>NC_081408.1:757912672-758512672 GCF_030272615.1 Cryptomeria japonica | reverse complement strand
TGCCATTTGATGTCAAGGCTGGAGAGTTGTGGAGAAATTGAAGGGCATATGGTTGTCATTCAGAGTCTTGGTGCAAAACTACTAAATGTTGCAAACCTTGTCATGCAAAACTACAAAAGTTGGCATGATTCTTTTCATTCCCTATAGAAGAATGTTCATGCATCATATCTACAGAATAATGGGATTAAGAGATTGCGCATCTTATTACAAACATTATGATATGGATAGATTAGTATGTTCTAATAATAGTGGTCCAAGAATCAATTTCTTAATTATTTCATCTAATTAGGGTTTCCATTTTGTCCTATTCTTAAAGCATTTATTTCTTGTATTGGGTGCATGTAATTTTCTTTTAATTGGATGTTCAACTTCTACTCCTAGTTACTAGTTTCTTAAGTTATTACTTAATCCTTTCGGCTCATTTGGTTATTGACCCCTTTTCCTAGTAGTTAATGGCCTAACTAAAAGACAAAGACCTTAATATTTCCTAAATAAACGGATTAACTTTTAAAATAACTTGATTGATAGTTGAGACATGTTAGCCCCTATTCTTATATTCATTGGTTCGATTTTGCATTGGAATATCCATGCCTTGATAGTGTTTGTGCTAATTTTAGCATAGTCGATGTGTCTAAGCCAAAACATCTTTATGTCTAAAGTATTCGTGTCTATGAACCTTTTCGTTTGAACCCGGAGTTTGGTTCGTGATTTCATTGGTTCAATGGTTCAATGGTTCAACCGTTCTACATTTAAAGAGAGCGCTTTGCAAGGCAGAGGCCGAGAAAAAGAAAAGACTGACATCATGTAAGGAATATTCTAGGAATCCCAGTGATTTAATTGAAAAGATTTTTCACAAGGTGGTAATCATTTTTCTGATAAAAGATCATGCAAAGTGTTATGTAATAAAAGTGGGTGTCAGAACTGTCATCTCTGCCATCACTCAACACGAGTGAATAAGTTGGGGTAATCATGAAACTGGATTTTTTGCCATTTATATAAATTTTTACAAAAGATTTGTATCTTCATGGAAAAGATTAACTAAGAAAGGTGGAGGTTCAACGCTGGAGGTAATTTTCTCAGAATTAGTAGACACACAATTATATGAAAGGTGAGTTGAAAATCTTCACCATCTCTGTCATTTTCATCCTACAAGGAAGAAATGTTGATTTTATTGTAGTAATTGTAGTGGGTGATATTGATGCTTGTTTTGGTTTTGAAAATAAGACTCGTCCCACTTAAACTAGGGCAAAAATCTCATCTAGGTTGTTCTCTTCTATAATTTGGGGATATGTCCCTAGCTCATGTAGATTTAAATGAATTTTTAGAAAGAGCTAGAAATCCCTCTAGTTCACCTATGATAGGAAGAATTGTAGAGAGTGAGTTAATAGATCCTTCAGTCTTCCCTTTTTTATACAGTTCCCTGAATTAGTACTTGATTGTATGAACAAGTAGGACCCTGTTCATAGATGCATCAAAAATGCAAATGGTGGTGTTTTGTTAAATTTAAATAGAGAAACCATTATGATAGTCTTTAAACTTCCCGTTAAAGAACCATACGAATATTGGACAATAACCACCTCGTATGGGTTTTTCTCTTAAAACAAAACCCAATACAGAAGTGTTATAGCTAGGAACTGGCTCCTGAAATTCCAGAAGGGTGGTTCCAGATTGCCTAAACCCTTGACTAGGGAACATTTGATTAAATAAGTGAGGGATATAATCATTTTGTTGCATAAAGTTAAACGAAGTCAGCAGGCATTTTATTGGGTAGACTGGATGTATTTTTACATCCAAGTCATATTGGATGAGAATAGATATATTGATTGGACAGAATTAATTGCTAAGAGATTGCATAAGGGGCTAAGTAATTGTCTCGGAGACAAGAATCTCTACATGTCCTCATACATTTTTTACTATTTGTCATGTGTTAGACCTTGGCTAGGATTGCATCATGCAAAATGGTTTAATCGAATGAATATTATGATTACCACCTGCACTTCTAGTTATAGAAATCTCATAAGGATTTCAGAAGAGTTCATGATGTATTTGAAAGGAGGATAGTTTATGAACTATGAGGAAATGTGAATAAGTGCTTATCTAATGAGGCAATATAGCTATTGAGCACCTATGGAAGCTATTTCATTTAGTATCCTCGGTCCACCTATATCAGGGTTAGAGGGTTCGAAGGAGAAGCATTTAAATTGTTGAGGTTTGTTCTTGATCGCTTTGTGCTAATTGAATTGTGCAAGCAACTTTCTCATATTGACAAGAAAAGTTTGGCTAGACAAGATTCAGGCATCTCTTTCCTGGTTGAGTTGGGTTACCATATTTCTCATTCTGTCTCAGATGCCTTGAACCTGGAAGTTGATTTCAAGAAGCTGAATCTTCAACACTATGTTGCTCGACCAAATTTTGACAGCAAAGGTTATTCTCATGCACATTTATCTCTTAAAGAGAATTTCACACATGTTTCGAAGCTTGAAAATTTTTGGGAGGATTGTGGAGATGAATTTGAAGTTAGATGAAGAACATTCTCTAGGTTCATGGTAGAACAAATTATTTCTTTCCAGCTCAAAATGAATATAATAGGAATTATGGATGAGGGACAAGATTTGATTGACCCACAATATGCAAAAAAAGTACAGGGCTCTCCAATCCCTGAGATAAAGTGGGATAAGAAAGCGAAAGACCAAATTTAGATAAGGATATTCCTTTTTATCCATAGGGTTGAACAATGACTAAAAAAATAGAGATTGGGAAAGCTTGTTAGCAAGGATTGTTCTGTTCAAAAGGTTTCATCTAATAAGTTTGTTAAAACTTGTGATGCAGGTGGTACCAAGATTAAGCTTGAGGAAAATACTGTCAAAGGTTGAAAGAAGTACCTTGTTAGCCAACTTTCAGCTCATGTTACCAGATCAAGAACCAAGAGTAACGATAAAAAGTTGCCAAAGAGTTCAATGGTGGTCAATCTGGAAGGGTCTCCAGAAGCTGAGGATAGAATGGTAGAACTAAACACCAAGATACCCACTTTGGAGATTGGAGATGTTGAAGAACCTGAGAAAGAAGAAGGCACTAAAGGTGCATTGATTTTAGCTAATGTTAAGAAAACTCAAGTAAATAAATATGTAGGTCTTGGTACTCCCATTGGTTGGACACCGCTCTTAGCAACAATAAAAGGAATGTGGATCTTGTCTTGGTTCCAATTGAGGACATGGTTAACAAGTTCCTAGGTAAAACTCCAAAATCCAAAAGGATAAAGAGGGTTTCCAAAATTGAATTTGATCAAGATATGGGAAGTTGGACTGCTGAGATAGCATGTCCTATTTCAGATAATAAAGTAAAGAATCCGTCAGCAAAGGATTTTAATGTTAAAAAAATTAATTTAGGTGTTGGATCAAGTGTGGCAGATGTGCACCATTTGGAGGTCTCCACTAAAAGAATAATTAACAAGACATGGAAAGATGAGAAGGATAAGAATAATCTCAAAGAAACTCTAAGGTATATGCCATAATATATAGACGTCATTCATAATCCAAATGCTCAGCCAATTTCCCAGCTGCCTATGTCATTCGATCCTAAGTTGCATGTTAATCGAAAGCTTCTCAGATAAATCTAGAAGAGTAATATGGTGACTGAGATTTTCCTAGAATGATTAGATGGGATCGCATAATCTGGCACAAAATATTTCAAAAATATGAGCAAGGTATATGAGAATGCCATAGCTGTAATGAAAGAACTTGAGATAGAAATTACCAATTGGAAGAAAGAGGAAACCAAATGGAGAGTTGTAGTATCTCAAATGGTTGATGTACAGAAATATGGCATCATGAAATTTATGTCGAAAAAACTAGTACAGGGCCTAGGTGATAACATTCTTTATGTGTGCAGGAGAAATATTGAATGGCGAAATTTTATAGTGGAACAAGGGTCCGGTGAATCTGCTAAGTTGTGAGATGAGTTATCTCAATTCGTTTTATCAATAAAAAATGATTTGAAGTGTATAGGGATTAAATTCCTAAAATAAGATGGAAAAATCATAGAAAGCTTAGAAGTCATTACTCAATTGTTTGAAGTAAAAATTAACTATGTTAGAGAAACAAAGGCTCTAACAACAAATGACTTCTCAACAGTGGCAAAGATTTAATCCCTCCTTTTCCCATGCATAGGATGTTGGCCATTTGGTAGAATTGATTATGTGTTACATTGATGTTTTGTCATTGATGCCAATACTACTATTTGGATGCTTTATTGGCACCCTTCTAATCCTAGTAAGTTGAATGTTTTCTGATTAACTTGGATCTGGCATGATCTAGTAGGCTCCAGTATAATCCGGTGATGGAATTGGCTTGTTCATGATACTTATACTCAGACTTGGTAAGTTGGTTTTGGTCTAGTGATCATATGCTATCTGCTTGCTTAGAAGATTGGTTTCTAGTTCCGGCAGGAATTTCACTGACAAAAATTTTGGTGGAGATCTTTGATGAATTCCATAAATGGTATTGGTGCAGCTTCTGGTGGAGTTTTAGGTTGTTGATGGTGATCATGTTCGAGACTTGGTGGATGTACATCATTTCTATGGCATGTGGACCTATACTAGGTCTCGGTTGATCTAAGTTATGAACAGACTTTAATGTAATGTGTGGATAGGACCTATTGATGTATTTCTGAGATGTCTTATGTGTTGATATTATTTTTTAGGTCTAAGGCCGACATGGTTTGTAATTGGTTTATTATCTGGTGGTCGACCTGATTGTTTATGGTCAAGGGTTTGTATAAATAGATGTAAGATCTCATTGTAGATCATCATGGTTATTGTTAGGGGTCATGGTCAAGGAATGTAATGTGAGAATAATGTAATATCTTTTAGGTAGAGGAGTTGGTCGATCATTGGAGATCGAATTGGGTTTATGTAAGAGGATTTAGTCCTTCGGTATTGAGATTAACTGGAACTTTACTCAAGCATAGGAGATGTTATCTTTTGCAGTTCAACACTTCTCCATATTGTAGTCTGGATGTCTATGTTGTCAATGAGGATCCTTTTGTGATGAGCAGTGCACTCTAGGCTATTGGCCTTCCATCAAGTGTAAGCCCCTCAATTGTAATTCACATACTTACTATAGAAGTATTATCTGACTGAGGGTAGGCTTCCCACCATGGTTTTTCCCTTTATCGGGTTTTCCACGTACAAACCTTAGTGTTATGTGGATGGTATTTATTCTGTGATTGTTGTTTATGCTTAATTGGTTTATCTGCTATTTCGGTATTAATATTTTGGGTTCCGATATTAAAGTTTAAATTGCTAATAGTTCTGGTAATCTGTGACAACTAATTCACCCCCCCCCCCCAACCATGGTTTTTCCCTTTATCGGGTTTTCCACGTACAAACCTTTGTGTTATGTGGATGGTATTTATTCTGTGATTATTGTTTATGCTTAATTGGTTTATCTACTATTTTGGTATTAATATTTTGGGTTCCGATATTAAAGTTTAAATTGCTAATAGTTCTGGTAATCTGTGACAACTGATTCACCCCCCCCCTCGCCCTCTTAGTTGCCTTTCAGTTAGTTGAACTGTCTAACATAGGATACTTGGGGAACCATGCAGATATCATTTCTTAGGTTTGGCGAGATAAGGAGATGTGACACCAGAGGATTGCACATACCAAAATCCCAAACTTTGTCATTATATAAAACTTCTCAATTGCTCATTTAGAGTGGAAACGTGTCTCCAACACAGTGCAGAACCAACCCGAAAATCTTGCCTCGTAGCTGCAATCTCGACCATGCTGGCCATTGAAATTATTTAATGATGAACTATAGGATAGTTTTATTTTTAAAAAGTTAGTTTTCTAGTTACATTTTAAGAACTAAAGCTTGACTTAGGGGTAGAGATATGTAAACTCTGTGTTTCCCTAAATTTTAGTTAGCTGATGTATGGCTATTTATATGTTTTTAAAAGACTTTGTAAAGGTCCAAGTTTTTGCTAGCTTTCAAACTTGATATATTTTGTCTTTCACTATGTAATGCTTAAAACAAAAATACGCATTTATCAGTGAATGAATGGAAATGATTATTTTGGGAGATTCAAATCTGTGTGTTTGATGAGGGATTTGGACTTTTGTTGGAGTTCATTTCTACTTAGATAGTCGATTATTTTTTATGGAATATCATGTGCTTGAAAAGAAATTGAGTCTGAAATTTTTATTGAATGAAAAGCACAAATTAAAACAAAGTCTGTGAACTTTATCTTTTTAGAAATTGATTTATAAACAAATTTGCATTTACAACATAGTGATGTGTAGATGTGAAAATGCCTTTCGTACTTTCTAGTTAAAAGTATATGTTTAATTATTTTCTTTCTTTCATTCATTGAAAATCCAAAGAGGGAGTTGTACCTCAGGAAAGTTCAGAGGGAAACTTTCACAAATTTACCCAACTATTTGGTTAATATTTTATTCTTTAAGGGGCAATAGAGTGGTGTTATTTTAATCACAAAAAGGACAAATTTGTTAACCAACAGATTTTTAGCGACTCTACTAGGGAAATATTGAGTCAATAACAATCGCCTAGATATTAAGAAAATATGATTGTCTCTTGTGATAAATTGTCCTATTATGCGATTTTTTTATAAAATGTTGAATCAAGAAGGAAATAACAGTTGAATTAAATATCATAATACACTAGAGTCTAGAAGATATACCAGGTCCTTAAGGAGAGAAGGAGTTGTTGATACAATTTTTCAAGAGTTACAAAAATTGAGTTTTTCATCTACTCCCCCTCACATAAGACGAGCTAGAAATTGACCACCTTCTCCCTCTCCAAGACCTTTCACATCCCCTACTTTCCAAGCCCTAGTCTTGCATAGAACTACCTTGCCTATTGCCATTAATCTTGTACCTTTTACTTTTCCAATGGCTTGGTCATGGGGAGCTGTTATAGGTTCCCTAAACTTGGGAGCTAATTTAAATGCCCTGCCTAAAGGGATGAAAGATAATCTGCCTAAGTTCAATGGATATGGGAAGACTACAATTGATGAGCATTTGAATTCTTTTAATGTAGCATGTGGTGTATTGGGGGTTCAACATGAGGATGTGGTAGTGAGGCTTTTTGTACAAACCTTAACTAATGTTGTGGCAGAATGGTTTTATCATTTACCCAATTGTTCAATTGCCACTTGGGATGATATGAGAACAATATTTGAAGCTAGGTTCAAAAGTGCAGAAGATGAGCATTCTCTTTTTGCTTAAGTGGCTCAGTTAAGAAAAGAGATCCATGAACCTATGACAGAATTTGTAGCCAAGTATAACAAGATATTCAATAAAATTCCAGCAAATAAAAGGCCTTCTCTTGATAATCAAAAGTGTTTCTTTCTTAACGCAATGCCCCTTGATATAGGTTTTCACCTTAGGAGACAAAGAGTATTTGTTTTTGTAGCAACCCAAACACTAGCTATTGAGTTAGAAGATGATTTAATCACTGCTGGTAAATGGAAGAAAGAGGTTCAAACACAAAATGCCTAGCCTTCAACTTCTTCTAACCCAATGATACAAAGGTTGGTCAATGATGTTATTGCATTAAAGAGATAATTGCCAAAAGCTAGTACCTCTTTTCAACAACCTTACCAAGATATTCCTAGGAGAACTTATAATCAACTAGCAAATGTTGGTAATAAGACATTACAACTTCCACATGTGCAATAGAGGCTTGCTATTGAAGCTCCTCCTCATAAAAGCAATGTGTGTATCTTTCATTTGACCGATGATCATGATGGATTTTCTTGTCCAGAGATGGTACATTATATGCAAATGGCTAATATGAGAGAAACGATGGAAGAGAGAGTGGATGATGGAGGAAATTCTAAGCAACCTGACAACTATGAAATTCACTTCCTTGAGTATGAGTCAAATTCAGAGACAAAAGGTGATATATTGGTTACTCTAGAAGATCCTTCATGTGTTGTGCTAACTAGAAATTAATGCAATTTCAGATCCACAAATGATGTTGCCTCTCCAGAAATATCAGCGAAAGGTAAATAACTTCAAACTCGTACACCAACTAGTAGTTCAAAGGTTCAAGAAGTTCAGTTTTTGAAAAGACCAAATCCTGAAGCTTCATTTGATATTGTGGATTTTTGTAAATCTTCAAAAATTCAAATTTCTCCTGTTGTATATCTTAGATTGAATCCCAAGGAATTATAAAAATTAATAAAATTTATCAAAGGTGAAGATCCCCAATATGAGCCTGACAGTTAATGTTCTATTAATGCAGAGTCTTTTGATGTTGAAATTCATGTTTCTTTGTTTGATTTGGCTAAGCCTACACCTGATTTGATTGTAAATGAAACCAATAATTCTTCCCCTATATTTGACCTTGTTGCCCTCATATTTGGCATACTTATTATTTGAATTTCAAATTGTTCTCAAGGTTGAAAGGAGGTCTAATGAGTGTTTATGTGTAGGTAATGAGCACGTTGTCCAAGGTCATTACTAGTCAAAATCCATAAAATGAAATAATTTTGAGAATTACCACAAATTGAGAGAAATCAGTTGTGTGTTAGGATCTAAATATCATTTTGTATCACATGTCCAACTTTCACCTGAACCCAGTTCATACTTTGTCATATTTTAAACTTTCAATTTTTGGTGTCTATTGCTCCCAAATGATTAAAATATCTCATTTAAGAATTTTTCATGAGGCATAAATAATTGTGTGGATCTATCTCACTACCATTGACACATGTTTCAAATTTTAGGACCTAGCTCCCTACCATTTGAAAGTTATGCCATTTTTCTCTAGCCAAAGCGTTACATTTAAAATATTTAAATTATTTCTCAAATGATAATTTAATATTTTAAATTATTTCATTATGTTTGGTCATTTGCGATAAGAAAATCATCTTCAGTCATCGGTGGCATTCTTCCTTGATTCATTCTCACTGAAAAATGGTTTCCAATGTGTAAAGGATAGGTTGGTGAACCAGAAGGTTAGAAATGCTCAAAAAGTGAGCATTCTTAACCTCATTTCTTAATCTTTTGTCAAGAAGGTTAGAAATGCTCACTTTTTGAGCATTTCTAACCTATCATGAAAAAAAGGGTAGGAATGCTCAAAATTTGAGTATTTCTAACCTCATTTCTTAACCTTATGGGCCCCACTTTATCAAGAAGGTTAGAAATGCTCAGATTTTGAGCATTCTTAACCTCTTATAGATTTTATCAAAGAAAGAATTTAAAAAAAAAGAGAAAAGTAAAGGAAGACTGCAAACAAGGTTATGAGCATTCAAGGTTACATTGAAGAAGAGAGGGAGTTCATCAGATGTTAAAGTTGTTGTTACACTGGAAGACATAATTGCAGATTAAGGCAGTATTCACATGCCATGAAATCTAAATATGTGTGTGAAATATGGAAGGCATAGACAAGCTACAAACCATTTGACATAGTGCCTCATAGAGATGCCATCTTATGGCTGTCAAATTGCAGTTCATGCACATAATGGAGTTTTTGAAAACATTTTCACAACTACCAGCCATATATTGATCTTTAGGCAAGTAGAATTTAATTGCACAACAATTCACTTCAACGTTGCAAATATGGAACATTGATAATGCATGTGGACTATTTGACCAAATTATTTGGCAGATTTGGAAGGCAGCGTGGGAGTATAAATAGCACATGAAAACTGTTTGCCATAATCCCTCAAAGAAACATGATCTCATGACATAGCGAATGCGTAGACAATGCGTGTAAACTGTTTCACAAAATCCCTCAAAGAAACGTGGTCTTGTGGCATACATTGAAGATACTTTCATAGCTATCCAACATCCTCCCTGCCAATGATAAATTAGAAGCTTCGAACCAGGAGGGAAGATATGCACGCAACATGGCTCACTATTGCACGCAGGTAAAAAAAGGTTTAATGAAATACTTGAAGAGGGAAAAATAGATTTAAAAGGTAAACTGATCAAAACATAACGAAATAAACATGCAGAATGCTAAAATATCATAAAAATACCATTTCACCTGGCTATTTTACCTTCTCCTTTGGATTGAGCTTGATGAAGTGAAGGCGCCCCTTGATAATGCTCCACTTAATGTGCTCCTTTGATTGCTAGATGTGGATGGCTCTCCAATATTTTGCACAAATGATAAGGATGAATGATAAGGATGAGATGATCAAGTTGCCAAGATGATTTCCTGGGCTCAAAAGGGCAGCATAAGCTTACTAAATTTCAAGATGTTTTGAATGAAGGGATGGAACCCTATTTTATAGGAAGGGGAGAGGAAAATGGATGGCTAGGATAAATTCGAGATGAAGGGCTAAGATTTACTTGTGAGGTCACACAAGGTCCAAGAGAGGGTGTGGAGACCAAGAAATATGCCTTAAAGGCATTTCGTATCTCCACACTCTACAAGATGCATTGGAGGAATTAAAAATTCTCCAAAAATGGATATTATGGGGATTAGAAGAATAAAAAGGAATTAAAAACTCCTTGGGAGAGGGAAATGCCTAGAGGAATGTAAGATTTCGAAAATCTTACATTCATCTAGAAAAAGAGCATTTAAAGCTAGTGGCTGGATGAAAGGACAAAGAGTTGACTTTGTGGCTAATCATGATGATTAGCCATTAACGACTCATTAGGAGGGGAATTAGAGGAAATGTTAGGTGGGATTTATATTTGTAGGAGAATTTGACTAAAAGAATAATGTTAAGTGAGTTTAGGGAGTTTCTAGAAGAATTTATTAGGTTAATGATGAATTAAGAAGATGATTTGTAGGAATCATGTAGGTTAACTAATTAATTGAAATTAATTAGCTAAGAGGAAGATTTGTGAGGATTTGATTTTTTAGAAGAATAAAGAAAGGGATTGATTTATTAAATAAATCAATCATATGCTATAGTGACAATATTAATTATATTTAATTAATATTGAGAAGAATTTTAATTAACATAATTAATTAATTAATTATGTGAGGAATTAAAAAATAATTAAAATAATTATTTTTAAGTGTCTACATTTTGCCCCTCTTTGAAGCGAGGTGTGATGACGCATTGATTCAAAGAATAATCTTGTTTTGATGTTGATATTGGTTTGATAGGATGCCCCGGCTCTTGATTTATAAATTACGGTATGGTGATGCCCCCTCGGGAGATCAATTGAGGTATTTGATCTTTGGAGTTTTGCGAAATTGATATCCTGATAGATTTGATTTGATTCGATTGATAAGATCTAGATTCAGTTTGGTTTCAAGAAGAATTCATCTTGTATAAGAAAAAGATGATCAAAGTGTCTGGTTTCAGGAAGGATTCATCCTGTATAAGACATGATTGATCACAACGTCTGGTTTCAGAAAGGATTCATCCTGTATAAGACATGATTGATCACAACGTCTGGTTTCAGAAAGGATTCATCCTGTATAAGACATGATAAGAGCGTCTGGTTTCAGGAAGGATTCATCCTATATAAGACATGATCGATCACAATGTCTGGTTTCAGGAAGGATTCATCCTGTATAAGACATGATCGATCACAACGAATGTCTGGTTTTAGGAAGGATTCATCTTGTATAAGACATGATCAGAGCGTCTGGTTTCTGGAAGGATTCATCCTGTATAAGACATGATCAGCTCGTCTGGTTTCAGGAAGGATTCATCTTGTATAAGACATGATCAGATCACAACGTCTGGTTTCAGGAAGGATTCATCCTGTATAAGACATGATCAGATCACAACATCTGGTTTCAGGAAGGATTCATCCTGTATAAGACATGATTAGAATCAGAATTGATTATGTGAGGAAAAAAAATAATTGAGGAAGAAAAATTAGGGTGGAAGGGATAAATGAGGAAGATATATGAAGTAGTCGTGAGGTATTTGGAAAGAAGAATAAGAGATGTGAGACCGCGGAGGAAAATGGGGGCAATTGAGAACTCCATGAGAATATTGAGTTTAGGATTTGATGGAATGATGGTGAGATTTTGTGCACAACAAATGTGGAGAGCCAACCTAGTTTGATGTTTCCCTGAGTGACTTGCACCACTACTTATAGAAATCAGGATGCCATGAGAAACCCAGGGCGTGGACTGACTCTGTAGACAAATGGGAATTTCTTGCACACAACAATGCAAGTGTTAAGAAACACTGATACAAAGTTGTGGGTCTGTGCAAGGAAACCCTCAAACACACCGATACCTCTTGTATACGAGAAGGTAAGTGTTGATAAACACTAGTACTAGGTCGTTGGTTTATACAAGAAGGATCTGAAACATGCCATACTATGAAATATGCCCCAATATGCACCTATCAAAACATACCTAGATATGGAAGAACCCAGGCAGTCACAAATAGTGGCATTTGTAGGGCAAAAGATGCAAGCCTTTATGAAAAAAATCTAACAAAATCTAACAAGTCTCTTCCTTGCGACCAAATGATACCTCTTGCCAAGAGTAGAACTAGGATGGACTTGGGATTGTTTCTCAAGACTTCTTGAAGCTTATACAGAGGCATGAAAGCTCAGTTTCACTGGGACATTTCTTGTTCATGACTTAGGCGAAGACTCATCATCATACATATGTTTTATTGGGAGGCGGAAAAGAAGGAATGTTGTGCATGGGTGGGCTGGATGGCAGATGATTTGTAGTATCGACCTGATAGACAGTGGATCCGGTTATTTACCTTGGCACCCGCACAGAGGTTTTCACCAAGATACTTGCCCATAGCACCACGAATTGTTTTTCTTTCTTTTTTTTTTCTGATTTTTTCTTCTTTTTCTTTTTTTTTTTTAATTTTCTTGTATCATAAGGTGCCTGTTTTCCAGGTTTGCACCAAAGTGACAATTTTTTCAGGATCTTTTTTTTTTTTTTCATTTTTTTTTTTTTTGACAATTTAAGACTTTCTGAGGACTAAGCATAAAACCTTTTGAGGTGCATGATATTCATTGGATCATCCAAAGGATCGCCTTCAGGAGTAGCCAACTGATAAGCTTCTGATCCATATTTTGCTATGATTACATATGGTCCAAGCCAGTTAGGCTCGAACTTGCCTTTCTTTTCTCGTTCTTGTAGATTTTTCTGATTCTCCATGAGGACAAGATCACCAACTTGGAATTTTTGGGTTTTGACTTTTTTATGATAACTCATGCACAGACAGTTTTGATATACCCAGAGATGATTCAAGGCCTTGAGGTGCCTTTCATCTAACAATTCTAGCTCTTGTAAGCGGGCAATTCTGTATTCTTCCTCTAGTAGGATGTTTTGCAGCGATACCCTTAGAGAGGGGATCTCAATCTCAAGGGGAAGGATAGCTTCAGAACCAAATACTAGGGAATAAGGAGTGGCGCCTGTGGGGGTGTGGATGGAGGTGTGGTAGTCCCACAATGCAGGATGGATTTGGAGGTGCCAGTCATGGCCCGCTTCATTGACTGTCTTTTTGAGGATTTTTATTAGGGTTTTATTAGAAGCCTCAGCTTGGCCATTGCCTTGGGGATAATATGGAGTGGAGAAGCGGTGTTGGATGTTGAATTTTTAGCAAAGTTCTTTGGCATCCTGGTTTTTAAATTGTTTACCATTATCTGTGATGATAACTTTTGGGATGCCATATCGGCAGATTAGGTAATTCAAGATGAATTTGGATATTTGCTTGCCGGTGGTGAAAGTAAGAGGGATAGCCTCTACCCACTTGGTGAAGTATTCAGTGGCGGTGATAATGAATTTATGTCCGTTAGAAGATGAAGGGTGGATTTTCTCAATGAGATCGAGCCCCCACTGCGAGAAGGGCCATGGTGTAATGAATGGCTGCAATTCTTGTGACGATGCATGAATCTTGTCACCATGTTGCTGGCAAGGGATGCATTTCTTCACATAGTTGTATGCATCTTCTTCCATTTTAGGCCAATAGTATCCTGTTCTCAAAATTTTTTTAGCCAATGTGAGTCCACTTGAGTGTGCCCCACAGATGCCCTCATGTACTTCATGTAATGCCCATTCGGCTTCTTGTTTATCTAAACACCATAGGAGGGAACCATCAAAATGCCTTCTGAACAAGGTGTCTGCAAGGATGGTGTAACGGGCACATCGGCGGATGAAAGTTTGTTGTTGGGTTTTGGTGAGATGTGGGGGAATGGTGTTGTCTTTGAGGAAAGCGAAGGTTTCTTGGTACCAAGGGGACTCTGGACCAACGAGAACACACACCATTTCAGATTCTGGTAGGTCGTATGCCGGTATAAACAATTGCTCGACTAAGAACTCGCACTTCTGACTATGTGCTGGCATTTGAAGGAGGGAGCCAATGGTGGCCATCGCATCTCCAGCCTTATTATTTGTTCATGGGATTTGATCAAACTTGATTGCTATGAAATGTTGCTTAAGATCTTCAACCATGGTATGGTAGGGAAGGAGTTTATCATCTTTTGTCTGGTATTCATCATTGACTTGTTTTATGACGAGCTAGGAATTGCCATAGACTTGTAATTCCTTTATTTTCCAATGGATAGCCAAGCGTAAACCTGTGATGAGGGCCTCATATTCTGCTATGTTATTAGTACATGCAAAGGCTATCTTGTATGATTTGGGGATGCCATCTCCTTGAGGTGTGACTAATAATATTCCTGCCCCCGATCCATTTTGAGTGTAGGAGCCATCAAAATACAATTTCCATGTGGAGGATGTGGTAACAGTCATAATGAACTCATCTGGTAATTCTGTGAGAAGAGGATGGTCGCCTGGAAGTGGAGCTTCAGCCAGTTGATCTGCAATGACTTGTCCCTTGATTGCCTTTCTATCCACATATTCAATGTCAAACTCGCTTAAGAGCATGACCCATTTAGCCGTTCTGCCAATGAGAGCAACTTTTGATAGGAGATATTTAAGTGGATCAATTTTAGCAATTAATTTTGTCTTGTTGTTTAGTAAATGGCGTGTTCCTTCCCTTGATCATCTGTTTGCGCTAGCAATGCCCCTAATTCCACTGTAGTAGCACATATTTACAAAATGAGGGGTTTTCCAAGGGTAGGTGGCATCAAAACTGGAGGTGATGCTAGATATTCTTTTAATTTTTCAAAGGCCTTTTGACAGAGGCAATCCCATTTGAATTTTGTGTCTTTACGTAACAAATGTGCAAATAGATGGCACTTGTCGGCTAGCTGTGAAATGAAACACCTGACAGACTAGAGTTTTCCCTGGAGACTGCGTAGTTGTCTGAGAGTTTTTGGCAGAGGCATTTCCATAATAGCTTTTACTTTTGTGGGATCAACCTCAATGCCTCTGCGGGAAACAATGAATCCTAGTAGTTTTCCTGATGTGACGCCAAACACACACTTTTTAGGATTTAGGCGCAGCTTGTATTTTTCCAATCTTTTGAAGATCTATTTTAGAATAGGGATGTTCTCTTGTCTTGTCTTTGATTTGCCTAGCAGATCATCCACATAGTCCTCCATAATTTTGTGCAAGAGGTCATGAAAAATTGTTGTCATTGCCCGTTGATATGTAGCTCCAGCATTTTTAAGGCCAAAAGGCATGAACCGGTAACAGAAAGTACCCCATGGTGTTGTGAATGTGGTTTTATGCTGATCCTCATCTGCTATCCTGATTTGGTTGTATCCAAAAAACCCATCCATTAGCGATAGCATTTCATGTCCTGCTGTAAGATCCATAATCATATCTATGTTTGGGAGTGGGAAATCGTCTTTAGGACAAGCTATATTTAGATCTCGAAAATCTGTGCAAATGCGGATGCCCCCAGCAGGTTTGCCGACAGGCACAATGTTGGAGACCCATTCAGCGTAGTCTATGGGTTTGATAAATTCTGCGTCTAACAACTTTTGAAGTTCTGCCTTGACCAAGAGAGCAATATGCGGGTGCATTTTGCGGAGTTTTTGTTTTACAGGTTTTGCATCTAGGTGGACGACGAGATTGTGAACCACCAAGGCAGGATCCAACCCTGGCATATCGGAATAGGACCATGCAAAATTGATTTTAAACTCTGTAAGGAAGTTGATGAAGTCTTGTTTCTCGATTTCGGTGAGGGATTTGGCAATGAGCACATTTTTTGGAATGACTTTAGTGCCCATGTTGATGCTGTCTGTTTCTTCTATCAACAAATTTGATTTGTCCTGTGGAAGGTAACCAATGGTAGGGAGGTCAAATCCCTCATCATCAAGTGCCTTTTCTAGGTTTTTACTTTCAGATATGCCCTTTGTTTTTATTTCTTGTTCATCCAAAGGCGCCTCAAGGAGGTTTTCACCTAGGAAATCATATCTTTTTCTTTTATTATCTTTTTTGTGGATAAGGGCATTGACTTGACTACCAAAGTATCCCTTTTCGTGTAGTTGAATACCCTCAATTCTATTACCATCTTCCATATTTTGCGTTGTTAGGAGAGCAATGAGAGCATTATCGTCGACGCAGATATCTAAATTGGGTTTGTCTCATTGGCCCCAGTCAATAAGTTCAAGATGGACAAGATGTAGCTCATGTGAAGTGGGAGGGGTTACGGGGGTGATGGTATTGATGTAAGCATCGAAGAAGGTATCTTTCTTGTATTCATAAGGCATTTCATGGAATTCCTCTTCATCAGCGCTTTTGATATCCAAAGAAGGACTAGAAGGGGCACCAGCGATAGTAATCTTAGGCACCGGGGTGTACCCCAAGCCTCTGTTGTATCTGTAGGAGATAGGATTTATGGGTGCTTTTCTTTCTTTCTCCTCTGGTCCCAGACCGTGTCCTTTGTAACCCATTTTTTCAACTATGGCAAATGCTTTTGGATACATTTCTTTGGATATTCTTGTTGGATCATCGTCCTCTTCCCGATACAGCCATGAAGAGATATCTGCTTCGAGGTTCTCATTATCAAGTGGGCCCCATTGCTGGAAGGTGGTGTTTTGGCATTGCATGACTAGTTTTGGGTCCTTTTTTAGCTCTTTTGGTTTGCCAAATGACTTAGGAGAGAGAGGGAGGTTTCCTATTAATAAGACGTCCTCCAATTTGTATTCTCCACAGCCATTATCCAAGATCTTGATTTGATTATTTGGTTGGGATGATGTGGAGGCAACATTTGATGTGTCAGATGAAAGTGTTGGCGAAGGTCTATTTAGTGGGCAATGATACAGATGCTTCCCCTCTAATAGTTTGCAATATTGAAAAGGTTGGGGATCACCTTTGATAGTGATCACTCTTCCATTATAGGGGAATTTAATGCATTGGTGATAGGTGGAGGGTACGGCCTACAAGGAATGAATCCATGGCCTCCCGAGGAGAATGTTGTAGGGGAGATCAAGATCTAGTACTTGGCAAGGGGTTTCAATTGTAATGGGGCCCACTTGAAGAGGTAAGGTGATCACGCCCTTTGAAATTCTTTCTGCATCATCATATGCCTTTATTGTGATCCTTCCTGATGTGTCTATCAGATCCTCAGAAAGTCCCAATTGTTTTATCAATTTGTATGTACACAGATTAAGCCCAGATCCACCATCTATCAAGATTCGTTTGACCTTGTGCTTGTGGATGAGAGCTTCAATGTGCAAAGGTTTGTTATGGTCCTCATCTGTGGGAGCATCTTTGGAGTTAAATACAATGTGTTGTTGGGAAACAAGGTTTCCAATGAGGGTTTGAAATTGGGTGGCATTGATGTTATCAGGAATGCGTGATTGGAGAAGGGCTTGTTCCAAAATTTCTTTATGGACTGGAGAAGTCTTGAGAAGTTCCAAAATGGAGATCTGCGCAGGTGTCTTCCCAAGTTGATCAAGGAGGTCATATCAACGGGTGGAAGACATGGGTGGAGGGTTTGGTGGGGGAGGAACTCCTTGGATGGTGACTCTTCCTCGACATGTAGTTGCATTATAGTCATTCTGGAAATGGGAGTGGAAGGCATGGCACCTTGAATGACTATTCTATCTGGGTTTGGTCTGCTTTGCGAAGAAGGAGGATTAACTCCTTGGATGGTTATGACATTGACATGATTGTCTGTAGGTTCAATGCGACTTACTAAAAAATCAAAACTGATTACGTGATTAGCATGGTCATAATCCATTACGTTAGATGATGAGCCTTTTCCTTTATCATGCTTTGGGAAGGGTTCTTGGTACATTTTGAGTTTGTCATTGTTATTACTAGGTTTTGCATTTGCTACCTCAATCTCACCTCTATCAATGAGATCTTGTATGTAGATCTTTAGTTTCATACACTTTCGTGTATCATGTCCTTTGATACGATGGTATTCACAATACTCATTTTCATTATACCATCTTGGTTTAGGTTGATTGGGATCAAACGGGCGAGTGATTGGAAAAACCACTATACCTGCTTGGACAAGTTTTTGAAACACCACTTCAATAGGCTTAGCAAGAGGAGTGAATCTTTTGGAGTCCTGTTATTCGATCGGGGTGGTCGTCCTCGGATTGAGACATTGTTGTGAGGTTTTTGAGATTGATTTGAATTGATGAATATTGGTGGTGGATTTTGGGGGAGTGGCCACGGTTTGGACCCGCTTCACATCAGTTACACCATCATTGACCATGTTTTTATTTTTAGCCCAGAATTTTGGCTTGTCGTTATGATAAGAGGAAGAACTTTGTGATGACTTCTAGTAATGTTTCAAGGTTCCTTCCTCCAACAAGACACGTTCGAGGGCGAGGCCCTTATCGGTCAATTTTTGGAAGGATTTGATACATTGAGATATTAAAGGTCTTGAAAGTTCAGGCACCAAGTTCTTTTGAAATAGTTCAATTTGATGTTGTTCTGGCATGTCCCACTAGAATTTTTTGATAAGATGTCACCATCTTTGTAGGAAATTGGCGAAGGTTTCTCCAGGCCTTTGTTTTGTATTACATAGGTCCATCATAGAAACATCATTACCCATGTTGTATGCATAGTGGGCCACAAATTTTTCTGCCAAGTCTGGAAAAGAGATAATGGAATCTCATGGTAAAGATGAGAACCATGCCAAGGCGTCTCCCATGAGACTCTTGGGAAAGAGTCTGCGAAGATAAAGGTCACTATAGGAGACTTCTTGGCATAAGATGTGGAATTCGCGGACATGGTCGCGGGGGTCTCCTTTGCCTTCATACTTGGTGAATTTAGGGATCTCAAATCCCGGGGGATACGGTGCAACTGATATAGATGGGTCATAAGGACAAGGGCAAAAATCTTTGAATGAGTAAGATTTCCTTTTATTAGTCTTTTCTTTCATGTTTTTGATGATATTCTTCATGTCTTGAATTTCCTTGATGAGGTCTTGTTGTGGACTTTGATATTGATGAATTGTATCTGCCCCAAGCATTGGATGAACTAAAGAAGGTGCACCACCACCAATATATTGATATGATGAGGAAGTGGGAACGTGGGATGTGATGACTGATGTTGCTGGGGTTCGTGTGATAGTTGGTTGTGATCCGCCAACTGTTGTGACGGGATTGAATGCGGTCTAGATAAAATTTGTGACATTGTTGGGAGAAAGGGAAGTTTGTGGAATAGAAATATGTGGTTGAATAGAAGGAGGTGGTATAGAAGTTTGTTGGAGAATGGATGATATTGGATTTGATAGTGGTATGGATGGTAAGGAGGAAGAAGGCGGGATGGAGATCGTGGTGGGAGGTGTTGTAGGTGGCATTGATTGGGCTTGGATGATTGATGGGGCTGCAATTGATTGAGTTTGAATAGTAGGTGCAGCACTTTATGTGGGAGCGAGGTCTCCTTGTGGTTGTTGGACGAGAGCGGATCTATTAAATTCAGGTGGAAGTTGAGCTCCATGTTCAAGAAGAGTTTTCAGAAGTGCAGTAGGATTGTGTTTAATAAACTTTTCTATCATCTCTTGGTTATAAGAATCCGCTAGGAAAGTTTGCACTTCCGAACAAAGTTCATCTTGGTTAACCATGTCAAGATTTTGGCTTTGATCTTGATCGCTTGGTTGCCCACTTTGTGTATGATCTTGCATGGGATCTTCATATAGGACACCAATGTCTGGCATGCCATATTGTTGATCAGCCATCTTTTTATTTTGGGATCGAGTTGTGACCATACACGATATTTGTGATGAAAAGACTTAGGAAAAATGTGATGAAATGACTTAGAAAATTTGTGATGGAAGGATTTTAGAAATTTGTGATGAAAGGACTTAAGAAATTTGAGAATGAAAGGACTTAAGAAATTTGTGATGAAAGGACTTAAGAAATTTGAGGATGAAAGGACTTAAGAAATTTGAGGATGAAAAGAATTAAGAAATTTGTGATGAAAGGACTTAAGAAATTTGAGGATGAAAGGACTTAAGAAATTTGTGATGAAAGGACTTAAGAAATTTGAGGATGAAAGGACTTAAGAAATTTGTGGATGAAAGAACTTAAGAAATTTGTGATGAAAGGACTTAAGAAATTTGAGGATGAAAAGAATTAAGAAATTTGTGATAAAAAGACTTAAGAAATTTGAGGGTGAAAGGACTTAAGAAAACTGTGATGAAAGGACTTAAGAAATTTGAGGATGAAAGGACTCAAGAAATTTGTGATGAAAGGACTTAAGAAATTTGTGATGAAAGGACTTAAGAAATTTGAGGATGAAAGGACTTAAGAAGTTTGTGGATGAAAGCACTTAAGAAATTTGTGATGAAAGGACTTAAGAAATTTGAGGATGAAAGGACTTAAGAAATTTGAGGATGATTGATGAAGAAGGTATGGTAGTGATGGTTTAGAAGAAAACTTGATGACTAGGTTGTCTTTGGCATGAACATGAAGGATCTATTTAAATGGCAAGTTGTATGAAGGAATATGACCACCCTGATTTGGATGATAGTAGGTATTTCAAGGGACAAACTTGAATGTTGACATAGAGGATAAACTCTTAGCTTCTCTCTTAGGCTTATGAAAAATGGGACGGACGGAGTTTTGACGCAATTTTGAACTTGGTGTGGGTAATAACTTGGACAATTTGTTTGTGTCTTGACAAATATTTTTGCAAAGTTTTTTGGGGATAGTGATGTGTTTTTAGTCTACTCTTGGCAAGTATGTATCAAACAAAGCAAACACAATGATTAAATGCATATTATCTCAAAGACACTCATGCTCATATACAACATTCTTAAGGCTGGCAAGGACAATAGTCATTGAATCCCAATTGGTTTCCCATCTACGCTTACCCAGAGTGGACACTTAGATGCTTGACCCCACTGGCTCCCCTCCACGACACTCACTTCTCGGGGCAGCCAAGCATCAATTCCCATGAAAACTCCTCATGGCGAACTTTGTGTCTCTACTAAGGGTCGTAAGAATATGGGCCGCTTCAGAGGTCCAACCTCCTGCACTAATGACTAGAGGGTTTTTGGCCACTATGAACAAGGTGTTTACTAAGTCTTCCCATTAGGAGCTACCCTTCAAAGTTGCGCAAGCGCAATTGAGGCCTATAGCCCAACGAAGCACCAAGAACTTAGTAGTCACGCAAGTATGATTGAGATCTCTAGGAACCTACTAAGAATCCATGTGAGAGTGAACTCTCATAAAGCCCCAACCATTAACCCTTTCGTAGTCAATGGCCTATTTATTATAGTGAGTTGGGAACCCCAGGTCTGGGTGTACTCACTTGGGTCGTTCCCCTCTTACCTTCTCAAAGAGCAAGTTGGGAGGGCAGGCCCGCTAGAGATAAACACACAATCAAACAAGAAAAGGTTGGAGGGTCTGGATTTCTGATCGTCTAATAAGACGAGAGCATACTTTCCTACCTTTATGCTTTTCTTAAAGACACATAAGACAATGGTTCATTCCATTTTAATTAATATCTAGGTGCCTAATTTAAATAAATGCGCAATATTTGGTTGAATCAGCTAGGCAACCTGCAAAACCACTTGATTAGTAGTTTGAAAAATGGAGTCTTCAAAAAGCGTCCTGCAAAACAACTTGATTAGTAGTTTGAAAAAAATAGTCTTCAACAAGCGTCCTGGCAAAAAATCAACAAAATGACAAAAATATTAATTTTTTTAATTTTTTGGGAATAAATAGAAAAACACGAATAAAAACTTTTTTACTAATGACAAATGTGGATTTGAAGAAAGCTTTGATGGGTAAATGGGGTTTGACTAGGTTTTTACCACTTTCTAAGGGATATGCAAGTGAAAAAATGGGGATTTTGGAGGAGAGATGAAGGAATGGGAAAATTTGTCCAAGAGGGACAAAGAAGAAAAAGTTGAAGATGGATAATATGGGAAAAATTTAGAGGTGATTGGATGAAAAGGGAAGAAGTTATGGCAAACCCTAAAAATAGAGAAATATGGGATTTTGGGCTTCAAAAAGTGGATTTTTGAGATAAGGCCTCCAAGGAAGAAAATGTGGAAAATGGCAATGTAGAGAATATGGTGAAGTTTGAAGGGAAATGGAGTCAAGATAAAGAAGATATGGCGAAAAAACTAAATTTTTTTTTTTTTTTTTTTTACCCTAGATTTAACAGAACAGAAACCCTAAATTTAACAGAACAGAAACCCTAGATTTAACAGAGCAGACAGAAACCCTAGATTTAATAGAGCAAATTGTCGCACTAAACAGAATAAAATAAAAATGTCAAAGGTCCAGATTTCTAATTGTCCAGATAGACGAGCATACTCTCCTACTTTCACACTTTCCTGCAGGCGGACAAATTATATTTAAACAGAGCAGATAATAGGAAATAAATAAATTAAATGTAGACTACAGTTAGCGCCTACAATTTTCAGACAGATTAACAAAGCAGACAGTAGCACTACACAGATAGAAAAGTGTCAAAGGTCCGGATTTCTAATTGTCTAGATAGACAAGAGCATACTCTCCTATTTTCACACTTTCCTGTGGTCAGAGCATACAGTCATGCTAAACAGAATAGAAAAGTGAAAAGTCTGGATTTCTGATTGTCTATATAGACAAGAGCATACTCTCCTACTGTCATGTCCCCTCCTTGATCGTTATTTATAATCTAAATGAAACAATTATTATTATAAACTAATATAATCGACAAATGATTATTTGAAATTATTAATATGTAATTATTAAATATTATTATTAATATTTATTAATATTTAAGTATTAAATATTATTATTATTATTCACAAATTAATATTGAAAATTATTATACAAAAATTATTTAGTAATATGTGAATCACATTTTATTATTAATAGAATTTAATATTGTTAATACAATTAATATTACTAATGCCCTCACAATTAATTTTGACAATTCCGTGTGTTACGAGTATGACACTTTTTGGTATGGCCTCACAACCTCGGAATGTGTAAGGTACCCAACTTAACCTTACAACGTTAGTACTTCTTCAATTTTGTGAAGTCTCTAAAAGAGACAAAATTGCAAAATGAATCGAAAGGTCATTAAAAGAAGTAGACAAAGAAATGAATGATCTATTACAATCATATCTTTATAATCCAGACTCAAAACTATAAATTAACAAATTATCATACCAAGCTGATCAATAAGAATGATTAAGTCATTGTGAGAAGTAAAATGTATGATTGGAGATCATCATGCTTAATACAGTTACATGAAGTTGACCATCGCTGCATATCGACCATACTTACAAAGAGTGAAAAGGTCACAACACGGCCTTACACATTTGATCAATCAATTAACCTTATTAAAACTATTCAAACTTCCTTACATAACCATACTTCATCATTCATGTCAATTCATTTGACAAGTATTATGATAAGTTTGATTATCTATTTGTGTCACAAAGTTGATTTTTTGTTTTTATCTAAACTGATTCTATCTATCAAACTATTGAATATATTGGTTTAGTTATGTATTACCATTGTATATCGGGTTAGTGAAATATCCCGATAACTATCAGCAGTTTAGTTATCGATTTGGTTTATATGCATCGGACTCTTGGTGAAGAGTCGTGACTCCTTCGTGGGTCTTATATTTGTATGCATTCATTTAGATCGATATGAGAAGGGGGGGAAAAAAAGAACACATGCTGTGAGAGAAGTTGGGAATATCATAGTGGACAATCTGAATCTATTCACGCCACGCACAAGTAAGACAATTTTCTCAAACCAACGTATGTTCACATAAGACCACTTGCAGATATTAATATTCTATAACAGGAATATCGTCTTTTGCTAAAAGAGTACTGGGTAGATACTTTGAAGTTTATATTAGAAATTAGTATGGTTCTGAAAAATATTTATATGATTATTTATAATAGATTTAATTCTGCTTGAATATACACACTATGTTAGTAAGACCCGGGGGGGCTTAGCATGGGCTGGCTCGGCAACCCAATCATTACTCCATTTCCAAAACATTAATCTGCAACAAAAAAATATTTATAATGAAAACAACTATAAGAATTCAAATTCAATATGCCAAATGAATATAATAGTTTGAATGTTTTCTGCAGGGTATTTTATAGGGAATTTTTAGAGGTATTAAGTAAGAAGGTAATTTGTCTTGTCTTAGTTCACCAACTATTTGTATTCTTTCCAAGGTACTAAGTAGGGACATTACACTCACTCACATATTTACATGGTAATACTAACAGTGTAATGTAACATAAAGATGTCAAACTAACGGAATGATGTTAATAAAATCTGAAGCTAATATGTCTTGTAAAATCTGATATAAAATTGCTAATATAGTACAATATTATCAATGTAATACAATACCAAAATGTAATATAATAAAATGTAGATAACATAAAATAATGTTGATAATATAACACAATATAATGATATTAGTAACATAGTTAATATTAATGAAAATATTAACATAGAGTGTAATACATTTAAAAGGATATCAAGCCAGTGGCAGACCAGACCTGACATGCGTCAGATCTGTCTGCCAATATCAGCCCCTAAACACATTACTATAATATAAAAGTATACAGTAATAATATAAAGGATACTAGCAAATCCATAAATGATTGGTAATACTATTTAGTTGTATAGTAATAATATAAAAGGATACTAGTAATCCATAAATAATTGATATTACTATTTAGTTCATATGTATATACTCAAATCAGAATAAGAGTAATATAAAGATATGTAAATATAGAAATCAGAACAAGAGTAATATAAAGATATGTAAGTATAGGTATTAATAATAATAGATATTAATAAAATAGTTAAGGTTACATAATACTTTAGAAGTTACTTTGTAATATCATGCAATAATTTATACAAATAATAATTAATAAATGCGTAAAGGAATTATATGAATCAGAATAAGATTGGTTATTCAATATAGTAAGTTAGCAAGTACTTGATAGATTAAAGAAAGATCAAATATCACAGATTTGACTCGTGTAAGATAGACTTGATTCTTAATCAAGGTTGTTTAAGTCATTAGTATTTTGAAAATAGTTTGATTATGGTTAAAATTAGACCAAATCTGATAAGGGGACATTACACCTACTTTCGCACAGATTATACTAAAATAGAACAAACAAAAAATCAAATAACAAATCAAATAACAGAGTTGTCGTGCTGCAACAGAAACAAAAAAAAAAAGAAAGAAACAGAACAGAATAAGGAGGAGCTATCGCGCAGAAATGCAGAGCCACGATTCTGGAACCTACGAAAAAGATATATATATATATATATATATATTTTTTCTGCAGTCGCACTATTCTAGAACCTGTGTCTCACAACTCACAAAAACCTTAAAAAAAACAATAACATTAGTTCTCAGGGACGTGAATCGCACTGGGCGTGCCAAAATGAAGAGGGAAAAATAGATTTAAAAGGTAAACTGATCAAAACATAATGAAATAAACATGTAGAATGCTAAAATATCATAAAAAGACCATTTCACCTAGCTATTTTACCTTCTCCTTCGAATCGAGCTTGATGAAGTGAAGGCGCCCCTTGATAATGCTCCACTTGATGTGCTCCTTTGATTGCTGGATGTGGATGGCTCTCCAATATTGTGCACAAATGATAAGGATGAATGATAAGGATGAGATGATCAAGTTGCCAAGATGATTTCCTGGGCTCAAAAGGGCAGCATAAGCTTACTGAATTTCAAGATTTTTTGAATGAAGGGATGGAACCCTATTTTATAGGAAGAGGAGAGGAAAACGGATGGCTAGGATGAATTCGAGATGAAGGGCTAAGATTTACTTGTGAGGTCACACAAGGTCCAAGAGAGGGTGTGGAGACCAAGAAATATGCCTTAAAGGCATTTCGTATCTCCACACTCTACAAGATCCATTGGAGGAATTAAAAATTCTCCAAAAATGGATATTATAGGGATTAGAAGAATAAAAAGGAATTAAAAATTCCTTGTGAGAGGAAAATGCCTAGAAGAATGTAAGATTTCGAAAATCTTACATTCATCTAGAAAAAGAGCATTTAAAGCTAGTGGCTAGATGAAAGGACAAAGAGTTGACTTTGTGGCTAATAATGATGATTAGCCATTAACGACTCATTAGGAGGGGAATTAGAGGAAATGTTAGGTGGGATTTATATTTGTAGGAGAATTTGACTAAAAGAATAATGTTAAGTGAGTTTAGGGAGTTTCTAGAAGAATTTATTAGGTTAATAATGAATTAAGAAGATGATTTGTAGGAATCATGTAGGTTAACTAATTAATTGAAATTAATTAGCTAAGAGGAAGATTTGTGAGGATTTGATTTTTTAGAAGAATAAAGAAAGGGATTGATTTATTAAATAAATCAATCATATGCTATAGTGACAATATTAATTATATTTAATTAATATTGAGAAGAATTTTAATTAACATAATTAATTAATTAATTATGTGAGGAATTAAAAAATAATTAAAATAATTATTTTTAAGTGTCTACAATACTGTTAAGTGGTAGTGGTGACTGAAGCAACCAACCACAGTTTTAACAAATCATTGATGGCCATTTTGCCGCAAATCAACAAGGAAGTCAAATCACAGTTCAAGTAAAGCTATGAGCACTCAGCAAAATGTAGAGAATAAAAGAAATGTGTAAGGCATTGTAGTTGCAGCTGCTCTGGAAGATGATGTTGAAAATCATGGAACTTCACACAAGACAAATAAACTATATGACATAATGCTCCAACAAGACATAGTGGCAAGTGTAAACCCGAATTCCCTGACTGGTGAATGGCGATTTGTTAAAACATGGTTATAATTGCAGCCATTCTGGTACTCATAAATGTAGAATGAAAAGCATTGTTTGGGTTAGTGTATAATTCACAGAGTTTAGAGGAAGGATGTCGTGAATACTCATATATATGATTGTAGAGAATTTTGAATTTGAAAGATTTGAATGTTGTTCAGGACGAAGAATAGAGTGCAAATCGTTTTGGCAAAGTTGTGGATGTTCGTTAAAATAGGACTGTGAGGGCATCATTTTTATTTTGGCATAATGAAATATAAATTCCATAGCCCCGATTATGCTCCCATTCTTAAATGTTCACATTCAGATATTGGAGATACCAAGTTGGGAAATGTAAGTCTTGCAGACTTCTGGAAAACAATGGAAAAGGAGGATAAGGCTTTGACAGCTCAGAGATTATTAGACAGTGGACTAGCTCACACAGCAAGATATCTCACATTGGTGCAATGTTTGGAGTTAGTTCTAGAATGCATGAAAGGATTTAATCCAGAGACAAAAGAAATTAGGACGGCAAAAGGTAACGTGCTCGCCAAACTTGATCCAATTTCCATTGCTATAACTTTCAGTTTACCTTTTAGAGATCAGTTCACGGAGGTAAATAGGGAATATGTCGAAAGTTATTTTATCAATAATGAAACCCAGTGCTTGAATAACATAGCCAAAACGTGGTTAGCAAAACCAAGGAAAGGAAAAACACAGCTTCCTAAAATAATTCACAGGTCTCTGCTGATGGAAGATATCGCTAATATGGTTATTTTCTTGAATCGGGTCACAGGAAATGAAGACTCAAATGACTTGGAAGGATGGATGTTCTTATTCATTAATATCATATGTGAGGGCATACAATTCATTAATTGGGCCAAGGTTATTAGTGATAATCTTTGTGATCAGTTACTCAAACTAAAGGACAATCATAACTTCTACATGACATCGTACCTCTTCTATGTTATTGCTAGGATGAAGAAATGGCCAGGATTAAATTTTGAAGGCATTTATGATGATATGACCCAAGTTTACAATTATCATCCACAATTACAGTTGGAGGAAAGTTATCATCATTTCAAGAGAATTGATTATGCTTTCACTATGTTGACAGTAAGAGAACTGCTGAGAAATATTGGACTCAAAATATCCTTAGAAGCAGTAGCATTGATTCAAAAATATGGTAGTTATTTTATATAGTTTCTGAAGTTCACATACATTCGGATAGGAGGTTATGATGGCTGCCCTCTCATGTTGCCAAGGTTTGTTGAAGATAAGTTATTATAGCTATGAGAGCCATTCAGATGCTCAAAGTATCAAGAGGTCTATAGAAAAGATTAACTTGTATACTTATTAGATGAGATTTCCCTTTGATAGTAAAGGATATGCTACAGGAGAGTTAGAGGTCGATGCCGGATTTAAACACTTTCCTGATGTGGAATATTTTTGGCAAGACTGCGAAGATGATTTTGAAGTGCGGAAAATAGACTGGATGAGATTTTCTATCAAGCAGATAATTGATTATAGAATTGAAATAAATGTAAATGGCATTGAGGACGATGAATCTAATTTGGTCGATGGTTTTTACTTTGAAAGGATCGAACTTCTTCCACTTCCACCCATTACTTGGTCAATTCTAGAAATAAGGAGTATTCAAAAAAGATCAGCTTATGTGGTTCGAAGGACTCTCGAATGGGTTAAAGGCAAGAGGATTGAGTCTACGGCAACTAGACCTTCAAATAAAGCTAACTCCTCAAAGGATAGAAATGGGGCATAGGGAAGTTCTTCCATTCTAACCAATTCGCAAAGATCCAATCCAGGGATGGGTTCACACCAAAATATTTCCAAAGGAGGCCATAATGGAGAAGATCCAAAAAAAGGGAAGGATCTTGCCCGGGCATGTGAAGCTAGCTCTATCATCAAGAAGAAGAGATCAAAGACAAAGGGAAAAAAATATGAGTCTTGTCCAAGAGTTTGAAGATGAATTAGAAATTACTTCACCCCAACATCCTCCCAATGTTGAAAATCAGCAATTTCCTTCCATCTCACCAACTATCATTATTTCTTCACCCCAATAGGATGATTTTGCTATTCATGAGGAAGTTGAAATAAATGATGCTCAAGCTGAAATTCAATCTCCACCCTTCCCAAATAATTTAGCATCTTTAACCTCTGCATATGTGAACAATCAAGAATCATTACCATCATCCTCATCATTTTGGTTATAGCAGAGTTTGTAGAATAAAAAGAGAAATGTTTAGCTGGTAACTCCTAGTTTTGATGCAGTCACAAATGTACTCCACAGGACAGCTAAATCCAAGAAAACCAAAGTTGCATCCAAATTGGGGATTAATCCATCCTCAGGAAACTTTTGTGTTGAAATAGCTCAACCCATTGTTGAAAAAGATATAAATGAAGCTAATGAGGCTGATTTTAGTATGACACAGTTTGATCTAGGTCCTACAACACATGAGGGAGTTGTTCATAATTTTCAGATTTCAGCAGCTATCCTCATCGATAAAGCAAATAAAGATAAGGAAACTAAGGATCAACTTAAGCAACAAATTCAAGTTCTTTCATCCTACATCAAATAAATTATGGATTCTTCAGATACACAATTGGAGTCAGCCTCAACTTCTAAATTGCCACACACTGGAGGAGTTATTGAGAAAAAGGTGATGGAAGATATACACAAATGCAGGAAAAAGAGTAGGATGCTAGAAGACTATATTAATCAAATGAAGTCTGAAGCACAGGATTTTATTGAAAAGGCCAAATATATTCACATTAAGTTGGATGCACCGGAACAAGAAATTGCAGTAGAATTGAAGAATGCAAAGGAGCACGAGATATCTTGGTAAGATACTTTACAGGAATTCCAAACGATGGCAAAAATAGACATGAATGTACTCATTGCTGAGAAGGTCTTCTTTCATAAAGAAGAAAATCAGTCCAATACATGGTGCAAAAGTATAAGTTGGAAAATGGAGAATATCAAGCAATGCTTAGATGAATATCAAAAAATCTTAATAGCTTGTCACCAATTAAAGATGAAGATAAAATAAGATACAATGAATATCATTGGTGATGTATCGGTAAAAGAACAATTTCAGCAAATGCACAAGCAACTACTCTTAATCAATTTTCATGACATAATTAATTCTGAGTTAATAGATGTACAAGTGTCGGATGAAAATAAGATGAAGAGACTCAGTGTTGTTTCAGTTGCCTTAGAGGCTTGTGATATGTCTTCATATTTTCGGGATTTGGTCAAAATTCAGGATAACCAAGCAACTGCCAAACTAAAAATGGATAATGTGATCATTCCCAGGTACAAGTTCATGGTGGACGCGCTCAAAGCATACAAGTCATTCAAGGCCAACGCACCAATTCAACAGAAGAAAATAATCATTTAGCATGTTTTTTGGGATATCGAAAAGCAACACCATGTTCACATATTTGTATATTTTTTTTTGCTATGTGATACCTGGTTAGTCTTTAGTTTATTGTTGATTCTCCATTGCATAGAGGCAAGGTTAATAGGTTGACTATTTCTGCGCATAAATGTGCTAGTTATTAACTTATTGTAATTTGCACAGAAATGAATTAGTTACTAACTCAGAATCAAGTTAGTTATGAGGTAGTTATTTTGAGTGACTACAAATGCTAGAAACGTAGATGAAATAAGGACTTTTTTGGATTTTATGATTTTAGGGGACAGCTGAAAATTTTGGATTGTATTATTTCATCATTTTTTAATACAAGGCAAATTGGGAGTGCTCCTATGATTGTTAAGTGTTCATTTGCTTGATATTATGTGATTATCGTATGATATTGCAATAGCAAGGTTGCAAATTACTTTCCCAGTTTCATGAAGACAATGGTCATATAACGTTACAAGTTTCTTAGGCATCTTGGAAATATATAAATGTTATGCAAATTAAATGTTTTGTATCACTCTCTCCTCATGCGTAGTCTAGAGGTGATAGTGACAAGTTTAAAAGTCAATTGAATCCAAGTGGAAATCATATGTTTGTTGTGAAGATTCCCTCTAAATCCAATCGTAGTTATTCTCTGTTTTCATTTGCAAGGTTAATTATTCTTTAAAAAAAATACAAATACCCGTATCATATGAGGGATCTACCCCTCTCAAACGCAGAGGAAGATCGTGCTCCACAGATTGATCTCTCCAACTATTGGGAACTTTTTTGTTACTCCTCCATTGGGCACATAGTAGAGATTTTTAAGTGATGAATCTATTTACCAATAGATTTATGGTGACTCTGTTGGGGAGCGAAACAAGTAGATGGTTGCCTTGATATTTTCTTTCTTTTTGCCATGAAGAAAGATGGTTCTTCCGCATGAAAATGTGTTTCCTGTACTACAACCAAATCTTAATTGGGCTCAAGCTGAGCAAGAAAATATAGTGTCACAGCTGGATACTTTAGCTTGGCAAAATAGAAGAATTCAGGCTGAATACAAGAGAGTGAGTTTAATTCTTGAAGAAGAAAAAAGACAAGCTAGAAATCTAGTGGTGGTGTTCAAAAGAATAGTGGAAAGATTTCCTCCGGTGTTCTTAGGAATAAACCCAGTTGTTGAGTTGAATCAGCCTCAAGTTCAAAGACAACTCAAGAGATAAGACATTGTGTTTTGTGACTAGTTATGGTTCTGACTTATCATAACCCACCTGTCCTACAACCAAATCCTAATCAGGTGCAAGCTGAACAAGAAGACATGATATTACAGTCAATAGGCTTGCATGGAAGAGTCATAAAAATGATCAAGAATATCAACAAGTACATCAAGTGTTGGTTGAAGAAGGAAAGTTCGGTGACCTTCTCAAGAGAACACCTATTGGACAAGAGGTGATCGTCATTGAAAGAATCATTGTAATTCCAAGGCGCAATAGGCAAAATTTTTAGCACATACAAGATCAGCTGGAGCAAAATAACCAATAAGCACACTGGCAAGCAAAAGATATATCAAAGGTGATAGGAGTAAGGGTATTTTTTATCCTGATTTTGCTGAACTAGATAAGATAAATTTTTCAACACCTTTCATATCTCATAAAAAGAAAGTTAAGTCTACTAGTAGAACTTCTTCTCCAAAGAAAGCAAGTATATATTCACCATCTTTTCAAGCTTTAGCCTTACTTCCTCCTCTTGTTATCAGTTTTATACCACCAATCATGCTACAAAATCCTCCACCCATTCCCTGGGGTGCTTCCATAGGTCCTTTCGCTTTGGGAAATCAGTTACATGACTTGCCAACTAGCTCAAGAAAGCATCTTCCAAAATTTTCAAGAGATGGAAAAGTTTCTGCGGAAGATCACATCAGTGCTTTCTTTACCACATGTGCAATCCTTGGAGTTCAATATGAAGATATCTCTGTTCGACTCTTTTTTGAAACTCTTATCGATGTCGTAGCTGAATGGTTTAATCAGCTGTCAATGGGTTCTATCCATAATTGGGTGACTCTGATACAAAAGATTGAAGACGGATTCAAAACTGTCGATGATGGACACTTTCTTCTTGCACAGTTGACTCAGATGAAGAAACAAGTGCACGAACCTATGAGAGAATTTGTGGCACGATTCAACAAACTTGTCAATAGACTTGCCATTGATAAGATACCCATAGAGGAAAATGAAAATTGTTTCTCTATTAATGCACAACCTCCTGATATAAGTTTCCAAATAAGGTGAGGATGAGTTGTTGATCTTGCAGTATCACAAAGGCTAGCTATTGAGGTTGAAGATGACCTATTAAGTACAGGAAAATGGAACAAGGAATTGTAGAAAGGAAAGACACAAGCCAACCTTGCAACCACTGATCCAATGGTTCAAAAGTTGGCCAATGATTTTCTCTAGTTGAGGAAACAATTGCCACAGAATCCACCACCTTTATATCAGGATATTCCTAGGAGAAATTATCTTCCTTATCAACAAAATCGGCAACCAAAACTTCTTGCCCCTACACTAAGGTTGGTCATTGAACATCCATCCACAAGTAATTGTCAAACTACTGTGATGTGTGACTTTCACCTCACAACAAATCATGATGGAAGTTCATGCCCTAAAATGACTCGGTTTATGCAAATGAATCTAACCAGTGAGAAGATTGAAGAATATATTGAAGATGAAACTGATCAGCAGTTTGGTTCATCTATAGTTAACTTTTTAGAATATGAGTTTGGTGAGGAAGATGAGAAAGAGAGTGACATCAACAATCATTCTTGTAATGTCTTTACAAAGAATTGGCACCAAAAACTAGAGGAAAAAGCTAAAACTACTACTAAAGATAAAGAATCAGAAGATATTCTTAAGCGGATCTTATCCAAGAAGCAAAACAAAGAAGATCCAGGATCATCAAGCAAAGTTGACAAAGCTTTTGAACATAGGGAACCTTCCCTTGAAGATTCTTTTGATTTTCTAGAACATTGTAAAAAGACCAAGGTGCAAATTTCTCAGTTTGAGTATCTCAAGAAGAATCCACAACAGTTGGATAAACTGGTGCATTGTATTAAAAAGGATCTTAAGCAGTCTCATTCTGATATACACCAAGAATCAGGTAAGAACTTTGATGATAATGATCAAGAGGAATCTATTGTAAAGGAATCATCACTTGCTGCTACTTCCTTTTCTGATAAGTCCGATCCTTTCTATATATCTATGTATATAGCCGGTTGTAAGTTAAGCAATTGTATCATTGATTCTGGTGCATTTGATAATGTAATGCCTTCCAAAGTTGCTCATGTGTTAGGTTTATCCATGAACATACCAACCGGTAAAGTATTTTCAATGGAGTCTAAACAAGTCCCTCTTGTCGGACAAATCAAAGATGCCCAAGTTGCCTTAGCCACTCACCCCCAAAAGAAGTTGAAACTTAGCATCTTGGTTGCTGATATCCCAGCTAGTTATGGAATGCTCTTAAGTCATAGTTTTTGCAAAGATTTAGGTGGTGAAATTCTACTAGATTGGTCCCATCCTTTGATACCTCTAGGTAGCAAGAAAGTCAAGTTAGATCCAGAGCCTAAAGCAAAATATACAGTCCGTAAAACTGATGACCCAAGGGCAGAGATATTATATGTTGATACTGGTCTGGGTACTTATATGATGTCATCAAAAGGAGAGAATGTCCCTGAAATCCTAGCTCCTGATATATCTTCCAAACTTTGGAAGATACAATTTGATGGAAGTTCTTCATCTTCTAGCTTAGGTGCAGGGGTGGTGCTGATTTCCCCATCAGATGAAAAATTTCCTAAAGCTTATAAATTTGCATTTGACACCACAAATAATACCATAGAGTATGAGGCTCTCCTTTTAGGGTTGGAGTTTGCTAAGGAGAAAGGTATCAAGAAGTTGTAGGTCATAGGAGATGCTGATTTGATAGTGAATCAAGTAAAGAATAAATAATTGAGCAAGAACAAGAGGCTAAGGTCGTATCGAAATAAAGTGTGGGATGAGATTGAAGGTTTTGATTCTTTTTCCATACAAGCCATTCCAAGAGAGAAAAATACAAAGGTGGATTCTCTTGCTGTCTCAGCTTCATTGTTGATTCCTCATCCTGAATTTGATAGGAGTGTCTATGTTGTAGAGATGATCTATCGACCTAGTGTGTCAGAAAATAATTAGAATTGGCAAGTCTTTGATGATGATAAACATATCATTTCATTCTTGGGAGGGAAACTTTTTCCAATTTGTCTTTTGATGGGAACTCACCTCTAACTAGTCAACAAACTACTAAAGAAGAGGAGAAGGAACCTAAAATTCTATAGCTTAAAGGTAAAACCATTCCCAAAGGCTTAGTTTCTCTCAAGAGTTTGTTTAATAAACATGATCAATTTGGGAAGAAGAAAAGTGAACACAAGTCCTCAGGATCTTCAGAAGTGGAGAAGATAGACATAGGATTTGAAAATGATCCCAAAGTGGTTTTGCTTGGGAAATGCCTTACACAAAAGGAGAGAAAGGTATTCATTGATCCACTCACAAGATACATTGATGTTTTTGCATGGTGCTATGACAACCTCAAAGAATTTATGAATGATGAGTTCAAGCATCAAAATTCCCTCAAACGTAATTCAATTCCATTTAGGCAAAAGCAGAGGCAATTCAATCCAAAGATAGCAGATGCAATCTTCACAGAAGTGAATAAAATGCTGAAAGCCAAAATAATTTATCCAATTCATCATTCTAAGTGGGTAGCAAATATAGTTCCTGTTAGAAAGAAAAATGGGGAGATTAGAATTTGTGTTGATTTTCACAATTTAAATCAAGCATCCCTCAAAGATAACTATCCTCTTCCAATTATGGATCACCTTCTTCAAACCGTTTCTGGATCTGAAATGATGTCCATGCTTGATGGTTTTTCAAGTTATAATCAGATCAGTGTGGATCAAGAAGATCAGCACAAAACTACTTTTACTACTCCATGGGGAACTTTTGATTACAACTAAATGCCTTTCGGTTTAATTAATGCTAGTGCTACTTTTCAGTGTGCAATGGATCTTTCCTTTGGTGATCTAAGAAACAAGATTGTGGTTGTTTATTTGGATGACCTAACTATCTTTTCCAAGAAATGAGAAGAGCATGTTTACCATCTTGAATGCATGTTGTAGCGATGTAGGCAACAAGGGATCTCCTTGAACCCAAAGAAATCTATTTTCGGGGTAATATAAGGGAAGTTGCTGGGTCACATTGTTACAAAGGAAGGAATTCACATTGATCCTGAGTGAGTTAAAGCTATTCAGCAGTTGCAATTACCTTCTAGTAAGCTAGGAGTTCACTCATTCTTTAGCTAAATCAATTTTATAAGGAAATTCATCCCAGATTTTTCTGAGATCACAAAATCAATTGTTGAGATGATGAAGGGTAATGAGGTTTTCAAATGGTCAGAGGAAGGAAAATGAACATTCAGTCAAATCAAGTCAGCCATAGCAGATGCTCCCACATTGATGTATCCAGACTTCAACAAGGATTTCAATGTTTACTGTTATGCTTCAGATTCCACATTGTCTGCAATTTTAACTCAAAATCATAATGATAACATTGGGGTGCCAATATATTTTATGAGCATTCCCTTGAAGAAACATGAACTAAAGTATTTTGTTGCCGAAAAACAAGCTTTTGCAGTGGTGAAGGTTGTGAAACAATTTTGTTTCTACATCTTGAATTCACACTCTAATATATATGTTCCAGATACTACTATGAAGATAATTCTCACTCAAAAGGAGATTGGATTGAGCAAGAGAGCTTCTTGGATTGCAAAGGTTCAAGAATATGATATTGATATCAAACCTACCAAGCTTGTCCGAGGATGAGGATTATGCAAGTTGTTGGCTGAAAATATATCTAAAGGGGAAGTTGAAGGAGAAATTATTTCAATGTCCGAATTGCCTTTGGTTTTGTTCATTAGCACCACGGATGATTGGTTCACTAATATAGCCTACTTTCTCATATATGGAGAATGCCCGACTTACCTCACCTCTAAAGAGAAACAAACCATCAAGTTGAAGGCAACTAAGTATATTATCTGGGGCGATGTCTTGTATAAAAAGGGAATCGATGGTACTTTCCTCAAATGTGTGGATAAAGGGAAAAGAGAGAAGCTTATTAAGTTCTTTCACAATGAAGCATGTGGTGGGAATTTTTGTTCCTCAGTAGTGACATACAAGATGCTAAGAAATTGTTACTATTGGCTCGAGATGTTTAGGGATGCTGATGAGTGGGTGAAGAAATGTGACACATGTCAGCAATTTAAAGGAAAGGTACAACTTGCTGCTTTGCCATTAAAGCCAGTAATCATAGAGGAGCCTTTTCAACAATGGGGTTTGGATTTCATCGGTCCTATTCATCCTCACTCTAGTACAAATCATACCCATATCCTATTAGCTATGGATTATTTTACTCAGTGGGTCGAGGTTGTTCCAGTGAAAGAAACAACATCGGAGGTAGTCTGTGACTTTATCAAGCAAAACCTCTTAGTAAGATATCAAGTCCCACATAAGATTGTCACCGACAATGCTACCAATTTTTGTTCCCATGAGATATCAGCTTTTTGTTACAAATATGGAATCATTCTCTCTCACGCATCTAACTATTACCCACAAGGGAATGGTCAAGCTGAGGCCAGTAATAAGAATATTATTACCATTCTCTATAAGCTAGTTGATGAAAATCAGAGGACATGGCACAAACATTTATATGAGGCATTATGGGCTGATCGCACCATGAGAAAAAGAAATATCAGGTTATCTCCTTTTGAAATAGTTTATGGAACTGAAGTGAAGTTGCCTATTTCTTTGGAGTTAGATTTTCTCAAATTGTAGGAAGTTTTGGAGAATTATGAATTCAAAGATGCCTTAGAAAAGTGAGTGATGCATTTGACCAAGATGGAACAACAAAGAGAGGCGGTGGTCGATAGAATTAAAGAACATCAAATGCAAGTCAAGGAGTTATTTGATAGAAGATAAAGACAAAGACTATTCTATGTTGGTGACTTGGTTTTATTGTGGGATAAAAGAAGAGAGCCAAAGGGAATGCATGGTAAATTTGATTCACTCTAGAGAGGACCTTTTCACATCAGGCAGGTTTGTGGTGAGAATTCATTCTACCTGGCATATATGGATGGAACACAGTTGCCCCTTCCTTATAGCAGGCAACATTTGAAACTTTATATTTAGTAGGGCGAACCGTCATTCGTCCATGTACATAAGGTAAATAAGGTTGCAGTCCTTGTCCTATTTTTGGTTTGTACTGAAGGATTTTTCTTCCCTTCATGTTTTTTTTTTGGTCCTTCCCTTCTTCTACATGGTTTTGTCTTGTGTCTCTCTTGACTCTTTGGCCCAACGAATTGTGCACTGATCTGCGAAACTAGAGATTTGGCTTCACCCTACATCCTTTGCAGTCCTTATCCCTAGTCAGAGCCAGCTGTTGCCCTCATATTTGGCATACTTATTATTTGAATTTCAAATTGTTCCCAAGGTTGAAAGGAGGTCTAATGAGTGTTTATGCGTAGGTAATGAGCGCATTGTCCAAGGTCATTACTAGTCAAAATCTGAAAAATGGAAGAATTTTGAGAATTACCACAAATTGAGAGAAACCAGTTGATGGTAAGGATCTAAATATCATTTTGTATCACATGTCCAACTTTCACCTAAACACAGTCCATACTTTGTCATATTTTAAACTTTCAATTTTTGGTGACTGTTGCTCCCAAATGATCAAACTATCTCATTTAAGGCTTTGTCATGAGGCGTAAATAATTGTGTGCATCTACTTCCCTACTATTAATGCGTGTTTCAAATTTCAGGACCTAACTATCTACCATTTGAAAGTTATGTCATTTTTCTCCAGCCAAAGTGTTACATTTAAAATATTTAAATTATTTCATTATGTTTGGTCATTTGCGATAAGAAAATCATCTTCAGTCATCAGTGGCATTCTTCCTTGATTCATTCTCACTGAAAAATGGTTTCCAATGTGTAAAGGATAGCTTGTTGAACCAGAAGGTTAGAAATGCTCAAAAAGTGAGCATTCTTAACCTCAGTTCTTAATCTTTTGTCAAGAAGGTTAGAAATGCTCACTTTTTGAGCATTTCTAACCCATATTTCTAACCTATCACAAAAAAAAGGTTAGGAATCCTTAAAATTTGAGCATTTCTAACCTCATTTCTTAACCTTGCAGGCTCCACTCTATCAAGAAGGTTACAAATGCTCAGTTTTGGAGCATTCTTAACCTCTTATAGATTTTATCAAAGAAAGAATTAAAAAAAAAGAGAAAAGTAAAGGAAGACTACAAACAAGGTTATGAGCATTCAAGATTTTATTGAAGAAGAGAGGGAGTTCTTCAGATGTTAAAGTTGTTGTTACACTAGAAGACATAATTGTAGATTAAGGCAGTATTCACATGCCATGAAATCTAAATATGTGTGCGAAATATGGAAGGCATAGACAAGCTACAAACCATTGGACATAGTGCCTCATAGAGATTCCATCTTATGACCATCAAAATTATAGTTCATGCACATAATGGAGTTATTGAAAATGTTTTCACAACTACCAGTAGTATATTGATCTTCAAGCAAGCAGAATTTAGTTGCACAACAATGCACTTCAATGTTGCAAATATGGAACATTGACAACGCATGTGGACTATTTGACCAAATTATTTGGCAGATTTGGAAGGCAACGTGGAAGTTAAGACAATGCATGTGAACTATTTTGGTAGATTCAGAAGGTAGAATGGGAGTACAAATAGCACATGAAAATTGTTTGTCATAATCCCTCAAAGAAACGTTATCTCATGACATAGGGAATGTGTAGACAATGCGTGTAAACTATTTGACAAAATCCCTCAAAGAAACGTGGTCTCGTGCCATACATTGAAGATAATTTCATAGCTATCTAGCATCCTCCCTGCCAATGATAAATTAGAAGCCTCGAACCAGGAAGGAAGATATGCACACAACATAGCTAGTTGTTGCATGCAGGTAAAAAAAAGGTTTAATGAAATATTGTTAAGTGGTAGTGGTGACTGGAGCAACCAACCATATTTTTAACAAATCATTGGTGGTCATTCTGTCGCAAATCAACAAGGAAGTCAAATCACAGTTCAAGTAAAGCTATGAGCACTCAGCAAAACGTAGAGAATAAAAGAATTGTGTAAGGCGTTGTAGTTGCAGCTGCTCTGGAAGATGATGTTGCAAATCGTGGAAGTTCACACAAGACAAATAAACTATATGACATAAAATGCTCCAAGAAGACATAGTGGCAAGTGTAAACTCGAATTCCCCAACTGGTGAATGGTGATTTGTTAAAGCATGGTTATAATTGCAGCCATTCTGGTACAGATAAATGCAAAATGAAAAGCATAGTTTAGGTTAGTGTATAATCCACAGAGTTCAAAGGAAGGATGTCACGAATACTCATATATGTGATTGCAGAGAATTTTGAATTCAAAAGATTTGAATGTTGTTCAGGACAAAGAATAGAGTGTAAATCATTTTGGCAAAGTTGTGGATGTTCATTAAAATAGGACTGTGAGGGCGTCATTTTTATTTTGGTATAATGAAATATAAATTCCATAGCCCCGACTATGCTCCCATTCTTAAATGTTCACATTCGGATATTGGAGATACCAAGTTGGGAAATGTAAGTCTTGCAGACTTCTAGAAAACAAAGGAAAAGGAGGATAAGACTTTGACAACTCAGAGATTATTAGATAGTAGACTAGCTCACGCAATAGGATATCCCACATCGGTGCAATGTTTGGAGTTAGTTCTAGAATGCATGAAAGCATTTAATCCAGAGACAAAAGAAATTAGGACGGCAGAAGGTAACGTGGTTGCCAAACTTGATCCAGTTTCCATTGCTATAACTAACAGGTTACCTTTCAAAGATCAGTTCACAGAGGTAAACAGGGAATATGTCAAAAGTTATTTTATCAATAATGAAACCTAGTGCTTGAATAACATAGCTAGAAAGTGGTTAGAAAAACCAAGGAAAGGAAAAACACAGCTTCCTAAAATAATTCACAGGTCTCTGTTGATGGAAGATATTGCTAATATGGTTATTTTCTTGAATTGAGTCACAGGAAATGAAGACAAAAATGTCTTGGAAGGATGGATGTTCTTATTCATTTATATCATATGTGATGGCATACAATTCATTAATTGGGTCGAGATTATCAATGATAATCTTTGCGATTAGTTACTCAAACTAAAGGACAATCATAACTTCTACATGACATTGTACCTCTACTATGCTATTGCTAGGATGAAGAAATGGCCAGTATTAAATGTTGAAGGCATTTATGATGATATGACCCAAGTATACAATTATCATCCATAATTTTAGTTGGAGGAAATTTATCATCATTTCAAGAGAATTAATGATGCTTTCACTATGTTGATAGTAAGAGAATTGGAGGGAAATATTGGACTCAGAATATCCTTAGAAGCAGTAGCATTGATTCAAAAATATGGTAGTTATTTTATATAGTTTCTGAAATTCACATACATTCGGATAGGAGGTTATGATGGCTGCCCTCTCATGTTGCCAATGTTTGTTGAAGATAAGTTGATCCTTATCGAAGTATGCCGATAGATTGCACAATTCAACAAAATTTGTCGGAATAAAAGAAAGGGTATCATTTCTTTTTCCATTGGAATTGGTTATTATAGTTGTGAGAGCCATTCAGATGCTCAAAGTATCGAGAGGTCTATAGAAAAGATTCACCTGTATCCTTATTAGATGAGATTTCCCTTTGATAGCAAAGGATATGCTATAGGAGAGTTAGAGCTCGGTGCCAGATTTGAACACTTTCCTAATATGGAAGATTTTTGGCAAGACTACGAAGATGATTTTAAGGTGCGGAAAAGAGTCTGGATGAGATTTTCTATCAAGCAGATAATTGATTATAGAATTGAAATAAATGTAAATGGCATTGAGGATGATGAATCTGATTTGGTCAATGGTTTTTACTTTGAAAGGATCCAACTTCTTCCACTTCCACCCACCAATTGGTCAATTCTAGAAATAAGGAGTATTCAGGAAAGATCACCTTATGTGGTTCGAAGGACTCTCGAATGGGTTCAAGGCAAGAGGATTGAGTCTACGGCAATTAGACCTTCAAATAAAGATAATTCCTCAGAGGATAGAAATGGGGTACAAGGAAGTTCTTCCATTCCAACTAATTCACAAAGATCTAATCTAGCGATGGGTTCACATCAATATATTTCCAAAGGAGGCGACGATGGAGAAGATCCAGAAAAAGGGAAGGATCTTGCAAGGGCATGTGAAGTTAGCTCTATCATTAAGAAGAAGAGATCAAAGACAAAGGGAAAAAAATATGAATCTTGTCCAAGAGCTTGAAGATTAATTAGAATTTGCTTCACCCCAACATCCTCCCAATGTTGAAAATCAGCAATTTCCTTCCGTCTCACCAACTATCATTATTTCTTCACCCCAACAAGATGATTTTTCTATTCATGAGGAAGTTGAAATAAATGATGCTCAAGCTGAAATTCAATCTCTGCCCTTCCCAAATAATCTAGCATCTTTAACCTCTACATATGTGAACAATCAAGAATCATTACCATCGTCCTCATCATTCTGGTTACAATAGAGTTTGTACAATAAAAAGAGAAATGTTCAGCTGGTAACTCCTAGTTTTGATGTAGTCGTAAAAATACTCCAGACGACAGCTAAATCCAAGAATACCAAAGTTGCATCCAGATTGGGGATTAATCCATCCTCAACAAACTTGTGTGTTGAAATAGCTCAGCCCATTGTTGAAAAAGATATAAATGAAGCTAATGAGGCTGATTTTAGTATGACACAGTTGGATCTAGGTCCTACAACACATGAGGGAGTTGTTCATAATTTTCAGATTTCAGTAGCTATCCTTATCGATAAAGCAAATAAAGATAAGGAAACTAAGGATCAACTTAAGCAAAAAATTCAAGTTCTTTCATCCTACATCAAATCAATTGTGGATTCTTTAGATACACAATTGGAGTCGGCCTCAACTTTTACATTGGCACACACTGGAGGAGTTATTGAGAAAAAGGTGGTGGAAGATATACACAAATGCAGGAAATAGAGTAGGATGCTAGAAGACTAGATTAATCAAATGAAGTCCAAAGCATAGGATTTTATTGAGAAGACCAAAGATATTCACATTAAGTTGGATGCACAGGAACAAGAAATTGTAGCAGAATTGAAGAATGCTAAAGAGCAAGACATATCTTGGCAAGATACTTTACAGGAATTCCAAAAGATGGCAAAAATAGACATGAATGTACTCATTGCTGAGAAGGTCTTATCTCATAAAGAAGAAAATCAGTCCCATACATGGTGCAAAAGTATAAGTTGGAAAATGGAGAATATCAAGCAATGCTTGGATGAATATCAAAAACTCTTGATAGCTTGTCAACAAATAAAGATGAAGATAAAACAAGATACAATGAATATCATTGGTGATGTATCGGTGAAAGAATAATTTCAGCAAATGGACAAGCAACTGCTCTTAATCAAGTTTCATGACATAATTAATTCTCAGTTAACAGATGTACAGGTGTCGAATGCAAATAACATAAAGAGACTCAATGTTGTTTCAGTTGGCTTAGAGGCTTGTGATATGTCTTCATATTTTCGGGATTTGGTCAATATTCAGGATAACCAAGCAACTGGCAAACTAAAAATGGATAATGTGATCATTCCTAGGTACAAGTTCATGGTGGATGCACTCAAAGCATACAAGTCATTCAAGGCCAAAGCACCAATTCAATAGAAGAAAATAATCAGTTAGCATGCTTTTTTGGGATATCAAAAAGAAACACCATGTTCACATCTTTGTATACTTTTTTTTGTTATGTGATACCTGGTTAGTCTTTAGTTTATTGTTGATCCTCCATTGCATAGAGTCAAGGTTAATAGGTTGACTATTTCTGCGCATAAATGTGCTAGTTATTAACTTATTGTAATTTGCATAGAAATGAGTTATTTACTAACTCAGAATCAAGTTAGTTATGAGGTAGTTATTTTGAGAGACTATAAATGCTAGAAACGTAGATGAAAGAAGGACTTTTTTGGATTTTATTATTTTAGGGGATAGCTGAAAATTTTGGATTGTATTATTTCATCATTTTTTAATACAGGGCAAATTGGGAGTGCTCCTATGATTGTTAAGTGTTCATTTTCTTGATGTTATGTGATTATCGTATGATATTGCAATAGCAAGGCTGCAAATTGCTTTCCCAGTTTCATGAAGACAATGGTCATATAACATTACAAGTTTCTTTGGCATCTTGGAAATATATAAATGTTATGCAAATTAAATGTTTTCTATCACTCTCTCCTCATGCGTAGTCTAGAGTTGATAGTGACAAGTTTAAAAGTCAATGGAATCCAAGAGGAAATCGTATGTTTGTTGTGAAGATTCCCTCTAAATCCATTCATAGTTATTCTCTGTTTTCATTTGCAAGGTTAATTATTCTTAAAAAAAAATACAAATACCCCTATCATATGAGGGAGTTGCCCCTCTCAAACGCAAAGGAAGATCGTGCTCCATAGAATGATCTCTCTAACTATTGGGAACTTTTTTGTTACTCCTCCATTGGGCACATAGTAGAGATTTTTAAGTGATGAATCTATTTACCAACAGACTGTAAGCCAAATCCTTTTTATTTGTCTTTGTTAATCAATGGTCACAAGCTTAGTAACTATATTATATACTGTGGCGTATCAAACAATATCATGCCCTCTATAGTAGCTAAAGCTTTAGGCTTATCTCTTACAAAGACATTTTGTAGATGCTATTCCATGGATTCTAAACAAATTCCTTTGCTTGGGAAAATTAAGGACACACAAGTAGCTCTTGCAACTCATCCTAGTTAAAGAGTGAAATTGACTATTCTTGTGGCTCATATACCTTCTAGTTATAGCATGCTATTGAGTGGGACTTTTTGTAAAGATTTGGGTGGGAAAATTAAAATGGATTGGTCACAGGAAACCATTCCATTAGGGAAATAAAAAGTGGCATTACAACCTGAAACTAAAGTGAAATTTACTATTTTTTCTTCTGATGATCCTAAGTCCCAGATATTGTATCAGGAATGTCATTTTGGTAATTATATGATTTTGTTTGACAGTCAAGATAAAAACTCTGTGCTTGAACCTAAATGTTCTGACGACACCATGGAATTTGATGGAATTGTTTCAACAATTGGCTCAAGAGGAGGAGTTGTTTTGATCTCTCCTAATGATGAGAAATTCCTTTTTCCTTTAAATTAAAGTTCAAGAACACTAATAATACAACAGAATATGAGGCTTTATTATTGGGGTTAGAAGAGGCTAAAAAGAAAGGAATAACAATCCTACAAACCAAAGGAAATACTAAGTTAATTATTAAGCACGTGAGAAGTATCTTTACTGTGAAGAATGAAAGGTTAAAGAATTACAAAAATAGAGTTTGGGATCAGATTGAAATCTTTGATGCATTCTTAATTGAGGCTATTCCTAGAGATCAGAATACTCACACTGGTTCACTTTCTGTATCAACTTCTCTTATGCTCCCTCACCTTGATTTTAAGGAGAAAACATACAAAATTGAAATAGTTTATCACTCAAATGTTCTTGATAATTCTGAATCTTGGCAAGTGTTTAAGAGTGATAGGAAGATTGATAATTTTATGCACAACACAGGTATGTTCATTACAACTTTCTTTGAGGATCCTAGCTCTGAATGTAGAGAATTTTGCCCTAATCTTGGAGATAATTTAGATGAAAATATAATTCAGTTGAAAGGAAACATAATTCCTAAGGGGTTAGTGTCTCTTGATAAATTATTTGATAGACAAGATGGGTATATAGGAAACAAAAATGTACCTATTTCAAATGAATCAGGAGATTATGAAAAGGTGAATATAGGAGATGAGGCTAACCCAAAGTTCATTAATCTGGGAAAGTACTGCATGCATAAGGAGAAGCATAGGTTCATAAATCTCTTGCTAAGCTATAAAGATGTTTTCTCTTGGTCATATGACGATTTAAAAAATTTCAGGGAAGGCCAATTTCAGCATCACATTGCTTTGAAACCAGGAGCAACACCTTTCAGATAGAAATTGAGAAACTACAATCCTAAAATTGTCGATGCCATTTTTAGAGAAGTGGATAAGATGCTAAAAGATAGGATCATATACCCAATTCATCATTCGACATGGGTAGCCAATATTGTTCTAGTGCGCAAGAAAAATGGGGAGATAAGAATTTGTGTGGACTTCAGAAATTTAAATCAAGCTAGCCTTAAGGATAATTATCCTCTGCCAATCATGGATCATATCCTTCAAACTATCGCTAGATCTGAAATGATGTCAATTTTAGATGGGTTCTCTGGTTATAACTAGATAAGTTTTGTTGAGGAAGATCAACACAAAACTACCTTCACTGCTCCATGGAAAACCTTTGCATACAACTATATGTCCTTCAGTTTGATAAACGTTGGAGCAACCTTCCAAAGGGAAATGAACCTCTCTTTTATTCTCTTAGTTAATGAGATAATTTTTATCTATTTGGATGATCTAACTATCTTTTCTAGGCGAAGGAAGAATCACTTAAGGGATTTATGAACTATTATATAGAGGTGTAGAGATCATGGTGTCTCTTTGAACCTGAAAAAATTATGTCTTATGTGTTACAAAGGGAAAGATGTTAGGACATATTGTCTTGAAGGAGGGCATCAAGATTGATCAAGATAGAGTTAGAGACATCCAACAGTTAACCTTTCCATCCAATAGAAGTGGCATTAAATATTTCTTTGGCTAGTTTAATTTTCTTACGAGGTTTGTACTAGATTTTGTAGAGATCACCAAACACATTCTAGGAATGATGGGTGAAAAACAAATGTTCAAGTGGAATGAAGAAGCAAAGAATGCCTTTGGAAAGGTGAAAGAGGCTATTTCTCAAGCACCAACCTTGGTTAATCCATATTTTTGAAAAGAGTTCATCATTTATTGTTATGCCTCTGAACATACTATGTCTAGAATTTTACTCCAAAAGAATGAGTAGAATGATGAAGTTCTTATAGCCTTTATGAGTGTGCCACTGAAAAAGCATGAGCTCAAATACTCCTTGATTGAGAAGAAAGCATTTGCAGTAGTTAAATTTTTTAAGCACTTTAGGTATTATATTCTACATTCTTATTCTTCTGTAAAGAGTATCCTAACTCAACTAGAGATAGGTCTATTGGCAATTTGGATGAATTGATTATGTGTTGCATTGATGTTTTTTCATTGATATCAACACTAGTTGTTTTGGTTGTTTACCGGTTTATGGTTGGTTCTGGTAGAGTGGCTGGATTATGATCCAGTATGCTCTGGTATACTTTGGTTTGTGGAATTTATTTGGATCTATCATTCATGTGTTCCTGTTGCATATCACGATCAGTTGATTAAGGATTTGATGACTCGGATGCTATCATTTTCTCTAGTAAGCCTTTTGGTCACCGATAAGGGTTTCACTAGCAAAGCTTTGTTGAAGATATTTTGATGCTCTTGATAAGTAGTGTTGGTGCATCTTCTAGATGGGTTTCAGGATGATGTTGATTATCTTGTTAATGTTCCTATTGATCCATGTTGTTAAATTTGGTTTATGGCAACCTATTTTGGGTTCGATCTTATTTTGCTAGGTTATGGACCGGTTTATGTAACATGTTGGTGGATGCTCCTGATGTGTTACCGAATGAATTTATTGATTGTTTTATATTATCTTGGTCCCAGGCTGACTTGGATGATCATTGGATTGTGGGTTTATGTAATGAATTTAATGTATTATCTTTTAGGTGGCCGACCTAACTGTTTATGTCTAAGGTTGGTATATATATATATTGTATAGGGGAAAAAGTGAGACTAAGTATGGAAACCCTAATCCCACTCTCATACACACTCATGGAATACCAATTATCCTAGGGAGGTAATGCACTTCGGCTACTTCTTATGAGAAGGAGAGAGAGTCATGGATTACCTCTTAGGGTTTCTATTCTTTTTTTATAAATGAGAGAGAGGAATGATGCAAAAATGCAATCTAACCTAGAATGCAAGTAAGCAAGAAAATCCTAATCTAAGAATGTATACCAAAAGATAACTGAGATATATTGTTGAAAAGTACAAATGAGAAGGCAAAACTAGAGGTGCACCTATGTCTAAAATCTAAGTGGAAATGTCCTGGACCAGGGTGCCATGCCACTGTCCTGATTTTGTAATTCTAGAGCTTTCAAGATACTGTTCTGCTAGATCCCACTGACAAAGGGAAGGACCATGGCACCATGCCACTGTCTTGTGTAGGACTAGGGTGCCATGCCCCTATTCTTATGGTTTTTATTGAGATCTGCAACCAAGAACTGTCCATGTGTGCTCTTCCGGTCCCGAAACTTCCAGCAATGCTCAGATCCGAACTTGTACCTCAAACTGAAAAATAGGTTTTGGGGTGGCTATATAGGGTTTTGCCTTAGTCAAACCCCTGCATTGGTGATTTCCACCTCCACAAATAGTCGATAATGTACTAAAAGTGTGTGTGCAAGATCCTAAAAATGAAAGCACACAATCTAGAGCAACCCTAAAGAGTAAACCCTAATTGATTATAATTGACAAAGTAAATGCTTTAAATCCATAATGCAAAGTAATATAAAGCATGAATATAGATCAAAATGAAGCTTATGTAAAGACATGAAAACAACATGAAACCATACCAACCCTAAGGGAGAGGTACAGGCCAATCATCAGTTGGTGATCTCCTATTGTTCTTCTACATCTTCAAAAGCCCCCACCCTAATTGAAAAAAAGATGCTTGATGAATGTTAAATATTGTTGAAGACTTCAAAGATCTACTCTTTCTCTGCAAAGAAGACTCTTATGCTTCTAAAACCTACTCTTAGATTCTTAGAAGAAGACCCCTTAAAATGAAGAAAGAGAGCTCTTAAGTATGAAACCTTAGATCTTAATTTCATGTTTAGGCTGACCCTGGATTTGAATTTCATGCTGATCTTTTGAGGTTAAGTATTATAATATCATAAGATTGTGCTCCCAAAATTTTGGGGAAAAAGCCAAGGACCATGTGCATTCCCACCACGGTCTGACCAACTTTTCACCAAATTTTTGGAGCTGTTAGAGATGATGATATTAGAGCACATCCCAAAGTTTTAGCTGATTTCAAGATGTTTTGATATCCAAAATTGAGGCAAAATGGTCAAAATAAAACATAATTAGGGTTTATGATTAAATGATTCATTGGAGGAATTAAATGAAAAGGGGCACGCTTAGGGTCAAGGGCCCAAGTTTATAACATGTAAAGTGATGAAACATGACTTTAGATTTAATTTAATTAATTAATTAAATGCTTAAAGGGGAATTAGAAATGCAAGATGCAAGACACACTAAGGCGGGTGTTAACCTAAGTGTGAAATTGTACCACCCTAGCAAGGGTGTACAATTTATGACACTACATTTAGCCCCCACTTTAGTGGTCATATGACACTGCATGCATATGCAAGCTAAAGTACAAGAAAGTAAACATCATTTGGAAAATGATATATCCATAAGTTGTTAGACGATGCACCCAACGGTATCTGCAGTACACAATTAATAACCACACCCTACAAAATCATCTAATTCTTACTAAGGAAGGTGATGAAATTCGCAGGTAGCTATATGTCCCCCTATTTCAGCTTTCTTATTAGTGAGGTGAAATAGTGTATATGTTTACCACAGCGAATTGTGATATATATTTTGATGAAGCAAGTTTTCAACAAGGCTTGATTACTCATCCAAGAACATTATGGAACTAATGTAGAGAGAGAGCACAAAGTCATGATTCCAATGCCACCGGTGGTATGAGAATCAGAGCTTCCTAGCTGAAGATATGATAGATTGAAGAAAAAGGTGTAGAAATTAGAGTTTTAACTTAAAAAGATAAAGTGAAAAATTTCATAATGCATAAATATAAAAGTGATGTCTTCATTTGTCACTTTCTAACGTTTTGGCACTATTCAATGTAGAGGATCCCACATACTAGCCATCATGCCTTGACGCTATTCTAAGCAACCTACGAGGATGGAGATATTGCACCAGTTCATACTCATTGACCAACCACTCAACGAGGTGATTTGACCTTCCTTTGACTCTCTTTTAACTTTTCATGCTTTCACTTATTTAGGGATGATGATATCATTGCCAAGACCAGGTCTGGGCCCCTTCTTTAGGCTCCTTAGGGTCCTAGGATACTCTGGTCATCCTAGGGCACCATGGTCCCACCTAAGCACCCTGGTCCACTCAGGGTGCCCTGGTCCCTATTCGAGATGACCACTGGTGACACACGATCAGGCAAATTAATGTTAGAATAGATAGAATGAATGCATTGATTAGATGATAATGATACTGATCGATTACTGATGATAGGATGCTTTTATTTTTGCAAACAATGCCATACATCTATGAACATACCATCGAGCTCACCTTCCTGAGCCTTCAAGAGAAGATCCCAAGGCTGATAGAGGGAGAGAGGAATTTTTTGCATACAGTGGGCTTGTGGTATGTGATGACTATGCTGGTCACTAGATTCCATTCTGTGATACTGATGGCACTGATGGAGAGATGGGATGAAGACACCTTGACGTTTGTGCTACCTCTGGGGAAGATGACAGCCACCCTCGAGGATGTACACTACATCTTGCACCTTCCCATTAGGGGAGAGATTGTGAGATATCGATCTAACCGTATAGAGGAGGATTATAGGAGAGAGCAGGTTTATAGTGTGGGGAGAGTGATACTCACTGAGAAGAGGGGTCATATCATGGTCAGTTGGCTCCTACAGCCTACCAGTGAGGTTCCATTAGTGAGGCGACTCATGATTGCAACCCGTGCATTAGTCGTGTGCCCTAATGGGTGTGACACACATATGCATGGAGGACTCATCTACAGTATTCAAGCAATGGAGAGACATAGGAGGGTATACTCTTAGTGATGGAGCATGCTTGCACACCTCTATCACATTCTTGGGGAGTATGTATTTGGGCAGGGATGCAACCTAATGACATGCACACTACTATAGGTGTGGATATTTGATTATATTACCTACATGAGGCCTGTTGGAGCCCCCATAGAGTTATTCCCAGAGCAGCATAGAGTATTTTCTTATACACTTACCCATGAGTGGCGATTTAGTGATCTCGTGCATTGGAGGTTGAGCCTAGACAGATCGATAGTGGGCGAAGTCATATGGAGACTCTACTTTAGGATGTATATGTGGGCAGGGATACATTGAAAGTTGTTAAGCATGCAAAGGAACTATCTACTAGAGAGGTGATACAATCACATAGTCATTCCCTTCTACTTTGGCTAAGTCTGGCAGTAGTTCGAGTTCGAGCAATGTGTTCCTACTGATGTGCATGTGTACATCTGAAACTCATGTATGATGACAAGGCTAGGAGCCATTCCTAGGATTACCAGTGATGAGATCAACATCATGGATTCAGAGAGGTCAGATCAGGACATTGTGATGAGGAGGTAGCAAACCAGAAGGAGGTTAACCGTTAACTGGTCAAATTCTAAGGTTCACAGACTCAACCGGTAATCCCTAATTCCAAAGATCCTAACACAACACCAAGTCAAGAAATGGTTCAATAAAACCAAACAACACCTTGGAAAACCCCAAGGATCCACTATGTCCACTTACAGACAACTAACACTCCTCAATTTCTTGTGTGACTACACACACTCTTACAAACAATGAGTGGACTACTACTAGGCTTAAGGGTTTGAATGACCCGCTTGACCAATTTAATAAAAAAATCCTTGGAGGGGTGTTCTCACAACACTTTAACACAAATGAAACATGATTTCATGGTTTAGGTCCACCGGAACATCAATCTTGACTCATTCGCCCACAAACCTATATCATTTGCAACTAGGCCTCATTTTGAAGGAATCGGGTGATAACTTTTGACACCCTGAGGATATAGAAAAAAAAATTATGTTTTCATATACCCTTTTGGGATATCTAAACAATATCTCAAGTTTCGGTATTAGAACAACTAGCAGATATTCCAAACAGTGTTGCACTGACAAACCTAATGAGGCTTTTAGACCTATTATATTGAACACCTTTCACCACCTGGTTTGGTTCTCCTAATGGGTGACCATTACTGACCATAAAATTCCATGTAAACCTCCAAAATACTCACTTACCACATTCAAACCCTTTCCCAATGCTCTACCTCTCAATTCTCATGCACTGCACTCATCAAACCAGTATGTCACATAGAGATGCCAAACCTAGGGTTAGCTCTCCATCCTCTTCAGCATGTTGCATCCTCTTAATGGATTTTTGTACTGACATATGATACAATGGCCTATCATCTCCTATAACTATAGAGAGTTCAATTAAGGATTGATAGGCCAAAACCCATTATTGTAGTCAAACCCTAGGGGTTTATGGGTTTTAGGCTACTCGGTAAGGATTTACTTGTAGAAATGCGAAGCGATCACTTCAAGGTGCCACACTAAATGCAAAAAAAGGGTAAGACAATCTAATTACATGATCTATTCCATGATAATTCTTACCAAACCACCTTCAGTATGCAATCATATAAATTAGATGATTTTTTGAGTTTCTAACAGTTCTTGATGCTTCAAATTCCTTTCCAAATCAACCAACATATAGTCTTCAGTTTTTGGGGCCTTTAAAGGTGTAGCATCAAAAATTGTATGCACTTGCTAAAGTGGTACAATTTCACACTTGTTTTAGCTCCCGCCTTGGCGCATCTTGCACTTTGCATCACATTTTCCCTTTAGCACTTAATTAATCAAATTAATTAGGTCTAAGGTCCTATTTCATCATAAAGTTGGGCCCTTTCATTAAAGTGTGCCCCTTTCATTTTATTTCTCCAATACATCATTTAATCAAAAACCCTAATTAGGTCCTATTTTGAACTTGGGGGCTTGATTTCGGGGGTCAAACATCTCGAAATCACCTGTAACTTTGGGATTCTCTCTAAAATCATCATATCCGACGGCCCTGAAAATTTGGTGAAAAGTTGTCGGGACCATGGGGCCCTGAGTGCACACGGTCCCGGACATTTTTCCTAAAATTTTAGGAGTGTGATCCAATCATAAAATAAAGCTTAACCCCAATAAATTGGTGGGAGATTCAATCTCTAGGTCGGCCAAAAGTTGAAATTAAGACCTAGGGTTTCATATATAAGAGCTCTCTTTCTTCATTTGAAAGGATCCAAATTTTGGTTTCAGGGACCTTCTATGGAGCAAAAGAGAAGATCTTTGAGGACTTCAACAAAATTAAACATCCACCCATCAAGCATTCATCAATTTCATTCATCCCTTTAGGGCTTTGAAGACATTGAAGAGCAATAGGGGATCACCGACTGAAGATTGGCTTGTACCACTCCCTTGGGGTTGGGTATGATTTCATGTTGTTTTCATGTCTTTGCATAAGCCTCATTATATCATTTGTATTCATGCTTTAGATCACTTTGCATCTTGATTTGGAGCATTTACATTATCATTTACAAGCAATTAGGGTTTACTTTCTAGGTTGCTCTAGTTTGCTTACTTGCATTTTAGGATCTTGCACACACACAAGGTCTGCACACACATTACTTTTACAATACAACTTGGCTATTCGTGGAGGTGGAAATCACCAAAGTGGGGGTTTGACTAAGGCAAAACCCTATACAGCCACCCAACGTACCTTTTCAGATATAAGTGCAGATTTCGAGATTCGGACGACGCCGCAAATTGCAGATCCGACAAAAGCAAACAGAAACTGAGCTACACACCAAAATTCAGGGCAAAAGACCAGGACAGGGGCGTGGAGCACCCTGGTCCTACCAGGACAGGGGTGCTGGGTCCCCTGGTCCCTCGGATAGTGGCGCTGGGTGCCCTGGTCCCTCTGTCAGACAACAAGTTTCAGCATTTCCAACAGCTTTTCAGGTTGCAAAACGGCAGTTTTAGGAGCAAAATCAGGACAGTGGTGCCTATGTCCCCATCCCAAACATTTTCACTCAGATTTTAACTTCAGGTATGCATCTACATTCTTTTCTTGTCCTTGTGTTTATAGCTTTCCATTGTTTAATCTCAATTCTGCAATCTTGTTATTAGTTCATACTTGCACTTTGGGGTTAGGAATTGAACTTGCATCATTTTATCTTTCAATTACAACAAAGGAATAGAAACCCTAATAGGTAGCCCATGGCTCTCTCTTCCACAAAAAGAAGTAGCCAATTGTGTGATACCTCTAGGCTCTTTCGTATTCCACAATGTGTGTCAAAAGGTAGGATTAGGGCATGTTAGCCTAGTCTCGCTTTTTCCCCTACACATTTTGGTGAACCCAACGTGAACCTATTATTGCTTTCTCTTGCATTGCATTTGTTAGATCTAGATCTAGATTTAGTGTGTTTTATTTAAGTTTCATTTTCATTAAAAAAAAAAAAAAAAAGAGAAAAAAAAAGAGGGAAAAGAAAGAGTGTGTTTCTTTGCATTGTGTATTTAAGTTTTATGCAATTTTTATTTTAAAATGTCATATTTTTATTTGCAAGATGTTCATATTCATGATGATGTATGCAATTATGTTGATTATGAGTATATCCAAGATGAATTAGATGAAGCTTTAGATGAGTTTTTGAACCCTAAAGATACCAAACCTTCATTTTACCAAAAACTCATAAACATTGTTACTATGCCATTTCGGTGTGATGAGAAAGATAAGTCGAATGATTCCTCTCAAGGGTACATTCCTATCAACTCTTCTACTAAATCTAGTAACATGGTTGTTTTCAATGATCCCCTCTATGAAGAGATGTCTCCTTTTGAATCTAAAGATAAACCTTTTAATAGATATGATCATGCTTTGTTGGATGATGCTCTTGATGACTTTGTGGCTTTATCGAAATATTTAAACAAGAACAAAACTTCTAAATTAGTTAACATGATAAACCTAAAAGAGCATAATAAGCCTCTCTTTGAAGTCCAAGGTGCTTATCCTTCTCCTACCTTTCAAGTTCCTAAATCACCTCTCCTTACTGTCCAAGGAGGGTATGGTCATGATTCCTTTCTTACTCCGAATAAACCTATCATCACTATGCAAGGAAGAAAACCTATAAATCCTTATAGTTATGCCAAGCAATTAACTAGAGAGAGTTATCATGCCGTTGCCCATACTTATAATACTAGAAATAATAGGCAGCCTAATCCTCCTCCTGTTACTTCAGTTTCTCTTCCTAATCCTCAACCAATTCTTCCGCAAGCTCCACGTATTTCACAAGTTCTTGGTAAGGAATATGATCTCATAGAACAACTTATAGCTACCCCTGCTAAGATATCCCTTTGGGATTTGATCTAAACTTCTTCCGCTCATCATGGAATGTTACAAGATGCCTTGAAAGATTTGAATGTTCCTCCACCTAATACATCTAGTAATATAGTGTCTTTGGTTAACTCTGTGATGAATCCTAAAGCTCAAATTGTGTTTACTCAAGATGAATTGCCTACTAGTGAAATTCAACATCAATATGATCCCTTGATGATTGTGGTTATCATAAATGACACTGCTATAAGATGAACACTGGTAGATAATGGTTCTGGCCTTAATGTGTGTAGCATTAATCTATTGCATAAGATGAATGTGGATACATCCCTTATTAAGCCTGACTCTCGTCCCATTCGAGGCTTTGATAATGTGGCTAAGTCTTCATTAGGTATTATCACCTTACCCATCACAGTGGGACCTATTACTTTGCCTACTCCTATCCATGTTATGTCGAGAAATCTAACATATAACTTGTTATTAGGGAGACCTTGGATTCATAGTATGCAAGCTGTCCCCTCTACATTGCATAGACAAGTTAAATTTATTTATAACAATAAGACATATACCTTTATAGGTGATACTAATTTTCAAGCTTGTTTGCAAACATCTACTTTCAAAGGGAGTTCTTCTAAACCTTCCTCTTCTAGTGATGACTCTTTAAACAAGATACCTATGGATGAATCATCATCCTCTGATAATCAAAATTCTTTGGATGAGTCTGAAGTTCCTGAAGAAGATTCTTCTCAACTTGAATCTACACATGAAAAGGCTTTTGATCCTGAGAAGGTTCTCACAGAAGATGATTGGGGATCTCTTGATTTTAATCCCACCTTTGTAGGTGAGTATAGGGTTCCCCCTAGAGAGCTTAAAGTTAAAAAGAAGGAAGAAACTAAAGATCAATCAATCTTACCTGAACCTCTGAACAATAATTTTGTGGCCGCTTCTCAAACTTCTTCTCCTCACACCTCTAATTCTGAAGGATTTGATTCTTTGTCTTATGAAAAACCACCTTCTCTTTCTGAAATGGCTAATTGTTATGGTCATGGTTTTCTTATTTTAGCTAAGTATGGGTATAATGGAAATGGTTGTGGTGCTCACGAACAAGGGATAAAGGTTCCTCTAGGGAATAATCTTTATGATGAGACCTTTGGACTTGGTTATAATCCCTACAAGCACACTAAAGCTTCTAAGAGACAATTTATTAGTGTTAATGTTATTTCTACGTCTCTACCAATGAGACACCCTGAGTACATTGATGGGGATCCTTCGTGTGCCTATGCTTAGGATTTTTTTCCTACTGATGATGCTTTAGCTGAGTTTTTAGGAGCATATGACACTCTTCCTCATTATCATCACAATAGGGGATTTCCTTATTGTTTGAACACTGAAGCTTATTTTGGAAGAGAGATTGATAATGATGAGATTGTGGAAGAATTCCCTTAGTTAAAGGATATCCCTCAACAAAGTAATCTTCTCATAAGTGACACCATTGATGTTAAGATGGACCCTTGCAATGAAGAAAAAGTTATTAAAATTGGAAAGTGTTTGGATGAAGAAGAACAAAAACAATATGTAGATTTATTGCATGAATTCCCTGAGATCTTTGCTTGGACATACTCTGACATGCCTGGTATAGATCCTAAGATTGTTACTCATAATATTGTCTTAGTTCCTGATGCTAAGCTTGTGAAACAAAAGATTCGAAAAATGAATCCTAAGGTAGCTTTGCTTGTTAAGGCTGAGATTGAAAAATTATTGGAGGCTGGATTTATCTGCCCTATTGATTATTCCTCGTGGATTTCAAATATTGTCGCTGTGGCTAAATCAGATAATAAAATAAGAATGTGTACTGACTTTCGAGATTTAAATAAGGCTTCTTTAAAAGATGATTTCCCTCTCCCAAACATTGACATGATAGTTGATTCTATAGTAGGACATGCTTTGTTATCCTTCATGGATGGTTTTTCAGGATACAATCAAATTTTCATTAATCCTCAAGATCAATTCAAAATTGCTTTCACCACTCCTTGGGGTACGTTTTGTTGGGTGATGATGCCTTTTGGACTTAAAAACGCCGACGCAACTTATCAACGAGCAATGACCCTTATCTTTCATGATTATATGCATAAGATTTTAGAAGATTATGTTGATGATATTTTAGCCAAATCCATTCTTCGTATAGATCATATTAAGATCCTTCACCAAATCTTTGAAAGAATTCATAAATATCACATGCGCTTGAATCCCCAAAAATGTGTTTTTGGTGCGGATAGTGGAAAACTATTAGGATTCATAGTTTCGCATCATGGGATTGAGGTGGACACTAAGAAAATAGATGCTATTGTCAACATGCCACCTCCTAGAAATGTGTCTCAACTCAAAAGCTTACAAGGAAAGATTCAAGCTATTCGTAGGTTCGTATCTCAACTTGCGGATCGTACTTTTCCTTTTACTCAACTTCTCAAAAAGAATATCACTTTTCAATGGAATGAAGATTGTCAGCAAGCATTTGAAGATTTAAAAGTATATTTGGCTAATCCTCCTATCCTTCAACCTGTCGAACCTTCTAAACCCTTTCTTCTTTATACAGCTGCTTCCTCTCATGCTCTCACAACATTATTGGCACAACATGTTAAAGATGGTAAGGAATGTCTAGTTTATTATATAAGTTGTACCTTACTTGATTATGAGACCCAATATTCTGCGATACAAAGACAATGATTGGCCTTTGTGTTTGCGACTCAGAAATTGAGACATTATCTTTTAAATTCAGAAGTCCACGTCATGGTAAATTTTGACCCTTTGAAGCATCTTTTCTCTAAAACTGATTTATCAGGATGCCTAGCTAAGTGGGTTATGATGTTAACTGAATTTGACCTTAAATTTGTTTCACAAAGAGCAATTAAAGGGCAAGAATTGACTGATCACTTAGTTGAGGCCCCTTCACCTTTCTCCTTCCCTAACCCTGAGTCTTTTCCCAATGAATTCATTCTTTGTATAGAGAAAGATGAAACTTGGGAGTTATACTTTGATGGCTCTAAGTGTCGTACGGGATCGAGGGCAGGTGTTGTTCTAATTTCTCATACAAAGAAATCCATTCCCTTATCTTATCATCTCAATTTCCTATGTACCAATAACATTGCTGAGTTTGAGGCTCTTATAGAAGGAATAAAGGCAGCCTTGGCTTTGAATGTAAAGCACATACATATTTATGGAGATTCTCAATTGATTATAAGACAAGTAACAGGACTGTATCAAGCAAAACAAGACAAATTATCACAATATAAAGACCTTTCTATCTCTTTGTTACAAAAATTTGATTCTTATACCATGGAACCTGTTCCTCAAAAAGATAATCGACATGTGGATGCAATGGCATGTGTGGCTTCTCTTGTATCTTTGGAGGACCCTATGGTTGATCTTAAATTTGTTATTCATAACCTTATTTCTCCAGCTATTGTAGATGATTCTAGCTTGGTGACATGTTGTGACTTTATAGACTCAGATGAATGGTATTCACATATCGTAAGATACTTGACCGATGGTACCTTTCCTGATTCCGCCAATAGGAAGACTAGGGCTAGAATCCGCAAGCTATCTGCTAGATATATCATTCTTTCTAATGTTCTTTACCGAAGGGGTTATAACGGTCTTCTCCTTCGCTATCTTAACAAATCGGAAATCCCTATTGCTCTTGAAGAGGCACATTTAGGTGCCTGTGGGGGGCATTTTGGAGGCAAATCCTTGGTTCAAAGATTGCTTCGTATGGGATACTATTGGCAAACTATGCAGAAGGATTCTTTTTCATTTGTTAAGAAATGTCATCAATGTCAACAACACAATAATCTGATTCATGCTCCTGCCCAAGAACTTCGTTCTCATGTAGCTTCTTGGCCTTTCTCTGCATGGGGCTTGGATCTCATCAGTAAAATATCTCCTCCTTCATCTCAAGGACACACTTTCATTATAACCACAACAGATTACTTTACAAAGTGGGTAGAAGTTGTTCCCCTTCGCTCTACTACTGCTGAAGTGATTTGTCAATTTCTTCTAGAAAACATTATTTCTCAATTCGGGATGCCTTCCACTATAATCTCAGATAATGGGACATCATTTAAGAACAAGGACGTGGAGAAATTCCTCGAGAAATATCATATCAAACATCGATTTTCTACACCATACTATCCTCAATCAAATGGTCAAGCTGAATCATCCAATAAGATAATTGGATAAATTCTTCACAAAACCGTGAATAAGCATGGTAAGGATTAGAGTACTCAGATAATCTATGCTCTTTGGGCCTACCGAATGAGTGTATGAATTGCTACAAGAACTACCCCTTATAATCTTGTTTATGGTGCTGATGCTATTATGCCTTTAGAATTAGAGATTCCATCACTTAGAGTTTCTCTCAAAGGTATAGTAGATGATGACTCTTATAGAGAACAAAGACTTCAACAGCTTGAGATGCTTGATGAACAACATATAAATGCTCTTGAGCATATTCAAGCATATCACAAAACTCTACAACGAAGCTATAATGATAAGGTTATTCAACGTTCCTTCTCTGTAGGTGACTTAGTTCTCTATGAGAATCAGCACAATGTGAATACCTTACCTGAAGAAAAGGGAAAATTTAGTCCTAATTGGCTTGGACCATATATTGTTATTGAAGATTATGGATCAGGTGCTTACAAAATAGCGGATGTAGACGGTATGCCTCTTAAAGAACCTATAAATGCTATGCACTTGCGTAGATACTATGCTTAATTCCTCATTCCTTACCTTTCATCTATCTTCTTTTCACTTCTTCAAAATTGGATAATATGTTAGCATATCTTTGTTAGAGAAAATAGAATTAAATGATATTTTGTTTAATCTATATTGCTTTGTTCTTGACAAGCGTGTTTCTTTACTCTATAGTTTGTCTTGAATTCATTTATGTAAATTGCAAAAGATTTACATTTACATTATGCTGGCATATTATACAATGTCTTTGTGTTAAGTAGAATTATATCATGTTGTGTTTAAGTTTAAATTAAATCACATTAGTTATATGATTCTTAGGCTTAACACATATTTCTTCCCTATCATCAATGTAGTACTTGATTAAATATTTTATTAAGTCACACATGTATCAATTTAATCATGGAGCATTGAGAAATCAATCACATGGAAATTAAATTCAGAACATACATGTACATCTACCAAATGTATTAACTTTAATCAAAATATACATTGTTTTAGGCATTAAAGATAACACGTTCGAGACAAAGAGAAGCATGTATATAGATATATATATGTGGATCATGTTTTCATATACAAAAGTAGGTCACTATACATCCAAAATGTGACCTATCCTACATCATGAGATCATCTCCCATCCCTAGGGCTAGTGGCTAGAGAGTGACGACTAGATGCTCCCTCCTGATCCGGCCGTGAAGGTGGACCCATAGGTTTATAGCGTGATATAGACCATGAATGACTCCGAGAGGAACTCCTACAATCCCTATCCATAAGGATCACGCGATATGAGGTAGCCTCGACCTGAGCTGCTGCTAGGTCACGCTGTGCCCGTTGAAGGTTCTCTGATAGAACTCTCTCTCTCCCTCCATATTTCCACCTGTACTCGAAATGGGGAAAACAAGTCCTCATGCCGACCCGCGTTCCCCTGAGGCCTATAAGCAACCTATGAGGAACTAGGGATCTATGCCATCATGGAAATATCTATCACTGCTTGCTGGATCAAGGAACACCACTCCTGCACATTAGCTATAGCAGTAGAACAGATTTTGTATTAGTACCATTCTATAACATCAAAACATTAATCAATATAAACCTACTATACCTGGATCTCCCTCGCGCCAGTAGGGATCGTGATATGGTAGCATCTATGACTGGGAACTACTAGGCTCCCCATGCTCAAATGATCTATGCACGATGGGTACAGGTCTCCGTATTTCCTCGTGTTCCCCCTTTTGGGGAATAAGAGGAGGATCCAAGGCTATGTTATCATCTCTTGAATGGTGGGAAGCTGCATCTGACTCCTCCTCATCATCTCTATCCTCCTCCTCCTCATCATCCTCATCCTCATCTGCATCCTCACTCAGATCCTCATTCTCCTCATCATCATCTCTATTTGTGTCATCCTCCTCTCCTTCCTCCTCCTCCTCGGCACTAGGCTGATCTCCTATGGGTGGATCAGGATCTCCTATCTCCTCATGACCCTCTCCCTCCTCTAGCTCCTCCGATCTGGATCTCTGATCCTGATCTCGGTCTCCATGTCTCCATGGACCTGGATGGCCTGTCAGGTAATCTCGTGGAAAGATAGGCCCTGGGTATGTCCTCACAAACCATGAGAGATACCTACACTGTGCTCCGGGATCTACGGAGTAATCAGTGACCAGATCCTGATCGGACCCCTCTATATCTGTAATCTCGATATCATCTGTCATAGGTCGCGCTACTGCTCTAGGTCTGGGAAGGACTCGCAAGTGTCGAGTATAGATAGGTACATTGGCTGGAACACACTGCTCTAGCCCAAACTGCCTCCGTACTCAGTCAAAGTAGAATGGGACTATGATATGTGAGTATCGTCCTCTCAGTAGGTGGTTCCTCTGTAAGCATGCTAGCTGTCTCTCCATTCTATCCCATCTATGCATCTGTAGATATGGTCTCCATACTATCACCTCAGCTATCAATCTATCGAATCTCACTCTCCAATATAGTAGATCCCCAAATCTCCACTCGCCGGTAAGTGGATAGGCAAACACCCTAGGTCGCTCACTAGCCGCACTCATTGGATAGCCAATAGGCCTGGTGCATGTAAAGTGCTCAAATATCCACACCTGCAGAAGTGTGCATGTCATTAAGCTACAACACTGTCCAAACACATATTCCTCGAGGTCGTGATAGAGATGTGCAAGCATACTCCGACCCCAAGCATATACTCTCCTATGTCTCTCCATAGCCCTAATGCACCATGTGAGACCCCCATGCATGTGCGTACCTTGCCCATTAGGGCAGATGGCTAGTGCAATGATGGCAATCATAAGACGTCTCACAAGGGGCACCTCTCCTATAGGATGTAAGAGCCAACTGATCATGATGCGACCTCTCGTCTCACTCAGCATGACTCTCCCTATACAGTATATTTTCTCTCTTTGATAGTTCTCCACTGACCGATCGGTCGCGTATGTCACGGTGGCTCCTCTCATAAGTAGGTGAAGTATGCGGTACACATCCTCAAGTGTAACCGTCATCTCTCGTACTGGGAGATGGAATGTACATGCGTCAGGATCCCATCGCTCCATAAGTGCCATCAACATCGCAGGATGGAATCGAATGGCCGGCATGAGGATCGCATACCATAAGCCCACTATCGATAACATATCCCTCTTTGCCTGAGTCAGTCGGGGAATCTGATCTCGTAGACTACGAAGAATCTACCCCGCAGTGTGCTCTCTCATGTATGGGAGACCCTGCAATGCAAAAACATCAGTGTAATCAGTACTCAGTCATCAAACATACTCATCTAATCATCTACACGAAAAATGAAAACTGTCAAACATCGAAAGCTAACCCTGACACCCCTTGCCAAGTCCTGATTGGGACCATGGCACCCTTCAGGGACCATGGCGCCCTGAGAGGACCATGGCGCCCTTCAGGGACCATGGCACCCCACAGGGACCATGGCACCGTGATAGGACCATGACACCCCAGGTGGGACCCAGGGTCAGATTCTAGGGCCCGCATTTGATCACAGAAACTCAAAGTCAACTCAAATGCAGAAAGTCAAAGTCAAAGTTTAGTCAACTCACCTTGTCCAGTGGCTCGTCACCAATCACGGCCTGTCGCATGATCTCCATCCTCATGGGATGCTTCGGTCATCGTGAAGGCATGATGATGGCTATGTGGGCTCCGCTGCAATGAACAATACTCAGAAATCAACAAAGTGACAAATGCAATAGTCACTTTCGAGGTATATATTTTTTCATTCCTTTACCTTTGATTTCAAAACCCTAATTTTCCTCTATCACTCATTTCATCATAACTTGAGTTTGGGAGATGCGATTTTCAAACTGTTTGTTGTGTAGGAATCGTATCTTCATTCCCTTACTCCTTGGATGTTCCAAAACATGCTTTGATGAAGCCTCTTCAGTGAACATCTCTCATACAATTTGTCGTAAGTAAACATGCTATCCTATTTCACCTCCCTAATAAGCAAGCCGAAACAGGGGGGCATATAGCTACTCGCAAATTTCATCACTTTCCTTACTAAGAATTAGGTGATTTTGGGATCTAACATGTGTTTTGTAGGGTGTGGTTCCTAACTATGTACTGCAGATACCGTTGGGGGCTTCGTTCGACAGACTTATGGATATATCCTTTTTCAAATAATGTTTACTTTCCTATACTTTAGCTTGCATATGCACGTAGTACTCATATGACCACTAAAGTGGGGGCTAAATGTAGCATTGAAAATTGTACGCACTTGCTAAAGTGCTACAATTTCACACTTGGTTTAGCTCCCACCTTGGCGCATCTTGCACTTTGCATCACATTTTCCCTTTAGCACTTAATTAATCAAATTAATTAGGTCTAAGGTCCTATTTCATCATAAAGTTGGGCCCTTTCATTAAAGTGTGCCCCTTTCATTTTCTTCCTCCAATACATCATTTAATCAAAAACCCTAACTAGGTCCTATTTTGAACTTGGGGGCTTGATTTTGGGGGTCAAAACATCTCGAAATCACCTATAACTTTGGGATTCTCTCTAAAATCATCATATCCGACGGCCCTGAAAATTTGGTGAAAAGTTGTCGCGACCATGGCGCCCTGAGTGCACACGGTCCCAGACATTTTTCCTAAAATTTTAGGAGCGCGATCCAATCATAAAATAAAGCTTAACCCCAAGAAATTGGTGGAAGATTCAATCTCTAGGTCGGCCAAAAGTTGAAATTAAGACCTAGGGTTTCATATATAAGAGCTCTCTTTCTTCATTTGAAAGGATCTGAATTTTGGTTTCAAGGACCTTCTATGTAGCGAAAGAGAAGATCTTTGAGGACTTCAACAACATTCAACATCCACCCATCAACAATTCATCAATTTCATTCATCCCTTTAGGGCTTTGAAGACATTGAAGAGCAATAGGGGATCACTGACTGAAAATTGGCTTGTACCCCTCCCTTGGGGTTGGGTATGATTACATGTTGTTTTCATGTCTTTGCATAAGCCTCATTATATCATTTGTATTCATGCTTTAGATCACTTTGCATCTTGATTTGGAGAATTTACATTATCATTTACAAGCAATTAGGGTTTACTTTCTAGGTTGCTCTAGTTTGCTTACTTGCATTTTAGGATCTTGCACACACACAAGGTCTGCACACACATTACTTTTACAATACAACTTGGCTATTCGTGGAGGTGGAAATCACCAAAGTGGGGGTTTGACTAAGGCAAAACCCTATACAGCCACCCAACGTACCTTTTCAGATATAAGTGTAGATTTCAGGATTCGGACGATGCCGCAAATTGTAGATCCGACAGAAGTAGACAGAAACTGAGCTACACACCAAAATTCAGGGCAAAAGACCAGGACAAGGGCGTGGGGTACCCTGGTCTTGCTAGGATAGGGGCACTGGGCACCTTGGTCCTTGGGACAGTGGCACTAGGCGCCCTTGTCCCTCTATCAGACAACAAGTTTCAACATTTCCGACAGCTTTTCAGGTTGCAAAATAGCAGTTTCAAGAGCAGAATCAGGACAATGGCGCCTGCATCACCGTCTCGAACATTTTCACTTAGATTTTAACTCCGGGTATGCATCTACATTCTTGTCTTGTCCTTGTGTTTACAGCTTTCCATTGTTTAATCTCAATTCTGCAATCTTGTTATTAGTTCATACTTGCCCTTTGGGGTTAGGAATTGAACTTGCATCATTTTATCTTTCAATTACAACAAAGGAATAGAAACCCTAATAGGTAGCCCATGGCTCTCTCTTCCACAAAAAGAAGTAGCCAATTGTGTGATACCTCTAAGCTCTTTCATATTCCACAATGTGTGTCAAAAGGTAGGATTAGGGCATGTTAGCCTAGTCTCACTTTTTCCCCTACACAAAAGGTGTTTCCCAAATTACCATAACCACCTTCAACTATTTTTCAAAATGACTGACAATTGGAGAATCCCAATTTATAAAAAGTGCAAAATTGTCATGACAACAAATTAACAATATGACAACTTTTGCATGATTCGATCAACTTAGAGTCTAGACATCATAGTCCCCCAAAATGATTACATTTGACTTTAAAACAACAAAAATGATTCAAATAGACTTCTGGTCACTTGATCCCTCAATTTAGACCATTCTGACCCTTATTGACTCAATTTTCTCTACCAGACCCTAGATGATAGTTTGATCCAAACATGGACAAACTTGTCATATTCCTAAGATATTGAATTACAAAAAAAAAGGACCCATAGGGTCTTATTAAATTTCCTCTAACTAATAGAAAATAATTATGGTCCTGGTTCATTCTTTTATAGGTAGGTGCTCCTGCACCATACTCCCCAAGTGAAAATTGTCTCAAGTCCTCTTAGAGACTAGCTACTGCAAATCACCACCCTATTTTTTGATATCTTCCTCTAGCATCTATGTAGCTTCTAAGTTAGGAATGCCCTGCCATTTAACTAAGTGTTCAAAATAGGTCTTTTACCTTGTTTTATTGGCTTCATTTTTATCCAAGATGAACTCCATTTTAGGCGGTTCCTTAGGTGGTAAGTGTTTTATCCACTCTTCACTTTCCTGAATGGATTCACCTACAAATTCTTCTATAGTAGGAATCCTATACAATGTTAGATCAAAAAAATTAAATATAGGTGAAATAGAAACATCATCAGGGAGTTCAATTTTGTAAGCATTAGGACCATATTTATCCAAAATTTTACAAGGTCAAATTTTGCTCATCCTTAACTTGCTATGGCTTTCCTTGGGAAACTTTTCCTTGTGGAGATGAATGATTATCATGTCACCCACTTGATACTACACATCTCTCCTTCTTTGATCCACTCTTGCTTTAACCTTTTGATTGTTCTATTGTAAGGTATCTTTGACTTGTTCATGTACCTCTTTCATAGGCTCTGCAAATTCATCAACATGTCCACTCCTCTTGTCCAACCCTTGGACATCTCTCAATTCAAAAATTCATCTTGGATGACTACCATAGAGAATCTCAAAAGGACTCAGACCTGTGCTCCTGTTTATTGAATCATTATAGGCATACTCTACCTTAGGTATCACCACATCCCAACTACTTCTATGATCCTTTGTCAAACATCTAAGAATATTTCCCAATGACCTATTCACAACTTCAGTTTGGCCATCAGTCTGAGGGTGATAGGTTGAGCTGAAAGACAAATTTTTACCCAACCTTTTCCACACGTCTCTCTAAAAATTCCCTACAAACTTGTTGTCATGGTCAGATACAATACTCCAAGGCAACCCATGGATTCTAACAATTTCTTTGAAAAACAATCTTGTAATACAACTAGCATCATTTATGGTTTTACAAGGAATAAAGTGAGACATCTTACTGAACCTGTCTACCACAACAAACACACTGTCATGACCTATCTTTCTCTTGGATAATCCCATCACAAAGTCCATACTCAAAATTTCCCATGGTATACTTGGTATAGGCAAAGTTTGGTGTAGGCTTGCATTGGTTGAGACCACCTTTTCTCTCTGACACACTTTACAACTCTCCACAAACTTTTTGATATCAGTTTGCATCTTAGGCCAAAAGTAAATTCTCCTAACCAGGTCCAAAGTCTTATTTAACCCAAATTGGCCTGTTAAACCACCACTATGTTTCTCCTTTACTACATTATCCCTCATTGAACATCTAGGGATACATAACTAGCACCCTTTGAACAAAAGACCATCCTACAAGGTATAGTCAAAACATTCTCCATGAAAAGAATTTGCAAACTCATAACATACCTTATATATTTCCTTTAAATCTTTGTCCTCTTCATATAATCCTTTGAGTGCTTCAACACCAATACTCTACAACTATACTTCTTGTGCTATCAACACCCTCCTACTTAAGGCATTTGCAACCTTATTGGCTACCCGTTTCTTGTGCTTGATCATGAAGGTGTATGGTTGAAGAATTTGAACCCATTTCATATTCTATGACTGAGTTTCTCTTGTCCTTTCAAAAAACAAAGAGCATGATTGTCAATATACATAATAAACTCCTTAGGAAGCAAGTAATGCCTCCATTTTTTCAGAGCTTGTACCATAGCATACAACTCTAAATTATATGAGGAATACTTCCTCTTGGATTCATTTAGTTTTTCACTGAAAAAAGCCACCGGTATCCCCTCTTAGCTCAATACTGCTCCTATAGCCAAACCACTTGCATTACATTCAATGGTGAAGACCTTACTGAAATACAACAATACTAGGACTGGGTACTAGGCATCTTTCTATTTTAAACACTCAAAACTCTTATCTACTTCTTTGGTCCATACAAAATTCACCTTACCACCACCCTTGATAGTTTCTAACATAGCTGGACAAATATCTATATAACTTCTCATGAATTTCCTATAAAATAATGCCAAACCATGAAAAATTCTTACCTCTCCTTCTATCTTAGGTGTAGGCCAATTTATAATAGCCTCTACCTTGGAAGAATCCATTTTCAAGTCACCCTTAGAGATGAAAAAACCAAATACACCAATTCATGCTTCATGAAGTCACAATTTCTAAATTTATCGTCAACTTCTACTCCTGTAGCCACTTCAAGACTATCTCCAAGTGTTTCAAGTGCTCCTCCTTTCTCTTGTTAAAAACCAATATGTCATCAAGGTAGACTATGACAAATTTCCCTATAAACTCCTGCAACACTTTATTGATTAGTCTCATAAATGTGCTAGGGGCATTTGAAAGACCAAAAGGCATCACAAGGCCTTAATACAACTCTTCCTTGGTTTTAAATGTAGTTTTCCATTCATCCCCCTCTCTTATCCTTATCTATTGGTACCCACTATTGAGATCAATTTTAGAGAAAAAGGTGGCTCCCCCTAAAAAGTCCATTATGTCCTTTATCCTTGGAATAGGAAACCTATATCTGATGGTTATCCTATTGATAGCCCTAGAATCAATAAAAAGTCTCCATTTCCCATCCTTCTTTGGGGCTAAAATAATAGGCACTGCACATGGGCTAAGGCTCTTTCTTATCAACCCTTTATCTAGGAGCTCTTGAATTTGCCTAGCTATCTCTTCATTTTGCTGTGGGGTCATTTTATATGCTGCCTTGTTAGGAAGTACTACTCCCAGTATGAGGTTGATCCAATGACTAATATCTCTGATAGGTGGCAGAGAATTAGGTATATCTTTCACAACCATTCCTTTGTACTGATCTACTAGTTCCCTAACCTCCTTATCTCCTACCTCACTCACGCCCTTCTTCCTTTCTTCCTTGGGCTTCACAATCAAAGAAAAACCTACTCCGGCTTCTTCCTTTCTTCCTTGGGTATCAGGGAGTTCTTTCTCTCCTACCATCATCACACTAGATCCTACACATTGTGGATCCCCTTCTACTACTAATTATATCCTAAAGGTCACACCATCCTTTTGGAAGGAGTAAGCATTCTTTTCTCCATCATGATGAACCTTTCTGTCAAACTGCCATGGTCTACCAAGCAAGAGATGGCAAGCATCCGTTGGAAGGATGTCACAAATTTTTTTATTCTTATACCCCCAATACTGAACTTTACCCATGCTTTTTCATTGATTAGTATGTGTTTCCCTTTGTTCAACCAACTGACTTTATATGGACAACTATGGGGCATTCATTCCAAGTTCAACTTATTTACTGCTTCCAAAGATACAATGTTATCTATAGATCTTAAATCTATGACAACTTTAGAAACCTTACCTTGAATCTTATAGTTGATTCTAAATAAAGCCTTCCTTTGGGGTGGCTAAGCCTTCACTAGTTCCTTGAGAAGTGTCCCCTTGATCATCAAGTTCTCTCCCATCTCTTATGTCAAATTCACTTTAGGAGATGTCACACTCTTTGCATATTCTTGAGTCAAAGTGGTTCTCCTCTCACCACCTTGAGAAGTTGAGGCCTTCTCTAGATAGTTGTAGGTCAGGTGCCCCATCGGATTATAGTTATAGCATCTCATAATGGAGAACTCGGATCATCTCCTTGGTCCATTTCTCCCACCTCTTCCATTAGGTCTTCTCCCATGGTACCCTCCTCTGCTACTTGAGTCCCCAACTTTCTCTCCTTGGCTAGACTCACCACTAGATCTTTGGTTAAGACTCCTTCCTCCAAAACTGCCTCTTCCTCTAAAACTTCTCCCTCCTTTACCTCTATTACTCTGCTCACTTCTTCTCTTTAGTTTCTCTATTGCCCTTAGAGAAAATTGAAAACATTTGTTTGTTGTCTCTGGTGCTAAGATACTGATCTCATCTTGCATATTCATCCTTAGGCCATTCAAGCACCTGGCTACTTTCTCCAACTCTTCTCCTTGTCTCTTTTGTCTGAGACTGAGTTTATGAAACTCCTTTGTATATGCATTCACATCAAGGTCTCTTTGTCTAAGGTTCTACAATTTTCTATACATCTGCACTTCATAGTTAATGGGCATGAATTGTGCCTTGACTTTATCTTTCATCCTTTCCCAAGAGGTTATCATACTTTTTCCCTCCTTAACTCACTCTCCTTGTACATAGTTCCACCATGTAAGAGAAAACCCTTTCAACCTTGCTTTTTCCAATTTAACCCTCTTATCTTCAGGGATTTCCTTGTACTCGAAATGACTAGCCAATGCTTCAATATAGTCTATCACCTCTTTTGCTTTCATACTTCCACTATATATAGGAAAACCATCAATGGTGTCCCTATTGATTGACCTCAAGGCATCTACAAATTCCCTCTGATATACAGGTGTCTCCTCTACCCACTTAGAGGATTCCCCATCTTCTTTATCCCCTTCTTCATTAGTGTCACTTCTATCTTCCTTATCCTTGGTCTCTTTCAATTCTTCAAGATTGGACTCAAGCATCTCTTCCATCAACTTCTTCACTGCATCTTGTGACATACTCTTAGGAGGCATTCTGTTAGCCCCTATTTCATTCTTTTCCTCTAACATACACTAAGACCACACCACCCAAGTGATATTCAAAATCCTGCTCTGATACCAATATGATGAGGAGGCAGCAGACCGGAAGGAAGTTAACCATTAACTAGTCAACATCTAAGGTTCACAAACTCAACTGGTAATCCCTGATTCCAAAGATCCTAACACAACACCAAGTCAAGCAATGGTTCAATGACACAAAATAACACCTTGGAAAATCCGAAGGCTCCACTATGTCCAGTTTAAGACAACTAACACTCCTCAAGTTCTTGTGTGACTACATACACTCTTGCAAACAACAAGTGGGCTACTACTAGGATTAAGGGTTTGAATGGCCCACTTGACCAATTCAATACAACAATCCTTGGAGGGGTGTTCTCACAACACTTGAACACAAATAAAATATGATTTCATGCTTTAGGTCCATCGAAACATGAATATTGACCCATTCGCCCACAAACCTGAACCGATTGCTATTAGGCCTCATTTTGAAGGAATAAGGTGATAAATTTTGACACCCTGAGGATCTAGACAAACAAATTATGTTTTCAGATACCCTTTTGGGAGCTCTAAACAATATCTCAATTTTCTATACCAGAACAACTTGTAGATATTTCAACCAGTGTTGCACTAATAAACCTAATATGGATTTTAGACCTATTTGATTGATCACCTTTCACCACCTGGTTTGGTTCTCTTGATGGGTGACCATTAGTGACCATTAAATTCCATGTAAACCTCCAAAATACTCAGTTACCACATTCAAACCCCTTCCCAGTTTTCTACCTCTCAATTCTCAAACACTCCACTCATCAAACTGGTCTGTCACATAGAGATGCCAGACCTAGGGTTAGTTCTCCATCCTCTTCACCCTATTGCATCCTCTTAATGGATTTTGGTACTGACATATGATATAGTGGCCTATCATCTCCTATAATGAAAGAGATTTTAGTTAAGGATTGGTAGGCCCAAACCCATTATTGCAGTCAAGCCCTAGGGGTTTAACGATTTTAGGCTACCCGCTAAATATTTACTTGTATAAATGGGCAGCGATCACTTCAAGGTCCCACATTGAATGAAAAAAAAAGGTTAAGACAATCTAATTATAGGATCTTTTCCATGAGCATTCTTACCAACCCACCTTCAGTATGCAATCAATAGAAATCAAACGATTTTTCGAGTTTCCAATAGTTCTTGATGCTTCAAATTCCTTTCCAAAACAACCAACACAACCAACATAACCAACATACATTCTTCAGTGTTTGGGGCCTTTAAAGGTGTTTCTCAAATGACCATAACCACTTCCAACTATTTTTCAAACTGACTGATCATTGGAGAATCCCGATTTAAAAAATGTGCAAAATTTTCATGACAACAAATTGACAGTATGACAACTTTTGCATGATTCAACAAACTTAGACTCTAGACTATCATAGTCACCTAAAATGAATAAATTTGACTTTAAAACATAAAAAATGACTCAAATAGACTTGTGGTCACTTGATCCCTCAATTCAGACCATTTTGACCCTTATTGACTCAATTTTCTCTAACAGACCCTAGATGACAGTTTTATCCAAACATGGACAAACTTGTCACACTCCTAGGACATTGAAATAAAAAACAAAATGACCCATACGATCTTATTACATTGCCTCTAACTAATAGAAACTAATTGTGCTCCTGGCTCATGCCTTCATAGAGAGGTGCTCCTACACCACATTGCGACATTCTATGGAGATGATTTGGGCATGCACCGATGGTACATTATATGGTGGGGGAGGACATACCTTGGAGCTATTTTACCAACAGAATTCCCTGGAGAAAACCCTGGAACAAGGAGACGTTAAGGAGATGGAGAGGGATTTGATACATTCGAGGAGGGCTCAGATGATCAGGTTGATGATACAAGAGTGAAGGAGGTAGGTGGAGATGAAGATGATCTTGACATCGGAGAGGGAGATCAAGATGGAGATGATGAGGGGGACGGAGAGGAGGAGGAGGAGGAGGATGAGGAGGAAAAGGATAGTGAGGAGGGGGATGAAGAGGAGGAGAAAGAGGAGGAGGAGGAGGAGGAGGAGGAGGAGGAGGAGGAGGTTGAGGAGGAGGATGAGTCAGATGCAGTTCCTCATCACTCTGAGGAGGATACCATAGCCCTAGATCCACTGAGCCTCCCATTATAGGCGGAGAAGGACCCTATAAGGGGTCCTGATCCTAGTCCCCATTGGCCCATAACCATTATACAAAGATAGTATGAGTGTGGAGAGCCTAGTAGGTCCCAGTCTCAAATGGTCTATTTCCATGATCCCTAATGGCGGGAATGAGATCGAGGTAAGGTTTCCTATTATTGATAAACTTATGTATATTATTTATATAGATTTGATGATATAGAATGTTACTGATGAAAAATTTTCTCTTTCTTGCAGGTATCATCCAAGAGTGTCATTCTATTATTCAGAATGCAATGACAGACCTCGTCATGACTGCGCACATTCCTAGTTCATCACAGATATTACATAGATCCTAGAGGAGTGTAGGATGACACAAGGACTTTTTCTCCTATATTTGGATGGAATTGGAGGTCCTATGAGAGATTATGATAGAAAGAGCATCATCTAGCAACACTATAACCAAAGGTAGCCACATACTATGGGATTACGATGGAGAGGGATCATAGAATCTCCTCGCAGAGTCACTCACGGTCCATATCATGATACACCCCCTTGGAGCCACCCCCATGGCCAGATTAGGAGGGGGCATCTAGCCACCATCCTCCAGCTACTAATCCTAGGGATAGGAGATGATCTTGATGTATTGATGTATATAATATGATGCTAAAGGATATTTTATTTTAATACTTAAACAATATATGCATTGCTTTAGATTAGAAGTAACATTTTTAGTGATGAACATGTATGTCTACTTTAACTTCCATGTGATTGATTTCTCAATGCTTCATGATTAAATTGATACATGTATGTTTTTAATTATATGCTACTTTGATGATGTAAAAGAAGAATGTATTAAGCCTAAGAACTATATGAATAATGTGATTTAATTAACTCTAATTAAAAACAACATGATATAATTTCACTTAACACAGAAGAAATTATATAACATGCTAGCACATATGAAATGTAAATCTATTACAATTTACATAAAACAATCCAAGACAAACAATAAAGTAATGAAACATGCTTGTCAAGAATGAAGTAATGTAGACCAAACAATATAACATCATTTAATCCTACATACTTGAATGAAGACATGTTTAAAACTGACTGACCATTGGAGAATCCCAATTTACAAAAAGTGCAAAATTTTCATGACAACAAATTGACAATATGACAAGTTTTGCATGATTCGACCAACTTAGACTCTAGACTATCATAGTCACCCAAAATGAATAAAATTGACTTTAAAACATAAAAAATGACTCAAATAGACTTGTGGTCACTTGATCCCTCAATTCAAACCATTTTGACCCTTATTGACTCAATTTGCTCTAGCAAACCCTAGATGACAGTTTTATCCAAACATGGACAAACTTGTCACACTCCTAGGACATTGAATTACAAAAAAAAAATGACCCATAGGATCTTATTACATTGCCTCTAACTAATAGAAAATCATTGTGCTACTAGCTCATGCCTTCATAGAGAGGTGCTCCTACACCACATTGCGACATTCTATAGAGATGATTTGGGCATGCACCGATGGTACATTACATGGTGGGGGAGGACATACCTTGGAGAAATTTTACCAACAAAATTCCCTAGAGAAAACCCTAGACGAAGGAGACATACAGGAGATGGAGAGGGATCTAATACATTTGAGGAGGGCTCAGATGATCAGGTTGATGATACAAGAGTGAAGGAGGCAGGCGGAGATGAAGATGATCTTGACATCAGAGAGGGAGATCAGGATAGAGATGATGAAGGGGATAGAGAGGAGGAGGAGGATGAGGAGGAGGAGGATGACAAGGAGGAAGAAGAAAAGGAGGAGGAAGAGGAGGAGGAGGAGGAGATTGAGGAGGAGGGTGAGTCAGATGTAGTTCCTCATCACTCTAAGGAGGATACCATAGCCCTAGATCCATCTAGCCTCCCATTACAGGCAGAGAAGGACCCTATAAGGGGTCCTAATCCTAGTCCCCATTGTCCCATAACTATTGTACAAAGATATTATGAGTGTGGAGAGCCTAGTGGGTCCTAGTCTCAGATGGTCTCTTTCCATCATCCCTACTGGTAGGAGGAAGATCGAGGTAAGGTTTCCTATTATTGATTAACTTATGTATCTTACTTGTTTAGGTTTGATGATATAAAATGTTACTAATGAAATTTTTTCTCTTTCTTGTAGCTATCCTCCAAAAGTGGTGTTCTCTTATTCAGAATCAAATGGCAGACCTCATCATGAGTGCGCACATTCCTAGTTCCTCACAAATATTACATAGAACCTAGAGGAGTGTAGGATGAGACACGGAACTTTTCTCCTGTATTTGCATGGAGATGGAGGTCCTATGAGAGATTATGATAGACAAAGCATGATCTAGCAATATCACAGATAGAGGTAGCCACATACCATGGGATTACGATGGAGAGGGATCATAGGATCTCCTCGCAGAGTCACTCATGGTCCATATCGTGATACACCCCCATGGAGCCACCCCCATGGCCAGATCAAGAGGGGGCATCTAGCCACCATCCTCCAGCTACTAATCCTAGGGATAGGAGATGATCTTGATGTATTGATGTATATAATATGATGCTAAAGGATATGTTATTTTAATGCTTAAACAATATATGCATTGCTTTAGATTAGAAGTAACATATCTAGTGATGAACATGTATGTCTACTTTAACTTCCATGTGATTGATTTCTCAATGCTTCATGATTAAATTGATACATGTATGTTTTTAATTATATGCTACTTTGATGATGTAAAAGAAGAATGTATTAAGCCTAAGAACTATATGAATAATGTGATTTAATTAACTCTAATTAAACACAACATGATATAATTTCACTTAACACAGAAGAAATTGTATAACACGCTAGCACATATGAAATGTAAATCTATTATAATTTACATAAAACAATCCAAGACAAACAATAAATTAATAAAATATGCTTGTCAAGAATGAAGTAATGTAGACCAAACAATATAACATCATTTAATCCTACATACTTTAATGAAGACATGCTAACATATTACCCAATTTTGAAGAAAGAAAATATATAGAGAGAGAATAGAAAGTAGACTAGAGAGAGAGAGAGAGAGAGAGAGAGAGAGAGAGAGAGAGAGAGAGAGAGAATAGAACTAGGCATGGTATCTATGAAGGTGCATAGCATTTATGGGTTCCTTGAGAGGCATACCTTTCACATCTACTATCTTGTAAGCACCTGATCCATAGACCTCGACAACAATGTATGGTCTAGCTCAATTATGGCTGAATTTTCCTTTCTCCTTAGGTAAATAATTCACATTATGCTGATTATCGTAAAGGACTAAATCACATACTGAGAAGGAATGTTGAATAACCTTATCATTGTAGCTTCGTTGCAAATTTTTATGATATGCTTGAATATGATCGAGGGCATTTATGCACCGTTCATTGAGCATCTCAAGTTGTTGAAGTCTTTTCTCTCTATAGGAATCATCATCCACTATACCCCTAAGAGAAACTCTCAAATAAGGAATTTTTAACTCCAAAAGCATAATGGCATCAACATGATAAACACGATTATAAGGAGTACAACCCCTAGCAACACGTACACTCATGCAATAGGCTCAAAGAGCATAGGTTAATTGAGTATGCCAATCTTTACCATGCTTGTTTATAGTCTTTCAAAGAATTTGTTTAATTATCCTATTATAAGACTCAACTTTACCATTTTATTGAGGATAGTAAGGTGTTGAAAATTTATGTTGAATATGATATTTCTCTAGAAACTTCTTCACATCCTTATTTTTTAATGACGTTCCATTATCCGAAACTAAGGTGAAAGGAATTCCGAATCAGGAAATAATGTTTTTCGAAATGAATTGGCAAATTACTTTAGTGAGAGTGGATTGAAGAGGAACAACTTCCACCCACTTTGTAATGTAATCAGTGGTAGTTATGATGAAGGAGGAGATATTTTACCAATGATATCCAAACCCTATGTAGAAAAGGACCAAGATGCCACATGAAATACAAGATCTTGGGCAAGGGCATTGATCAAATTGCTATGTTACTAACACTGATGACTGTGTGTGTTAAATTTGGGGAACCTGCAAGAGCACAAACACTTCAATAAACCATAATTTTCATGGCTTAGTTAATCAAAAACAAGAAAATGAAATCCATTGCAAGTCAACTTATTGCCTCCTAGAAAGTGAGAGTATGGATTGCTCACAGATTGCTAAGCTATCTAGTGACTAGACTACACTCAAATGGAGGATTTTTAAATGCATGCAACTAGGCGAATGCAATATTGATAATTAAATGCAAGCTTGAATGCAAGATTAATTGATTAAGTGAAATAAGAGTATCAAGAAAAATTATCAAAGCTCTAAATGAAGCTAAGCTAGATTATATGCGAGAAATTGAATCTATATAAGAGAAATGAATCTAAGATAATGAACTAGAACTCTAAATGATTCTGAGATTAAAAGAAAGATAAATGAAAACTAAGTTGATTGATAAATTAACTATGCAAAGCTTCTTCAAAATATCCTCAATAACCTGCAACACAATATTAGCATAATAACGATGTAAAATTCTCAGATGCTGATTGAAGAATGAGAGCCTAATTTTATAGGAAAATCAAGAGGGAGACCAAAGGTCGGGATTGATCTTTAATGAATGGTCGAGATCGATTCGAAGGAAGCACAATCTAGGTGAAATGATTTGATTGGACAATTTAATTCCATTTTGGAGAGATAAGATTGAGTTCAAATTAGTAACTCAAATTCTTTCCATTTTTCTTGAGTTCAATAGATTTGTTTCCTTTTTTGAATTTTTTGTGCTCATAATTTCCAATTTATTTTTCAAATTAATTCCTCTTTCTTGATTTGTTTCCTTTTTTTCAAGATTTATGGCAATTTTTATTTATTTATTAAATATGCAAAAGATATTTAATTAAATAAATGAGATATTTGATTTTAAAAAGATTTTCTATTTTGAATTTTGCATTTCATCAATTAATTAAATGAGAATTTAATTAATTCTAATTGACATGTTGTATTTTTATACCTTAGGAATTAATTAATGAGACTCTTGTGATTGATTTAAATTGATTATTTGATTCGGGACATTGATGAATTTTATTTAATTTAAGCACATTAGTTGAGATTAGGGGCCCATGGTTTTGGATGACCAATTTTAGGGCATTACAATGACATTTTTTAACAAACGCAAATGAATCCTTTTACATGGTTTGCCAATAATATCCCATTCAAAGCAATCTCTGAACTAAAGATCTACCCCCAAAATGCCCCCCACAAGCACCTGAATGTCCTTCATCAAGAGAAATAGGGATTTTAGCCTTGTTTAGGCACCAAAGGAGAAGACCATTATAACCCCTCCTATAAAGAATATTAGAAAGAATAATGTATCTAGTAGCCAATTTTTGAATCCTAGCCCTAGTATTCTTACTCACAGAGTCAGGAAAGGCACAATCACTCAAATATCTCATGATATTGTTGGCTTGATGTTGACTGTAATGTATTTATCACTTGTTGTCATTGATGAAACACTCACACACATATATGATAGCATTGACTACTGGTATAACTTCAATTGGTTTACACTACCAACCGATATGTTTAAGGTCCATCTCTAACCAATACTTTGTGTCAACCGGTATGTGCCTAAGAGATAACCTATGGTAACACTAAGACTGTATCAATATGAAGATGAAGGTGAAGGTGAAGATCAAGTGGAAGATTCCTGGACAATGATTCACTAGTTTTATTCCAATCGGTATTGACTGTTCTAACCAGTATATCTATTTTTATGATGTGTTACCAACACCGTTTGCTTGGCGGTCATTTTTGTGATGAGTTATGACTAAATGTCTAGATACACTGCACCTAGGAAATTGTGTTGCTATGACCGACATAAGGTCTGAATGCCTATTTAAAGACATCTGAGCAAAGCATTTTGGAACAGAAATGAAAAGGAGAGAATAGATATAGTAGAGGTAATCTATGTGAATACTTTTGCAGAAGAGTGATAAGTGTTTAAATTGAGAGCAATGCTGAATAAACTTAGAATGATCTGATCAAGCAAGTTTGTGCTACTCATAATAGATCAATCTTTCTTGTTGTTTTCTAATCATTATAACAAAACTAAATCTCCTAATCGATTAAGCTCTAACAAGCTTCATTGTATAAATTCTCTAACAAGGTGATCCATTAGTTTGGATTCTCAAATCCTCCAGCAAGGTTACTCTTAACAAGTTATAAGCTTCTAATAAAGCTTGGAATCTCTAACAAGATTCGCTCCTAGCAGAGCTCTTTGTAAGACCTTAACTAATCTATTTTCTATTACTGCAGATGGTTAACTTGTGAGTTCCACCTCCCCATGGTTTTTACCTATTTGAGTTTTCCACGTATAAACACTTGTATTATGGTGGATATTCTACTTTATGTGGATTTTGTTATTTCATTTTGGATAGAATGTATTTTGTTTAACTGCTTGGTTAAATTTATTTATCAGTCATTGTTTAAAGTAGTGTTTGTTTTGGAATCACTGATTCACCCCCCCTCTTAGTGTTTTTCAAGTCCATCAATTGGTATCAGAGCCTAACTTGTTTGAAGCCTAACCACTTATAAGGGAATCTGGAAACTACCATGGGGGATAGAAGCTACTTTGAGATGGTTAGAGAGCTAGAAGCTAGTAGAAATGAAGTTGAATCCCTTAGGGGCAAATTGAAAGCTTCTCAAGTCAAGAAGAGAGAGTTATTTGAAAAATAGTTAGAAATATCAGACAATAGTTCTTTAGACAAAGCTAATATTGATGCTTTATCAGAAGAAGTTGAAAAGTTGTAGGGTGAGAAACTGAATCTAAGGACAGAACTGGAAGGTCTCACTATTCACATTAGTCAAGAGCTGGAAGAAAGAATAGCTACTAAAGATCTTTTTTAGGGTAAGAGATCACGAAATCATAAAGATCAAATGGGAAAAAGATACTTTGCATGAGGACTTAATAGCTGAAACAGAAGAAAAGGAAAACCTAAAGCTAGATCTTGAGTTGGCATCATCTCTGAAAGAGAATCTATCTAAGCACAATGAGGATCTTTTCAATAAGCTTACTAAAGCCAATGAGAAACTGGAAAAGTTTGTCAAAAGTTCTACCATGCTGGAAGAACAAATTTAATCACAGAGAATGAAGGTTGATATCTCCGGACTTGGTTTTCATACAATTGAAAAAGGTGAATCCTCTGGGACAAAGAAAAACTATCCAAAGAATAAAAATGCTTCAAAAGTTAATAAGACTACCAGTAATAAGGCCTTTAAACCTGTCTGCTTTATTTGTCATAAGCCTGGTCACACTATAAATGCCTGTAGAAACAAACCTAACATGAATGCGAGTTACAATATTAATGCTAGGTATATGTCTAGAAAGTATGAAGGACATTGCTACACCTATGGAATGTATGGTCATAAACATATTGAGTGCAGATATGGATCAAACAATCCTATACCACACACGCATCTTAGACCATATGGTAACCAGACAAGGAATTTTGATAACCGAGTAAACATGAACTGGCAAAGATCCTATGGAAACCAGTTTAGTCCATTCAAAATGGAAAAGGTAACAAACGTTGTTTGTACCTTTTGTAATAACCTTGGCCATGTGGCTATGAACTACAAAAAAAGAACAGGAAGAGGTAATGCAGGACCTTGGAGATCCTCTGGTATGGTTTGTTACCACTGCAAAAAACCAAGGCATCTAGCAAAGTTTTGCAAAACCAGAAACAACAAACCGGTCAACTCTACTAATGATCTGAAAGGCAAGTAGAAAATTGACGTTGAGGAACAAGAGAATATATGAACTAGACATGGAAGAAGAAAAGTGAAGAATTACATGTAGAATAAATCACTCCTTCACCCAATGAAGAGAGTCTAGCACTAGTGACTTAAGCCTGTCTACAGCGGCTAAGGGGAGCATAACGGTAAAACATATTTCAGACCCCTGGTTTTAGAATAAGCGAGAAAGAATTTTTTTTGAATTTTGGTCTTTTTGTGCTGACGTGTTAATCAACCAGTATTTCACTTAGGTGACAAAATTAGGTTTTGTAACCTAAAAGTAAGAGCATTTATTACGGTCGATAAAAAAACTAAAATTAATGATAAAAACAAGTTTTACCTTATCATTTTTACCCTAACTCTTTCAGAAAAGAAATTGAAGACACTACAGAGCAGAGCAAGGTTGTCTTGGTGTGAATTTGTTGAATTTCTCTATGATTAAGAGAAATCAAGTTGAATCAAAAGCTGTAGAGAAGTGAACGGGAGTGCATTTGCTCAGTCCAACTGGGAATCGAAGCTACGTGCAAAATTCTAGGTATTTCCTTGTATACCGCCTTGAAACTTGTTTATCTAGAATGACATCTACTTCTAAATCTGTAGGGAGGTTGATGATTACTGTTGAGCCTGAGGAAGCTCTAAAGGCAGATGAAATTATGTCTTACAATGCATTGTCATAAGTGTTGGTATTTTGGTATGGTTTTGTCATTGATGTCAACACTTGCTAAATACACCTACTTTGGAGATCCAGCAACATTCACCGGAAATCAGTAAACTATTCAACAATCATCGGTATATGGTTAACTTGCAGGATATAATGTACATCGGTACATGAAATGACATGGAAGACACTTGGTAATGTCAAAGACATCATGTGGACACTTTTCCTTGAAGTAATACCATTGGTATATTCTTATTTGCATATTTGCCTTTACCGACAAATAGGTCCAGGTTATCTAGGGTTACACCGGCAGGTTTATCTTTTCCAGATCAGCATGGCACGCTATGGAGATGATTTATTATTGTTGTAAATGTATTAAGCCGACATGTTCAATCAGTTATTGCATCAGATATTGTATTATTTGTAAAATGTTTTATTGTAATATCTTGTAGAGTCGACCTACTAAAATTGGTCTTAAGGTATGGTATAAATGTAGGATCTTATTTGTAAGATCAAGTATGGAATGCGAAAAATAATTATAAGAAGGTATATGCGAGATTAAGCAAAGATATACATGAAGACATCATTTGAAGGTGAAGCTAGGTTTTTGTAAAAGCATATCAGCATTACACTAGTACTAAATCCAACATATGAAGATGCTATTTTGTGTAGTACATTCTCATTGGATTTAACCATCCAACTGTAGTCAGTGTGACTCCCATTTGTGTTTGAGCAGTGAGCTCTAGGCTGTTGGCCTTTCTGCATGTGCAGACCCCTCTTGTACACTTACTATCTGCAGTAGTATCATTTAATTGTGGGTAAGGTTTCCCACCGTGGTTTTTCCCCTTACAGGGTTTCCATGTACAAATATTTGTGTCATGTGTTGTGGTTGACTTTGTGCTTATGTTTCATGCATTAATTCTTACCGGTACAACATTTCCTATTAACATTGTTTACCGGCACAATTAACTATCTTACCGATATTAAGCAATAAGTTGGTTAATAGGATTTTGGTTTGAATTTATTAGACAACTGATTCACCCCCCCCCCCCTCTCAGTTGTCCCCGGGACCTACAATAAGTCCCAAGTGGAGTCATAGTCAAAGGTGATTTGTCTAGCTATATAGATTGCAAAATTGAAGATTTGGGAACTCTTCATATCTTTACTTAGCTGAAATCACTCTATAATAAGGATGGAAATATTGAAGTTGAATATGTTAGGGTTTATGAAAAAGGGTTTCATAATGCTACCTACTTTCTTGAAGACTTTGAGGATGAACACATAAGAATAATTTTGAGTCGAGTCCATGGCAAAAATATGTATCTGGAGAGGACTCACACAATAACCAAGGAGGCTATTAGGGCCGTAATGGGTTATTTATCAACCGGTAAATTTCATGAGTTGAGGAGAATTAAAAAAGACACTATCTTCAAGCTAACCGGTTCTACCTCTGATGGGCATTCTTTCTCTATTAACAATATCAGTGATCCTACGGTGAAACTTGTAGCAATGGTGATAGGCTACAGAGTATTTTATTCCAGTAGACTTAACAGTGTTCCATCCATAGCAATTCATACAACACATAGTATGATTGTTGGAAATGAACAATATGATATTTGTGAAGCTATCAGACTAGCTATTTCAAAATTTTAAATCCATTAAGAAGGACAATACTCAGAAGTTCAAATTTGGTTAGTTGTTGGCTGGATTATTTTTCTACTTTTAGAATTTTCTACCTGGTATAGGTTACATTGAATGGTCCAAAGAACAACCGATTAATGCACAGATCAAGAAAAACATTAAGGTTGTAAAGAATACCTTTTCAGTTGCCATGAAAAGGTACTTAAATGAATTTTAGAAAAGATGAGCTTGAGAATGAGGTTACCTGAAGATGTGGTAAAACACTTTGAGAAAGACATAATCTTCACGGTTACCACTGAATTTTGCCTGATGGAAGCAATTGAACCAAGGGAGGAAGAAATGGAAGATATGAGCTATGAGGTCAATCATGACTTACTGGTTGGCTATGCTAATACCTTGTTAGCATCGTCTATAGACAAAAAGAAGGCAAAATTAGACATTCTAGCAATCCAAGATACACCTGCTAAATCTGGTATTGCACCTGTAGCTAAAGCTAAAGGAAAGCAAAAGAAAAGTGAAGAAAAATCATCTATGAATAAAACTACAAGGGTGACTCAGAGTGTCCTAAACAAGAAGGAGCCAACACCTAAACTAATTGAGAAAAAGGAGAGTGTACCAAAGAAGAGGAACAGTAAACTGATTTTGCAACTAGAGTCTGAAGGCACAAAATCTGAAGAAGAACCTAAAAAGGAAAATGCAACCGACAGAACGCCTAAGAAGGTAAAGATAGTGCCAAAGGAAACTACATCTATAGATATCGCCACCTACAAACCAGCAACAACATTTCAAAGAACAATGAAGTCATTGGGAAGAAACAGGTTTGACAATGTCAAAGAACATTACGATAATTTTACTGAAGATGAGCATAAGCAAGTACTTCAATAGGTACTAACCTATTTGGGTCATTACAGTAGATCTCCACATGAATTGGAGAGCAATATTTCAGTTTCTTTATATAATACTTTGTTAGATAAATGGGAAGAAGCCACTCAAATAGAAAAGAATATTTTTAATGAAGTATTTGTGCAATACTTCCCCAATCTATTGTCGAATGGAATTAGTGCTTTAACTAAGAAATACAAAGCATATTTTGATTTCACAGTAAGAATACTAAAGCTTCTAAATGAAAAAGGTCATTTGTTGAGTTTGAGATACATCGGCTAACCTGTATAATCAAAAAGAGGGAAGATGTCATTCACTCAAGCAATAAGGATGATACCACATAAGATGTTCCTCGACCAGAAATGGATGAAGAGGAAATTGTTCCAGCTAATATAGTCTATTCAACCAAGAAGAAGGATGAATCCATTATTCTTGCTGATGAGGATATTGAGGATACAGTGGACCTATCTAAAGTTATTACTACACTAGATATGGATCCTCCTTCAATCATAGAAGTACAGGATACAACAGGTGATCAACCGAGTACTCAAGTAAAGAAGGTCAGTATACTAGAAACTAAGCAACTGGAGAGACCCCAATCTCCACCGGTCACTGAGATCACTCAAAAGGAATCCACTGAGGAAGCTGCTACTCAACAAGAAGAAGATGCAACAGAGAAGAACACAAAAAGAGCCATCATTAAGAGTACACCCCCTGAACCGGCAAAGCCAGAACTACTTGATGATGATGATGAAGACTCTTTAAGTATTGCAAGACCTATTGACATGAATACCTTGAGTGGATTTGAAATGATGAAGATTGCTAATGTTATGAAATCTTGTGCACATAAGAAGATGTTGAAAGAACAAAGAATTGAGGCAGAGACAATCAAGGATGCAGTAGAAATTTTTTCTAGATTACTATCGGAAACCTCTGTTGCACATCTTCCCACTCCTATCAGCAAACTTGGTCAGTTAGTTGCAGAGACATCTGATCAAATCAAATCACTTGAAGATGATGCTCAAATATCTGCTGAGAAAAGCCACAAGAAGGCATATGGAGACAAGCTGGCTAAGCACATTAAGAATGGAAAAATGGCTTTATCTCATAATAGTAGTCACATGAAGAAAGCTAATGAATCTAGAGGAAAGTATCTTTCCTCTACCTCCAATGTTACTTTCTTCTATTCTAATATTTTTAAGAATCAAGTTGAGACTGGGTAGGAAATAGAAAGGTTGTGCAAGGAATATGTCCCACTCCAGGACTCCATTCATGTCTTTAACCGGTCTATAGATGAATTGCATGACAAACTGATCAGGAATGATAATGAGAGAGATAAGAGTTTTCAATCTCTAAGAGAGCTCAAGATTCATCTCAGCTCATAGATCAACACTCTTCAGAGAGCCTACTCCAGTGCAGAAGCTATTCTTGCTACACCTATGATGTGCTCGCTTGATTTAATGGAATAATTCTATTCTTAGTTGTTGTCTACTTTAGAGTATACGAATCAAATACTGGAATCATGGCGGAATGCTCTATCCCAAATGAAGCAGGATTAAAATAATATTTTCATGAGAATGGCATGAATTTGTTTTAATTTGTTTATATGCTGAACTCTTTGATACAAATTTTCTATATATATATATTACTTTATCATTTTGGCATTGTTGCCAAAGGGGGAATAATAATATGTATGTGTATTTTTTGAAATTTTTGTATTTATTTATGCATTAAGGGGGAGTTTTACAACATTAAGGAGGAGTGTTACATTCAAAGAGAGTTTGTGTATATATATGTAGATATGTTGTGTAAGCACACTTAGCTGTATTATAAATTACTCAAAATTTCTAAGTGTTGCCATCAATGACAACAAGTGATGGCAACATGAAATGCTTAAATCCGCAGTTGGGATTATTATCGGTACTCTATGTCAACTGGTATGTGCCTAGGAGATAACCTGTGGTAACACTAAGATGACATCAATATGAAGATGAAGTTGAAGGTGAAGATCAAGGAGAAGATTCCTAAACAATGATTCACTAGTTTTATTCCAACCGGTATCAACTGATCTAACCAATATATTTGTTTTTATGATGAGTTACCAACACTATTTGTTTGGTAGTCATTTTTGTGATGAGTTATGAATAAATGTCTAGATACACTACACCTAGGAAATTGTGTTCCTATGGCTAACATAAGGTTTGAATGCCTATTTAAAGACATCTGAGCGAAGCATTTTGGAAGAGAAATGAAAAGGAGAGAACAAATATAGTAGAAGGAATCTATGTGACTACTTTTGCTGAAGAGCAATGTGTTTAAATGGAGAGCAGTGCTGAATGAACTTAGAATGATCCAATCAAGAAATTTTGTGCTAATCAAAACATATCAAATCTTTCTTGTTGTTTTCTAATCATTACAACAGAACTAAATCCCCTAACCGGGTAAGCTCTAACAAGCTTCATTGTATAAATCCTCTGAAAAGGTGATCCATTAGTTTGGATTCTCAAATCCTCCAGCGAGGTTACTCTTAAAAGGGTAGTACTCTTAATAGGGTATAAGCTTATAATAAAGCTTGGAATCTCTAACAAGATTATCTCCTAGTAGAGCTCTTTGTAAGACCTTAACCGGTCAATTTTCTATTATTGCAGATAGTTAACTTGTGAGTTCCACCTCACAGTGGTTTTTACCTATTTGGGTTTTCCCCATATAAACACTTGTGTTATGGTGGATGTTCTACTTTATGTGGATGCTATTATTTCATTTTGGATAGAATGTATTTTATTTAACTGCTTGGTTAAATTTATTTATCGGTCAGTGTTTAAAGTAGTGTTTACTTTGGAGTCACTGATTCACTAGCCCCTCTTAGTGCTTTTCAAATCCATCAGATATGTGAATACCATTCATCAGAATCTATAATGCAACAATATGCCACATCACTAGAATTATCAGCAATAGCCGGGGTAGTGATTTTGTGAATAGTAAATTTAAGATCTACCAAGGGGTCATCTAGAGACACAAGAGAGGCAACACATGCCATCGCATCAGCATGTCGATTATCTTTTTGAGGAATGTGCTCCATGGTGTAAGAATGAAATTTTTGCAACAACAATATAGATATATCTCTATTTTGTGATAATTTATCTTTTTGAGCTTGATAAACTCCTGTCACTTGTCATATGATTAGTTAAGAATCTCCATAAATATGTAGATGTTTCACATTCAATGCCAACATTGCTTTAATTCTAGCTATAAGAGCCTCATATTCAACAATGTTGTTGGTACATAATAAATTGAGATGATGTGATAAAGGAATATGCTTCTTTTTAGGAGAGATTAAGACCACCACTGCCCCTGATCTTATACGACACTTAAAGCCATCAAAGTACAATTCCCAAGTCTCATCATCCTCAGTGGAAAAAAGTAATCATTAGGAAAGGTCATTTTTGGAGAAAAGTTGTTTAAGAGGATCAAAATTAATGATAACATGGACCTCAGCATTCAAGAGATAATGCCTCAACTTTTAGGTTGTAAAGACTAAAGAAAGGAACTATCTTTGTATTGTAGAATATTAGACTTTGTAATCGAGTAGTGCGGCTTATATAATAAACTGGGCATTATCTACCATCCTTATCACATTGTGCCAATAGGGCTGCAAGAGATTGAGGGGAAGAAATAGTGTATAGAAGGAAAGGCTTAGCAGGATCAATAGGATGAAGAATAGGAGGATTGGCCAAATAGGTTTTTAGGATCCCCATGTAGTCTTGTTAGGAAATATGATAAGATTATGCTCAAGAAGCTCTTTCAAAGATGACTCAATAGATTTCCCCAAAGGTGTAAATTATCTATCTAAGGGATATTTGGAAGAAATATATTGTTTTCTTGGTGAAGAACTCATGTGATCTTTCTTGAGATTTGGCTTTTGATTTTCAATTATTTATTGTTCCACCTTATATAGTCATTTTAGCATTCCTTGAAGTTTGTCACTCTTGATATCATGAATTTACTTCTCAAAAAGGGTCATTGATTCATTTTGTTGAACTTGAATGTCATATATTTCTCTTTAAAGATATTGAATTTGTTGAGCCAAGGTAGCAACCATGGGAATATGTGATAATTCTGATCTTTGACCCAGGACAATGTATGAGACTTGAGATAGAATGCAAACCCTAAAAATGTAGACTCAACTATATGATAGGAAAGTGATGTGTAGCTAAATATTAAATGGGATATGAGGATGAATAATGTTTGATGCAAGGACTAAGGATAGTCTAGGTTTGAAAATATTTGCAATGTGAGGTTTGACTTGTGTTATGATGAATAGACACAAGGATAAGTGATCAAAGAGAGGTCATGCTATGATAGGAGATGATGAACTCCAAGCGGAATAACAACTCAAAGACATTGATAGGCTCCCTAACTCAAGGAAGATGCACCTAAAGTGATAAGGGTAATTGATGATCAAAATTCGAGGTCAAATCTAAGATAAGAAACCCTAAGTGCAAGCAATGTTTTATTTATTTATTTATTTTGGTATTGCAAATAATAATCAAATGCTAGAACCAATGATGAAATGACCTAAGGAACTTATGCAAGGGTAAAGGTTATGTCCTAAAGCAATGATGGAAGGCTATGCAAAAATTATGGTTATGATCTAAGGGAATTATGCAAGGGTATAACCTGATTCTATACAAAGGTTTGATCTACGGGTGGTATGCAAGGACTAGGTATAATTAAATCAGATATGCAAGGATGAAAGGTCCAACTAGGTGAAGACTATGCAAGGACCTAAAAGGTATGGTAAGTTAGAATGATGTGACTATATAAGGGCCTAAAAGATCTGAACTTGAAAAATGATGTCTCAAGAGATTTGAAATGATTGTTTTGAGAACACAAGTTCAATGTTGTTTTGCAATGTTTTTGCTTTACAACATGGATGGATACTTGAAAGTTTAGACCAAGGTTTTTTGTAAAGTGTTTCAATTTCAAGTGTGGTGTTGATTGTGAAATTTTCTTGTTTGTTTTGTACACACTTACAAAACACGTCAGAAAAAATGTTTGTTTGATTTTGAAATAAAAAACATATTCAAGCACAATCCTAAGGCTGGCCAGGACAAAAGTTGTTAGATCTCACTTGGGGGGTTACCCAAAGCTATAGAATTCAGAGCGGATACTTAGATGCTTGACTCCACTGGCTTCACCCTTGGCACTCACTTCTCTGGTGCACCCAAGCACCAGTCCCCATGAAAACTCCACATGGAAAACTTTGTATTGTTAGACACAATTCACCACTAAGAGGGGGGTGAATCATTGATTATTAAAAAAATCCCCTTTAATTATCCTACGTAAACAAACTGGTTATTAGATCTAACTTAATGCAGACTTACCGATTTGTGGGGAGACCAACAGAAATACAATCACACACAAAGGGACATATCATAATACCATCATATATGAGGAAAACCCAAGATGGGAAAAACCTTGGTGAGAAATGCTACTGGAGTCTACTACTCCAATCTAGCCTTACAATGAAACTTTGTTACAACATTTAGGGTTACAACCCCTAATTTAGGGCACCAACCCAAGGAGCACCAACCCCTAACTGATATATGGGCTTCAAACCAAAGGAGCTACAACCCCTGCATCAAATACAAAATTAGTTATACTGTTACAAGTGAGTCTTGTAACCATTTCATATACTTCACTCTATTAGTGAGACACCTTCTCTACTACACCGGTACACCTCTCTCTCTGTTGATGTATTGTTGGTAAAATCTATCAATACACCTCTCTCTTTGCTGCTATAATATATTTCCTACTTACTGCTCTGCTCTTCATCGGTACTACACTCTATGGGTTCTATGTTTGCCTTCTCTATGACTTCCTTCACTTCTCCTCTGTTTGTATGGACGCTACTAGTTCTGCACTGCTACCGGTTGAACACTTCATCCTGGTTATCCCTCACACTTAGTGTCTTCTCTATCTCCTTGAAGAGCACTTGACTGATTTGATCTCACATGCAACAACTCTATCTTCTTATGTTTAGCACCAACCTTCAATGAATTTGGATTCCTTATTTATAACCTAGTTTTCCCGTCGAAAGCCAATTCAAATCTCAAGTGGTTAGGGTTTCTTCCACCAATCAAATCATCATCAGATCCAATCCAATCTACCTTGGATCAATCACCTGTATTGGAGGAATGCATCTATACATATTTTTCATCATCCAATGCATATTTGGTAAAAATAAAAAGTCTAACCCTATTCTTTAGCCTCAAAACTAGTTAGCACATTTATTATCCACTTGTTTCCTTCTAGAGGTCAGTCTGCAGTCGGATATCAGACATCAATCATGGTGTGATAAAATCCCTGATCTTCCTTTGTCATTCATGTTTCATCGAGCTGCACACTCTACAACTCCTCTATGATTATCGCAATCAATATTTAATTCCGACCAATCACAACTACCTCTTTGACACCAGAAATCATCAACCTCTACATATTTGCCATCTCAGTTTTGCAAGGCATCATAGTTGGTATCCACCTCATCACACTACTCTGTCAGTTCAGCTTGGTCACTGACCACACACATAACCGGTACGCCCATACTGGTTCACTAACCCTACCAAAACTAACTACCTTTCTGGTTATCCATCCTACCATCACCTTTTCTAACCTGTCGATGTAACCCTTATGTCCACACTTCACTGCTCTGCCAATGAAACACCTTTCTAAATATGTCCACTTTCCTGAACCATAGCTACTTTGACAACTCTCCTTATCTTTTAGTTTGTTGCACTTGTCTTTACCAGGTGAGAGCCTTATCTTCCTTATCTCTTCTCTGATGTTTCACCGGTTCATATAATATGTCAACTATTACCAATGCGAATTCTGGTAGATGTGTCTACCGATGGACAACATACATTCCTTCTTGCTGATGAGACACATTCATGACACCAAGTCATCACACTCTAACTATTTTGTATCAAACTCCCTTCAGCATCCTAGTATCACCATATATATTCTTGCAGAATCACTAGCATCCTTCTTCATCAAATCGGTTCTCCTCTCAATAGGTTTGTTAGGATGACAAACACACCATCTCAACATCTTATTCTTCCTTCAATGTCCCGGTAGCACACTTTTTTTCACTTGCTTATTTGGTGTGTATTTCTCATCTCATGCTCTGTATGCTTCCTCATCTTCCACTTGTACATCCAGTCTCTGTATTAAATCACCTATCTATCTCAGGGAATCATTATGTTGGTTCAAGTGTGACTTTATCGAGGGGAGGATACATCTTCAACATGACATATGTCTTGGTGGTTTTCCATATGTCATCCTACACATAGAGGCAACATACTCTGTCAAACTATCACCAAGCCTATGATAGCTTCTTCATCCGGTGGGAGTCCTACTAGCTATCCTTACACTAGCAATCTAGTGGCCTACACATACTTCTCCTTCAGTGTTGATGTGAACCAAATAGCATTCTGCCACTTTAGCACAATCAATTCCCATCATGTAATCTCTTCATTCCATTTGCATGTATCACTAGATCAACAACCCTTTTACTGAGTGGAGTGGTCACATTATTGCACCTCTAGCATACAGGTACATGCTGGTTCTTCCTTCTGCATGAAGATGGTCACCTAGTTGTCACCAATGAAAACACATCAACTCTTCTCCCATACTGGTCCATCTTCTATTCCGGTTGACATCAAACTCTATTTTTAATAGACTCTTGTTCACTAGTTGACATCAATGTCTGTGATACTGGTAACATCCTATACCACTTGACATCAATAACAAAACAATGCCAACAATCTCCCCCTTTGTTATTGATGTCAACACATGTAGCATCTGGTATACTACAGCAACTTCCTCCCCCTTTGACAACAATGGAAAAGGGAACTATTAGGATAACACTTGGACAACAATGGCAAAAGGCATTATGAGAATAACATTCCTCCTTGTATCTACCAAGCACTGATAAAAATCTTTCTCCCCCTTTTTACTAGGTGCATCTCCTCCTTTGAAGATTGTGCACAACATCATCTCAATCATCAACATTTGAGATGGAAAGCTCAGGTACCAATCAACCCTTTATAGCATACACTAGTCTCTCTCCTTCTTTCACTCAGAACTAGTTGAGGAATGAGTTTCTTCTCTTGAGCATGTGGTCCTATCGGTTTTCCAGACTTCTCTTACTTTCAACTGATGACCCATAGTCAAATGAGAAATTTCTTTTCCACTATTATCAAGCATCTGCTTGTTCAACTTCTATGTTTAGTATATCTGATATTAATTTGAAGTATGGCCCTAAACTTCCCCTAAAACACAAACCTCTAATCTTCATCTTATCCGATCAAGTCCTAAACCGAGACTCACATCAATACCTATGGCATCCATCATCATGAGCACAATGCCAACTATAGGTCACATATCCAACTGATTGACCCATAAAGATGTATGCATATAAGATCAGCTACTGGAACAATACATGTCATTCAGGTCCTTTCCAATAACACCTAAGACATAACCACATCCATCCAGGCTATCAGAGTTACTACAATGATCCCTCAACTCATTGACTTACATAACCTACAACACTAATCAACATTTGTGTTAGTAACATGTTGCACATACCGGTCTCTTATCTCTACCCCAGGACACTTTCCTCTTTGCCTTTATCTCCCGATTCCAATGAACTCTTCTACCATTCATTTCACCAGAAGCATCTTGTTCTTCTTCTTGTCTACTTTCACTAAGGGGATGAATGATATGATCAACATTTATCTCCCACTTAGACCTTTATCTCCTTTAATCCATAGGAGATGTCACAAGTGCATTGAATGCATAGTGTTGGTCCATATTCCTACTTTCCTACTTCTTCCTCCATGTTTGATTGGTCTCACTTTTCTTCCCCTTTTCAGTCTAGGGAGAAGGTTTCTTCTTCTCATGCTAATTGATCCTTGCACTTCCAGATTCTACATCACAACTGGAAGTGGTGCTATAGTAGCATAGAGCATCCATCCTAACTTCATGATCGCGGAACCTTCTAACATACAGGTTTGCTCTTTTTTGACTATGCCATTTTGGCTAGTTACCAAGTTCCTTGAATTCCTTGATTGTGTAGGAATATTTCTCCTCTCGTTCCAAGAAGTTCTATGCTGCTCATATCCCCTATAACTTCTCTCACACTAAGCATGATTGATCCACTGGTTGCCATAGGAATGCATATTCTTCTTCCTACATTCATAACTTGTATGTCCTATTCTATTGCAGTTATAACACACAAAGTTTACATTTTTAGGAGAAGTGCATTGATTCTTGTTAGCATAACCGAGAAAGGGAACATGCATGTTTTTACTCTATGAAACTATAGCCATATGATTTATTATACTTAGGAGGAACACTCTGTCTATTCCTAGACCTCATTTTACATTTTTTTACTCTATGGCCATATCCTTTACAAACAAAGCAATAACTAGAGAAATGTGGCTTATTACTTACAAATTTATTCTATCATACATGAGGTGATTTTACCAGTTTGGCCTCTCTATTTCTCCTTCTCTGGGGATGGATCTGGGGTTGTCCATGTTCTACAGTTCTTCCATCTGATCTCTTCTTCTACCATGCTTTTCTTGACTTGGTGGCAACAACATTTCTTTATCTTCTACCAGTAGGAGGTATTCTCCTATTCATGCTACCACTAACAATGTCTTCCTTCATCTTTCCTTTTCCTTTCAGATCTGCATTATTTCTCAATGCAGCACCAATTTTCCTCTTCATGTCTTCACTGGTTGAAGTTAGCTCAACCTTCTTTCTTGGAATATTTTTTACTGTGAAGGTTTGGCTTTTGCCATTTTCATTTGAGGAGACAAATTGAATATCTTTGTGGAAGGTCAACTTTCTTGTAGAGCATTCACCGATACCACATCCTAGTCCTCTATTGTCCTTGGATTGTTTCTACTGGCTTAACATATTATCCAAGGCTTCAATGCCACCATCATACTTCTTTCTCAATTTGAGTTCATCTTGACATTTCTCAAGTTCTTTCCAGAGGGACTCCATTTCACCTATTGTCTTTTGATGCTCTTTATCCTTTGTCTCTAGCTTAGCCTTTAGATCTTTACACTTGCATTCCTTGGTGTCTTTTTTTTGAGTCTTTAACTCTGAGGTACACTTCTCAGATCCTTCAAGGCATCTGATCAACCATTTTTTCTCAACAACTACAACATTCTTAAACAACTTGTATTCATTTTTCAGATTCTCCATTTTACTGTTTAGGTCTTGACATCCTTTTTCCTTAGACTTCATATCTAGTAGCAACTTCTCACATCTTCTTTCCTTGGAATCCAAGATAGACTTAAAATCATTTTCCATTCTTTTTTCCTTATTTAGTTGAGTGGTCAGTAAGCTAACCTTTTTGTTTGAATCTTCAAGATAGGTTCTCAACTTGCTGCACTCTTCATGAACTAATTTCTTGTAATCCTTAAGTTCATTTCTAGCATTTTTTAGTTCATCAAGGACACTTAGCAGCTCACCTTCTAGATCAACCTCTACATCTTCTTCATCTTCATCATCACTTCCCAATAGATCTTACCAGCTAGATCTATCTACCTTGTCTCCTTCCTCTTCTTCTTCTTCTTCAGTGTCATTTCCAAACACATCATACCGGTGGGATCTATTTGCATTATCCTCTTTTGATGAGTGACTCTCAATGTCTATCTCATGGGCTATGAAGGGACGAGTCTCCTTATCACAATTTCTACTGCAACAATTTGATCTTCCTCTATCATCTCTACATGTGTCTTTTGCATTGTTCTTATCATTCTCACAAACTGATCTAGTGGTGTAGGGTTCATTTCCATAAAGCCTCTTTAGTCTATCCCATAGACTCTTTGTAATTTTGCACTTATCCACTTGTGAGGGAACATCACTGGTTAGTCCACTGAAAAATAGCCTTCATGGCTTCTTGATTGCACAAGGATCTTCTTTCTTCTTCTGAATCGATGGGAGTACTAACATTCCTAGGGAGACCATTAACAACTACCATCTAGACATCATAACCTAAGGTAGACAAATAGATTTCCATTCTATAAATCCACATGGTATATTTTGTCCCATCAAATACAGGAGCTAGAATTAATTCACACATAACCATTGTGTCCTAGACAGGATCTACCCGAGTGAAAGAAAGTGGTATAAGCAAGGTACCTAGGCCCTGATACCAATTGTTAGACACAATGCACCACTGAGAGGGGGTGAATCAATGGTTCTCAAAAATTTTCCCTTTAATTATCCTATGCGAGCATACTGGTTATTAGATCTAACTTAATAAAAACTTACCAATTAGTGGGGAGACCAACACAAATACAATCACACACAATGATACATCTCATAACACCATCATATATGAGGAAAACCCAAGATGGGAAAAACCTCGGTGAGAAATGTTGCTGAAGTCTACTGTTCTAATCCAGCCTCACAATGAAACTATTACAACATTTAGGGCTACAAACCCTAATTTAGGGCACCAACCCCTAATTGATTTATGGGCTTCAACCCAAAGGAGCTACAACCCCTGTACCAAGCTACAAATATATGATCACAATGATTGCATCAAATACAAAATTAGTTATACTATTACAAGTGAGTCTTGTAACCATTCCATATACCTCACTCTGCTAGTGAGACACCTTCTCTTCTACACCGATACACCTCTCTCTCTGTTGTTGTACTAGATTTCCTCCTTACTACTCTGCTCTTCACCGGTACTACACTATGTCATTTCTATGTTTGCCTTCTCTTCGACTTCCTTCACTTCTTCTCTGCTTGTATGGACACTACCCGTTCTGCACTGCTACCATTGAACAATTCAACATAGTTCTCCCTCACACTCAGTCTCTTCTCTATCTCCTTGAAGAGCACTTGACTGATCTTCTCTCACGTGCAATAGCTCTATCTTCTTCTATTTAGCATCAACCAATGAATTTAGCTTCCTTATTTATAACCTGGTTTTCCCGCCAAAAGCCAATTCAAATCTCAAGTGGTTAGGGTTTCTTCCACCGATTAAATCATCATTAGATCTGATCCAATCTACCTTGGATCGATCACCTATATTGGAGGAATGCATATGTACACATTTTTCATCATCCAATGCATATTTGCTAAAACTAGCAAATCTAACCTTGTTCTTTAGCCTCGAAATCAGTCGCCACATTTATGATCCAATTGTTTCCTTCTTGAGGTCAATCTGTAGTTCAATATTAGACATTGATCATAGCACCAATAGATCCCTGATCTTCCTCTGTTGTTCATCTTTCATCAAGTCGTACACTCTACAACTCCTCTATGATTGTCGCAATCAAAATTTAATGTCGACCAATCACAACTACCTCTTTGACACCAGACATCACTGACCTCTGCATATTTGTCACCTCAGTTCCATGTGGCATCACAGTTGTTATCCACCTCATCACACTACTCTGTCAATCCAGCTTGGTCACTGACCACACACGTAACCTGTATGCCCATATCGACTCACTATGATAACTCAATGATGAACCATTAGTACCAAACTGGTACTGAGAGGGGGGGGTGAATCAGTACAAACACAAATATAGTCCAAAACTAGTTTGACAACAAATACTCCAAATAACTGGCAAACAGGAATACCTGTTCAACACAGACTGTAACCGGTAAAGCCAAGAGTGTCTAAAACAAGCATTGATCGATTGAACACTTAGCTTTTCATTTAAATCAAAACAACCCTACTATTTCACCCTCATGCATGAACAAGTAGACTATCCTCTGATCATCACAATAGTTAGTTCAGTATGCTTTATAGACAGGCATAAAACATAGAACCATCATATGCTCAACAGGTAATAACAAAGCAACACAAGATAAAAACATCACACATGACACACATATTTTTTCATGTGGAAACCCAACTGGGAAAAACCACGATGAGGATGAATACCCACAAGCTACTTTTGAACTCTTTTGAAGTCCGCTCTATTAGGAGCCTTGTCTGATTAAAGACATTACAATAGGTTTTGCTAGGAACTGATCCTGTTAGAGATCACCCGGTTAAGGGATGGCTATAATACCTAGTTAAGGGTTAAACCTGGTTAGGGTTACCTTGTTAGAGGATTTCTAGAACTCAATAGCTAAAGGATCTCCCGAGCTCTATAGCTTCTCAGAACTCATTAACCTTGAGCTACCCGGTTAAGGGATTTGAATCAAGCCTGTTAAGACCACCCTGTTAGGGGATTTTGCATCAAGCCAATTAAGGCTACCCTGTTAGGGGATTTCACAACTATTGAAGTGATTAGAGATCAATAGGAATTACAGTGATCTGATAACAACACTCAATGCTAATGCCGATCCATTTTGGCTCCTCTTCTCCTTCTACACATTTACTTTGTAGGTATCTCTTTTCTCCTTTGGTTTGGCAAGAATCATGTATCTCTTCCCTTGGATACTCACTCACAACTTTTTCCAACAAACTTAGAAAGAAACACAACATTGACCTTATAGGAAACAGATAGGTCGATAGCAAAAACCTTAAACCCTAAATCTATTGGGTTAAGCAATTCAAGCGGTTCAATTCTGATCGTTGAATCATACTGTATTAAATGCAACAATCTTGAATCAATCTCAAGACATTCTCCAACATCCATTTTCCACCGATTTCATGGTGGCTAATAACCCATCACGCGTTATCACCATTTGATAGACTTCGCACATTCCCGAGGTAGATAGGAATAGTCTTCTTCATGCTAGGTCCTTCACATGCAAAGAGCTTATGTGGCAACATGATCTATTCTCCATTATACTGCTAACTCATCACACAAAGATCACCGATTGAGTTACACAGGCTTGAGATGCTCCAACTAGAAATCATGAAGTGTAAACTACCTACCAACCGGTAGTAACACAATGCTTCCATGTGCCGGTTCCCGTAACTACATGCCGGTTCATCTTGAACAAATATGCCATTTCACTTTGGCATATAAACTAGGTCATACATATGTTGGTTCCTCTCTCTTTTCACCTATCACATGTACTGGTTCACACCATGTCTCATATTTACATCAATAACAACATGCAATATAATAATGTCTTCATGCTGGTTCACATAATGCCAACACACTAACCCTACCGGTACTAACCATCTTGCCCATTATCCTTTCTGCCATCACCTTTTCTAACCTACCGGTGTAACCCTTATGTCTTCACTTCACTACTGTGATAGTGAAACACTTCTATAAATATGTTTACTTGTTGGCACCATAGCGACTCAGATAGCTCTCCTTATCTTTCAGTTTGTTTCACTTGTCTTTATCATGTGAGAGCCTTATCTTCCTTATCTCTTCTTTGATGTTTCACCGGTTGACATAATATGTCAACTATCACCAATGCAGATTCTGGTAGATGTGTCTGTCGGTGGACAACATACATTCCTTCTTGCCGGTGAGACACATTGATGACACCAAGTCATCACACTCCAACTATTCTGCATGAACCTCCCTTCAACATCTTAGTATCACCATATATATTCCTACAGACTCACTAACATCCTTCTTCATCAAATCGGTTATCCTCTCAATAGGTTTGTTAGGATGACAAACACACCATCTCAACATCTCATTCTTCCTTCAATGTCTCGGTAGCACACCTTGTTTTCACTTTCTTATCTGGTGTGCATTTCTAACCTCATGCTCTATAGGCTTCCTCATCTTCCACTTGTACATCTGGACTCTGCATTCAATCACCTATCTATCTGAGGGAATTATTCTATCAGTGCAAGTATGACTTTACTGAGGGGAGGATACCTCTTCAACATGACATATGTCCTGATGGTTTTCTATATATCATCTTGCACACAGAGGCAACATACTCTGTCAACCTATCACCTAGCCTGTGATAGCTTCTTCATCCAGTGGGAGTCTTGCTAGTTATCCTTACACTAGCAATCTGGTGGCCTACACATAATTCTCCTCCTATGTTGATGTGAACCTAATATAATTCTGCCACTTCAACACAATCAATGCCCATCATGTAATCTCTTCATTCCGGTTTTATGCGCCAAAAAATCAGCAAACCTTTTACTGAGTGGAGTGGTCACTTTACTGCACCTCTAGCATACCGATACATGTTGGCTCTTCCTTCTGCATGAAGATGGTCACCTGGTTATCACCAATGACAACACATTAACTCTTCTTCGATACCGGTCCATATTCTATTCTGGTTGACAACAAACTCTAATACCAACAACCTCTTATTCACTAGTTGACATCAATGTTAGTGATACTAGTAACATCCTATATCGATTGAAATCAATAACAACACAATGCCAACATTTATCTCTACTAAGAACCATAAGAATGTGAGCCCCTTAAGAGTTCTAACCTCCTGTGTCAACAACTAGAAGGTTTTTGGCTTCTAACATAAAAGGTGTCTAGTAAGGGCATCTGTTCGAGTGGCCATACATGTGGTGGCATACGCTCTATTAAGGAATGCTCTCCACCCATAGAGGTTGCACTCTATAGGGTTTATGGGGAGACATGTTGTCGGTATGAACTAATCAACACTTGTTGCTTGTAACTTTCATCACAAACACATTTGATTATAGTGGCTCAAAAGAGCTTGGCTTTAGCTTGTTGCCACTTGGGTCATTCCCTCTCACCGAGCCTTAAGTTCTTCTCTGGAGGCAGGCCCTCTAAAGGTATCAACTGATCTCAAACTCTAAAAGAAAAAAATTCTCAAGGTCTAGATTTCTAATTGTTTCAATGGACAAGAGCATATTCTCCAACTCTAGATTTTTCCCAAAAATATGTAAAACAAAGTTCTTTCCCTTATAGAAATTGAAGTGTTCCTAAAAAGATTAAGAAGAGAGAATATTTGTTTGTATCTCCCGAGGCAACCTACAAAACAAAGATATTAGTAGTTCGAGTTATAATCTTTGGTAAGAGCATGTTTAATGGTTGAATTCTTTTCCAAGCAAACTTGCAGACATTAAAAGCCCAAAATTAGTTTCCAAAGTAACATAAAAAATCAAGAAAAGAAAATTCTAGCATGCAAATTGTAAATTAAGATAATCTAACAAGAATTTCCATTTTTATGACTCTCCTAGTTATGATAGTTTTGATAGTACTGCACTTTGTCATTCATAACTTTCAAACCAAACAACATTAGGCAAATCTCCTCAATGAAAATGTAGAAAACTTGTTTGTAAACAACATATCCACAATTTCTTTAGATCCAATGGTTCAATAAAAATTTATGCCCTCCAAACAAAGACCATTTTTTACCATCACGGAAGAAGAAGTAAAAATGATAGTACTACCTCTGTCATTCATAACTCTCAAACCAGACCAAATTAGGTAAATATCTCTTTTTAAAATATATAAACCTTGGTTTAAAACAACATATCCAAAATTGGTTCAGATCCAATGGTTCAATAAAAAGTTATGCCCTCCTAACAAAGATCCATTTTGACTATCATAGAAGAACAAGAAAAATGATAGTACTGCACTTTGTCATTCATAACTTTCAAATGCAACAAAATTAGGCAGATCTCTCCAGTGAAAGTATAGGAAACTTTGTTTTACACAACATATCCAAATTTTGTTTAGATCCAATGGTTCAATAAAACATTATGCCCTCCAAACAAAGACCATTTTTTACTCACAGAAGAACAAGCAAAAAGAAAGATCTTTATTTACAAAGTTAAAACATGTTTATTAGGTATAAAAAACAAACATCAAATCTGTTCAAACAACATTAGAAATATTGTACTCATGGGTTCGAGCCCCATGATGGGCACCAAAAATGTGTGTGTGAAATTTGGGGAACCTGCAAGGGCACAAACATTTCAATATACCATTATTTGCATGGGTTAGTTAATCAAAAACAACAAAATGAAATCCATTGCAAGTCGGCTTATTGCCTCCTAGAAAGTGTTGGATATCATTGGCATATGATGAACCGATATGTTGATATGATGATAATCTATGTTTTTATTGATGTCAATAATTTTCAGTGAACTAGTGTTAGGGTTTCACTATGTGTGATTTCTGGTTGGTAGTCTTAGCTCTATGGTTATTAGTTTAGCGAGCCATCTTGTGTGATGAACTGATGATACTCTGTGATTGAGGTGCCACGTCAGATTTATGCGCGTGAAGGATTGAGGCATAAGAAGATCGATCACATTTGAAGTCTACCTTGGGAATGATCATTCTTCTTAGTGGCATAAGAAGAAAGTGTGATGGGTTACTGATTCCCATGAGCAGTGATGAATGAACGATGCATATTGTCTTGTGATCTATTTGAAATTGTAATACTCTATGCAATATATTTAGATGGTCAGGATGGGACCGCTTGTGTTTTAAACTTAAGATGCTTAGGGTTTAGGGTTTATGCTACCAACCTATCTATTACCTATAAGGTCGATGATGTTTGTATTGAAAATTTGTTGGAAAATGTTGTGTGTGTATCTAAGTGAAGAGATATTTGATACTTGCCAGACCAGAAAGAGGGAAACTACAGAATGTGATTGCCGAGTAGAGGATATGAAAAGGATTTGCCTTGGCATATACTGCTATTGTCAGATGAAAATTTTCACCTATTGTCTTCTAATCATTTCAACAGATGGAAAATCCCTTTACCGAGTAGCTTTAACAAGCTTATTGTAAAACCTATAACTAGGTGACTCAAGATCATTGAGTTCTTTAAATCCTCTAGTGAGGTAACCTTTAATAGGGTTCCAACCTTTAACAAGGTATATAGCCATCCCTTAATCGGGTGATCTCTAACAGGATCGGTTCCTAACAAAACCTTATTGTAAAGTCTCTAACCGGACTAGGCTCCTAACAGGGCAAGCTTCAAAAGAGTTCAAAACAATCTTGTGGGTATTCATCCCCACCATGGTTTTTCCCATTTGGGTTTCCACGTGAAAAATTTGTGTTATGTGTTATGCATTTTTCATGTGATGCTTATGAATTATTTGGTTGAAAGATTATGCATGCAGAGTCAATATGTTATGTTAATACCAGCATATCACATGTATATGTTTATGGGAGAAGTTGATGTTGTGTATTGATTGTATTTGAAGTATTTAGACTTATTAGTTTATGGTGTCTGGTGTCTTACTGTATTTGACCAATATTGTCATGGTTAAAGTTTCAGTAATGATGACAACCAGTTGGTATTGTTTTACGTAAATAAGTTGTGAAGAAAGTTTTATCTGTACTGATTCACCCCCCACTCTCAGTACCGGTTGGGGTATCTGATGTTCATCATTATTCATCAATTGGTATCAAAGCTCCTCTAGGTCCTCGATGATATAATCTTAACCACTTGAGGTAAAAGATCCTACTGCAATGATGAAGAGGGAAGGTCCTAAGTTCAATAGAGATAACTTTAAGATATGGAAGGACAAAATGAAAATTTACATCAAGAGTATGGGTACTCAACACTGGAGCTATGTTGAGAATGCCTATGTGATTCCCACTAGTACTCTGACTGATGATTAGAAGAGAGAAATCCAGGAAAATGGGCAAGTCATGGAAGCCCTTATCAGCAGCCTGTCAGATATTGAGTTTATTGATGTTCAAGACAAGGACATACATAAGGAAGTATGGGATGCACTGGAAACCATTTATGGCGGTGATGAGGATGTAAATAAAGATAAGGAAGAAAGCCTTAGAGGTAAATTTGAGGATATGAGGATGGTTGAAGGTGAAACCATTTAGTAGTATGGCATTAGGATTAAGACTATGGTTGGAGATATCAAAAGCACTGGTGGAACTATTGATGATGCCACTATTGTCAGTAAAGTTCTTAGATCATTGTTACCAGTCTATGCAATTAGAGTTGCTTCTATTCAGGAACTAAGGTCTATTGATTAAACCAAGGTATCCTTAGATTCTATTATTGCAAAGTTAACTCCATATGAGTTGAATAGCTATGATGGTAGTGTTTAGAAGACTAAGTCAACTTTTAAAGTATCTACTGCACCATCCAGAAAAGGAAAAGCAACTAGTACCTGTTATGAATCTAGACAATGCAAATACATGGATGATGAGGAGATTCTGATGGAGTTCGAAGCACTTTTTGCTAAAAGACTTCCAAAGGGAACTAGGAAGTATAGAGGTAAACTCCCTTTGAAATGTTTTTCCTGCAACAAGATGGGACATATGATTGTTAATTTCCCTAACAATGACAATAACGATAAATCAGAGAGGTTCAAAAAATATAAAGGAGGAAACAAAAAAAATTGTCTAGTTGTTGTGGATGAAGGTGTCACTAATGAAGAATCAAAGGATGAAGAAAATGAAGACATAGTGTTTCTACCAGTAAAGGAAGAAGTATCCGATAAGAAAGCTCTTGTCTCTTGCATTGACAACTCTAATGAGTGGATAACTGATATTGGTTGTTCTCACCACATGACTAGTGACTGAAGAAAGTTTCTCTCTTTGGAAGAATATGATGGTGGTGTTGTCAGATTTGGCAATGATGCACCTTGCTTGGTGAAAGGTAAGGGATCCATCTCACTGAATGGTAAAAGAAGTATAGATTATGCTTACTTGGTAGAAGGCCTTAAGAATAACCTTTTGAGTGTTGCCCAGTTGAATGACAAAGGACTAGTTCTAGAATTCAAAGGCGGAGTCTGTGGTATAATTGGAAAGAGTGGTCAACTTATTGGCACCGGTAAGCAGACCAGAGGTAACCTATTTCAGCTAAATGCCAAGATAAGTTGGTGTCTAATGGATAAGTTTGATGATAGTTGGATATGGCATAGGAGACTTTGTCATATGAACTTTGACAATATTGTCAAAGCTAGTAAGATCAAGGCAGTAGGAGGATTACCATTGCTGGATAAACCTAAGAATTTTGTGTAGAGAATGTCAACTTGGGAAGATGTCTTCCTCAACTTTTAAAGGTAAGTCCTTCTTAGCAAAGAATTTACTTGACCTTGTGCACACTGATTTATGTGGTCCTATGAAAACTAGAAGTATTCAGGGAGATAGGTATTTTATTATTCTTACTAATGATTGCTCAAGAATGATGTGGGTCACATTTCTGAAAGATAAATCTAAAGCATTTGGAAAGTTCAACGCATTCAGAGCACTAGTAGAGAAAGAAAGTGGCAAAGAGATAAAGTGCCTAAGAACTGATCAAGGATGAGAATTCACTTTTGATGAATTCAATAAGTACTATGAAGATAATGATATTAAGAGGTAGCTATCTACCCCAAGGACACCACAACAAAATGACATAGAAGAAAGAAATAACAGGACTATAGTTGAAGTGGCTAGAACAATGCTAATACAAGGAAAGGTTGCTCACACTTTTTGGAGAGAAGAGGTGAGCACTGCACTCTACACTATGAACCGGGTACTCATCAAGAAAGGCAAAAATAAAACCCCTTATGATTATTGGACAGGGAAAACTCCCACTGTAAGTTATTTTAAAGTGTTTGGTAGTAAGTGCTATATCAAGAGAGGTGAGCATTTGAGAAAATTTGATGCAAAATGTGATGAAGGAATATTTTTGGTATATTCCACTAAGAGCAAAGCTCTCAAGTGCTACAACAACAGAACTCAGAAAATTGTTGAAAGTATCAATGTCAGGGTTGATGAGTCTCCTGAGGAACCTGAAGAAACATGTAGTGAAGAAGTAGAAGATGAACTGGGTATAGCCTTCTGGGAACTGGTTAAGAAAGAAACTTGTAAAGATCTTAGTGTTCCTACAGAAGCTGCAGTAAGAGAAGAAGAAGAGGTCAGTGAACAAGAAAAAGAAAAGCTAGTAGATTAGGCTAGAGTCATTCCTAGATATGTGAAGTTGTATCATGATCCAAAGCAAATAATAGGAGATAAAGATGTAGGGATACTCACAAGAAGAAAAGTGAAGGAGAACTCTTGCATGATTTTTGAATTTAAACCCAAGACTTCCAGAGAATCTCTTACAGATAAAGAATGGATTAAAGCAATGGAAGAGGAGCTAGATCAGATAGAAAAGAATGCAACATGGTCTTTGGTTCCTAGAACTGAACATAAAAATGTCATAGGTACCAAATGGGTGTTCAGGAATAAGTTGAATGAAGAAGGCACAATTGTCAAAAATAAGGCTAGGCTTATATGCAACGGATATGCTTAGGAGGAGGGAGAAGACTGTGGAGAAACTTTTTCTCCTATGGCTAGGCTAGAAGGTGTTCGAATGCTACTTGCATTTGCAACATTTAAGGGATTTAAGGTTTATCAAATGGATGTGAAGTCTACTTTTCTGAATGGAATCCTAGAAGAAGTGTACATAGAGCATCCAGAAGGGTTTGTCTTATCAGAAGATAGTGACATGGTGTGTAGACTACACAAAGCCCTATATGGACTGAAACAAGCACCTAGGGCATGGTATGAAAGACTACACTCTCATTTTATGAAGATTGGATTTCAAAGAACAAGTGAAGATAGCAACATCTACTTGAAATCAGAAGGTGATTAGATTCAGATATATGAAGTGTTTGTAAATGACATAATCTTTGGAGGAGATGATAAAATGAGTCATGCATTTACAGATGAAATGAAGAAAGAATTTTAGATGTCTTTAATAGGAGAGATAAAATTCTTCATTGGTTTATAGATTCAACAAATGAAAGTTGGTATCTTTATTACCCAGTCTAAGTATGTCAAAGAGGTACTGAAGACTTTTGGCATGGAGGAAAGAAAACCAGTTAGTACACCGATGGTAACTGGCTGTAAACTGACTAAAGAAGATGATTCAGCACTAGTGAATGAAAAGGAGTATCGATCAATGATCGGTAAGCTGCACTATGTGGTGCATAGAAAACCAAATATTGCTCATGCAGTAGGCATAGTAGTTCATTTTCATAAATGTCCAAGAGAATCCCACTTGGTAGCTATGAAAAGGATTCTTAGATATCTTAAAGGAACAATTGATTATGGATTATGGTATTACATTAGCTAACCATAAAGCTAAATTGCAATGAAATAAAATCCTATTACAATCAATAGAAGAATTGAAAATAAGACATTCAAAAGAAATGAAAATCATCACCAATGTCTCTTTCAATTGACCTCCATTGTCCTTCTTTCTCCTCCAAATAGCTTGTTTGTGGATCTCACCTACAAGTGCAAGAGCAAAGTATGAAAGTAAGCAAGATCACAAGATGAAAACTTCAGCATAAAGATACTAGAAGCGTGGTTGAAAATGATGAATAAAAGAGTCCAATTTATAGAAAAATTGAGGATTGACTGTATGGACAAGATTGATTCGAGACTCAAAATAATCAACGAACAAGATTGAGTGCACAACAAAGCTGCCATTCACAAAAGGATGAAAATAGAAGAAAGCAAATTGGAAGATATTATGAGAATAAATAATAAAATCTTTAATTATCTTCTAATAAATACCAAATTAGCAAGTTGAAAATATCTCCTCACAAAAACCAGATTTTTGGAGATGCATGCCTCATTTTTGAAATTTAAAATTAAAATTAAAGAGATATTGCCAAAAAGATTGATTTTTGAAAATCAAGGAAAGATATTAGTTTCAAATTTTGAAAATTAGGAGGATTAGTGAGAAGATTTAATAATTAAAAATTATTAAATATCTCCACATAAGAGGATAAAATGGAAGAATACAAAATTAAGAAAAACAGGAAATAAAGATGAATTAATAAATAAAATTTATTAATTATCTTTATTTTGGAGGAAGATAAATATGACAAATTAATAAAATGTTTTATTAATTTATTGCTCATATTTATGAATTAGTTAATTAAGTAAAATGAATTTATTTAATTAATGGACAAAATGGACAAATAAATAAATTTTTAAATTTTATTTATTTAGGACTTAGAAGAATTGTTAGTAAAACGGGGTTTAATTAATTAATTAAACCTAAGAGGCACTATGTGCATGATATGTTAAAAATAGGAAACACATGTGTTGACCATTTTTTAGTGTCTACATTTTGCCCCTCTTTGAGACAATGCAATTTTGAGCATTGTTTCAAAGAAAACTGAGAAAATGATCATGCCCCAGCAAACTAAGGAATGGAGGTAGGATGCCCCGTCGAGAGATTGTTTATGTATGAAATAAATATATGATCTCTTGAAAGAAGAGAAGAATGGTTAGACAGAAGTGAAGAATGTTAATTGATTGTAGACAAGGGATGATTGATATCAAATGAAGAAATTCTCAATTGATCAAAGAGAATAATAATTGACTTGGTGAATAGATAGAAGGATTCATGAGATAGAAAAAAATGTTAACCAAAAGAAATTAAAATGAGAAGTGAAGAATGATTAATGTGATGAAATATTGCTTTCACAAATTCAACTAGTAGGTGAGTTCCTTTATTTGATATGGCAAAATGGATGCGGCGCACCATGGCAATGAAGGCCAGGGTGATAATGCAATCTCTTTGCATAAGACAGATATATTCACAGACAAGGAATGGTTCAAAAATCCTAAGACATACTTGCCCTAGAATGTTATGAAACACTCCACAAATAGAAGAAAAAACAATAAAGGACCTTGAGCCATCCCAACCACTCTAAATCACTTAGTGACATCATCGAGAAACATAGGAACATGGTCGAAGCCAAAATTAAATCAATAAAAATATAAGACTCACAAATTCAAATAGGTCAAACAAACATTTTGATCTTCATTGCCAAAGTGATAGTGTCGTGATAAAAGGATGATCATGCTTTCTAGTTTTAAGGAATGCAGTACCCCGTCTAAGATAGGACACAGTCTGATTTCAAGTATACCACACCCTATATAAGACCCATGATAATATTGAAAAGGACAAATGATATTGATGTTGATTGATTGACATGACAATTTTGATCAGTTCGAATGTCTGGTTGGATTGAAAAGTTCATCTGTTAATGCATGATTTGTTAAGCGCGGTGTTGTAACATGTTATCTATTTGTCTATGTACAAAAGGGACAATTTATTGGTGAAATGAAACAAAAGTGATTGTTTTTTAATTTTTAATGTTTTGAAATTTTTAGGGTTTTTGAACATTTTGATTTTTAGGACTTTTTTTCAAGACATTTTATGAATGTTTTTGAATTATTTCAGGACATTTTTTGATGTTTTTTTATTATTTTAGGATATATTTTTCAAATTTTTTAGGACTTTATTTGATTTTTTTGGATTTTTATGATTTTACCCCTAGTGTCTAGCAAGGCAAGGAATATGACAGGTAAATAAATAGGCTTTCTAAAATTTTGGTGGATAGAGAGAAGACAAAGGCCTTTTATTATGGAGACAATGGGACAAGAGAATGGATATGACAATGTAACGCAGGGACATGGCATGAGGGACATGTCAAGAGTTTTTTGAAACCATGTTTAAATTTTGCGTCCTTATGTCAAATCAAGATCAAGGAATGAAAAAAGAGTGTATGGATAGTGATAAGATATGGATAGGATAAGAAAGACCAAGAATGGATAAGGGACATGGACTGAAGGTCGAGATAGGTTAAGAGATAGTGGCAGAGAGTTGCAATAAGCTAGGGAATATGGATGAAAGGTTGTAATAAGAAAATGGATAAATACCAAAAGCTATGATAGACTAAAAGGTAAACAAAAGGATGTACTTGCGGGTGAAAACCTCTCTAAGGTGCCCAAAGGTGGAAGATTGGACATAACCCCACTAGGTCAGGACAAATCAACATTGCTTGTAGAAATGATGGAGGAGATAAATTTGGGTACACTTGACAATCCTAAGGTCATTCATTTTGCTGCTTCATTGTCGGAACACGAAAGAATAGATTTTGTCAACTTTTTCCTTAAGAAGAGGATCAATTTTGCATGGTCTTATGCAGACATACCGGACCTCGATCCAGAACTAGTCCTTCATCATCTACCGTTGAAACCAGGTGCCAAGCTTGTCAAACAAAAACTGAGAAAAATGAATTCGCAAGTGGCCCTACTAGTCAAAGATGAACTCAATAAATTGTTGGATGTGGATTTTATTAGACCAATTGATTGTGCAGAGTGGATCTCAAACTTAGTGTCAGTTAGCAAAGCAACTGGGGGCATCATAATTTGCACTAATTTTAGAGACTTAAACAAAGCATGGCCTAAAGACGACTTTCCTTTGCCAAATAATGATATCATAGTGGACATGACTGCTGGATATAAGATGTTATTATTGATGGATGGATTTTTTGTGTACAATCAAATCCGAATAGCTCCCAAAGACCAGCATAAGATTACCTTTACATGTGCTTGGAGAACCTACTATTGGAATGTGATGCCATTTGGCCTAAAAAAAGTAGGAGCAACATATCAAAGAGCCATGACAACATTTTTTTATGATTACATGCACACTTTGATGGAAGATTATGTTGATGGCCTCCTATGCAAATCAGTTACTAGAGATAGTCATCTAGCTATTTTAGAACCAATCTTTGACTGGATGGAAAAATACAAGCTCAGACTAAATCCAAAAAAATGTGTGTTTGGTGTTACCTCTGGCAAATTATTGGGCTACATTATTTCTCAAAGAGGTATTGAAGTTTACCCTAAAAAGGTCAAAGCAACCCTAGATATGTCTCCTCCTACCAATCTTTGTCAACTAAGAAGCCTCCAGGGTAAGTTACAATCAATTCGGCGATTCATAGCTCAATTGGTAGACAAGTGTCACCCCTTCCAACATTTGTTGCATAAAGGGGCGATTTTTAAATGGAATGATGAGTGTCAACAGACATTCCAAGATTTAAAAGATTATCTTCTATCCCCACCTATTTTTATTCCTCCCATAGATGGAAAGCCCTTCATTTTGTATATCTCTGCAAAAAATACAACATTAGGAGCTCTTTTGGCCCAACAAGATGAACAAGGCAAAGAGCAGGATATTTATTATATTAGTCGGACATTAGTGAGATATGAATTAAACTATTCTACTATTGAGCAAGCATTCTTGGCAGTCATATTTGCAGCTCAAAATCTCTGACATTATATACTAAATCATAAGACCTTATTGGTAGCCAAGATTGATCCATTGAAATATTTGCTTAGCAAAGTAGCTCTGACAGGTCAATTAGCAAAATGGGTTATGATTTTAAGTAAGTTTGATATTGAATACACTGAAAGAAAAGCAATAAAGGACAAGTCATAGATGATCAACTCGCAGATGCACCTATCCAAGATGATCATCCAATGTTGACTAATTTTTCAGATGAATCAGTCTTAGCTGTCACATCTTCTAATGAATGGAAATTATATTTTGATGGATCCCATACCAAATTCGGGTTGGGGGTAGGTATTTTGTTTGTAACCCCTCAAGGTGATGCTATTCCCAAATCCTACAGAATAACTTTTGATTGCACTAATAATATTGCAGAATACGAGGCTTTGGTTACTGGACTCAGAATAGTGATTTAGTGGCATATTACACATCTGTAAGTCTATCGTGATTCTCAGTTAGTCATCCACCAAGTAAATGATGACTATGAAACAAAAGATGAAAAGCTTCTCCCTTATAAGCACATGGTAGAACATTTCAAGACAAAATTAACTATTATCCAATTTATTCAAGTCCCCCATCTTTAGAACAGATCAGCAGATGCTATGGCGACTATTGCCTCTATGTTGGATATGCCTCAAAATATGGACAAATGTGAATTTCTGGTAGAGCAGTTGGTCCCATCTTTTAAAATTCTGACATCAAATCTGGTGTGTGTCCTTGTTGGTCCTAACTCCTTGTGGTACAAAGAAATCTATGAATACCTAAAATCCCATTCCATACCTCCAAACCTTTCTACCAACCAACATTGAGCCTTTATTAGACAAACTACCAAATATGTCATCATCGGTAATACCCTCTACTGTTGATCCTTTGACCAAACCCTCCTCAGGTGTCTAGATTCTGATGAAGCACAAACGAATTTACACAAAGTTTATGATGGTATATGTGGGGGCCATTTCAATTGTCTTAGCCTAGCTAAAACGTTATTCCGAGTTGGATACTATTGGTCAACAATGGAAAAAGAAGCCCATGATTTTGCTAAGAAGTGTCACAAATGCCAAATGCATGGAGATTATATTCATGCGCTTGCACAAGAACTTCAGCCTATCATATCTCCATGGCCCTTTTCTCAATGGGGGCTTGATCTCATTGGAAAGATCCACTCGACATTAGCAAATGGACATAAGTTTATCATAACGGCCACATAATACTTTACAAAATGGGTTGAGGCTATACCCATGACCTATATCACTAGCACACAGATTTCTAAGTTCATTCTGAATTATATCATATGTCGATATGGAGTTCCTCTTGCTATAGTCAAATACAATGGTCGTCCATTTAAAAATAAAGATGTTCGTGAACTCTGTGAGAAATTTCAAATTTAGCATCGCTTCTCAACCCCATATTATCCACAGAGTAATGGCCAAGCTGAGGCATCTAATAAAACCATTATCAAGATACTCAAAAGGGTTGTCAATGATGTTTGTTGAGATTGGCAGGTGCAGTTAAATCCAGCTTTATGGGCCTATCGCACTTCTATCTGCACCCCTACTGGAGCAACACCTTACTCGCTGGTGTATGGTGTGGAAGCTATCTTACCTTTGGAGGTTGAGATTCCATCCCTGTGAGTCTCCTTACAACACCCGATAAATAATGAAGCATACAAAGTATCTAAGTTGCATTAGCTTGAGATGCTAGATGAAAGACATTAGACAACTTTGACACATTTGCAAGCATATCAAAATTGTCTCTGTCGCATCTATAATAAGAAATTCAAAGGGTGACACTTCAAAGTGGGAGACTTGGTCCTGAAAGCCAACCCTAAGAATTCACAATCTACTGAGATCATCAAAGGAAAATTTGAACCTAATTGGGTTGGCCCTTTCATCATAACTACAACATATGGTTCAGGTGCTTATCAGATTGCAACCCCGGAAGGAGAACCACTATCAAATCTTGTGAATATTATGCACCTCCAGAAATATTATACATAGATTTCTTTTAGCAGTTATTCAATATGATCCTAAAAAAAAAAAAAAAAATCAAATAAGTCCTAATAAAAATTGAAAAATGTCTTGAAAAAATCCATTAAAAAATCAAATAAAGTCTTCAAAAAATCCATACAAATCAAATAGTTCTGAAAAATCACTAAAAAAAAATCATAAAATGTCTTGAAATAATTACAAAAAAAAATAAAAATTCATAAAGGTTCTGAAGTAATCCAAAAACACTGTAAAATGTCCTGAAAAAAGCACAAAAAATAAAAAATAAAATCAAAAGGTTAAAAACCCTAAAAACTTGAAAACATAAACAATCAAAAAACAATCTTTCATTTCATTTTGCCAATAAACTGTCCCGTTTGTATATTGGCAAATATTTTGAACAAACGTTAAATAGAAACACAATAAAACATTGCGCTTAACAAATCACACATGAACAGATGAACTATTCAGCCAATCAAGCATTCAAACTGATCAAAGTTTTCCTATCAATCAACAATATCAACATTATCGGTCCTTTGTCCATATTATCACAGGTCTTATATAGGGTGTGGTATACCCATAAACTATACCGATTCTTGTCTTAGATGCGGTACTATGTTCCTTGAAACCAGACAACATGATCGTCCTTTCAGTACAACATTATCACCTTTTAACAATGAAGATCAGAATGTTTATTTGACTTGCTTGGATTTGTGAGTCATATATTTCATTGATTTATCTTTGATCATGTTCCTATGTCACTCGATGATGTCACAAAGTGAGTTAGAGTGGCCAGGATGGCTTATGATTATTATTTTTTTGTTTTTTTTGTGTTTGCAGAGTGTTTCATAAATTTCTGGGGCACATATGTCTTGGGTGTCTCTAATAAATACGTTCACTTTGTGAACACCGCACATACCTTACAGTTGACATACATATTGTCTTAAGGTAGTTTTTGACTCATTCCTTGTCTGCAATGTCTCTGTTTTACACAAAGGGATTGCATTATCATTTTGGCCTTCAATGCCATAATGCATTGCATCCATTTTGCAATATTAAATAAAGGTTCTCACCTACTCTTTATGCTTTTGTGAAAGCAATATTTTTTCTTCACCAGTAACTCTTCTCCATCTAATTTCCTCTACCTAATATTTCTTTTGTCAGTCATTCTAGTCATCTTGGTCTAGTCCTGGTATTATTTTTGATAAATTGGCCTCTTTTCTAGATTTTTCTAGCCAATTCCTTAAGGGGGCATCCATATATGTTGTCATTGTTTGGGGAATATTTCTTGATTGTTCATTGAAACAATGCTCATAATCGCATTGTCTCAAAGAGGGGCAAAATGTAGGCATCTAAAAATGGTCAATACTTGTGGTGTCATACTTTAACATGTTCGCATGACCTTATTTTAGGGTTTTCACATCCTATTAAAATTTCCTCTATGTCGTGCACTTGATCTTCATCATTTGTCGACATCTTGTCTTTCTTCTGCATTTCTTCTCTCTTCAATTGTGTTTCTCACATTCTCAATTAGGTCTTGTCGCACACTCAATCATCAATTTGTCAATCTCTTGTCAATTTGTGACCAATTTTGTCATTGATCTTTTGTCATTCGACCTTCATCAAGTTGAGCTTTTATCAATATTTGATTGATTCATCATCGATCTCAATCAATCATCATTTCTCGCCAATTTGGATTGATTAGTCATTGGTCTTCGTCAATTGGTGCCTATCAATTGCAATCCTTGTCAATTTTGATCAATTTGTCATTGATCTTGGTCAATCAACTTCAGTGCTTTATCAATTGTCCAATTTTCATCATGATCATATCAACCCTACATCAATTATCTTTTGTCAAGACCTAATTGTCGTCCTTGCATTTCTAATTCATCTCCTAGGGTTTTCTAATTTAATCACTTTATGATTTTGTCATTATCGTTCTAGGTTAAATAAATTTATTTATTTTATCCTAGGATCCTTTGTCACAAAAAATTATTTTTATTTAATTGGCTAACTATGAGTTAATGAATAAAGAATATTTATTTATTGATTCTTTCTAATTTCCATTTTTTTCAAAACTTTCTGATTCTTAATTTCTTCTCATTTTCCTAATTTTTATTTCATCAATATCCAACTAGTTCCTCAACTTTCTATTTTGATTTTGCCAACTAATATCCTTCTTAAAATCTATCCTATTTTGTGCTTTATTTGGAAGATATTACGTCTATAATTTTCAAATTCAAGGATTTGGCAATCTTATCTTGACATGATCTTACCCTCTTGCATGGGAAAGTTTGTCAAGGATTTTCTTTTTCAATTTGATTTTCCCTTGATTGAAATCAATTGCAAATTTTATGGATTTTATTCCAATCTTTGATCAATCTCTCCAATTTCTCTATAAATTGGATTCATTTTTCATTCATATTTCAATCATATTTCGAGTATCCTTATGCTATCAAAATCACTTTTCTATCATTATCTTGCTTTCAATACATTTGTATTTGTAGGTGAGAGCCACATCCATTTGAAGGAGAAAGAAAGCCAATGGAGAATTATGGAGGAGATATCTACATTTGTAATGGTTTGCATTTGGTTTGATTATCTTGTCTTCATAGCTCTATTGAGTGTATTAGGATTTTATTTCATTGCAATTTAGCTTTGTGGTTAGCTAATGTTTATTTCTTTGATGTTTTCCTAAATTCCTAGTTACACATAAAATGGTGACTATAATATCAAGGTATACCGATGTTGATTGGGTAGGTAATGTGGACGACCGGAAGAGCACAACCGGTGGAGCATTTTTTCTTGGTGAAATATTAGTATCATGGACAAGCAAGAAGTAGATTTGTACTTCTCAATCGACAGCTGAAGCAGAATATGTGGAAGCATTTATGAACTACACTCAAGAAATTTGGATGAAGCATGTATTGGAAGGTTTCAAGGTACCGGTATCTGAACCGGTGAACATATTTTGTGATAACACAAGTGCAATAAACATTTCCAAGAATCCAGTATTGCATGCTAGAACTAAGCACATTGAGCTTAAATATCATTTCTTGAGAGAGAAACTTTAGAATAAGGAGGTTGTATTACAACATGTTTCCAGTAAGGAGCAACTTGCAGATATATTCACTAAGCCCTTACTGAAGACTACATTTACCTATTTGAGAGGTGAATTAGGGGTTCTTCCCCTTCATGAAGTCAACTACAAGATGTGTGTTCCCCATCAATCAAGTACTACAAATGAGAAATCCTTCAGGATTAATGTGTTGAAGGATGCTACTCCTTAAGGGGAGCAGCATAGTAGATTTTGGAAGCTTATGCCTCCACTTTGGCATTGCTATCAAAGGGGGAGAAGATATGATAGATGTATGGGGAGAAGATATCTGATGATGAAGATACACTGGTCTATGATGTTTCTAATTGCAATATTACAATCAATATTACCATCAATGCCAAAGGGGGAGATTGTTGGATATCATTGGCATATGATGAACCGGTATGTTGATATGATGATAATGTATGTTGTCATTGATGTCAATAAGTTTCAGTGAGCTAGTATCGGGGTTTCACTAAGTGTGATTACCAATTGGTAGTCTCAGCTCCATGGTTATCGGTTTGGCGATCCAACTTGTGTGATGAATCAATGATACTCTGTGATCGAGGTGCCACATCAGCTTTGTGTGCGTGAAGGATTGAGGCATAAGAAGATCAACCATGTTTGAAGTCTACCTTGGGAATGATCATTCTTCTTAGTGGCATAAGAAGAAAGCGTGATGGGTTACTGATTCCCATGAGCGATGATGAATGAACAATGCATATTGTCTTATGATCTATTTGAAATTGTAATTCTCTATGCAATATGTTTGGACGGTCAGGATGGGATTGCCTGTGTTGTAAACCTAAGATGCTTAGGGTTTAGGGTTTAAGCTACCAACCTATTTGTTACCTATAAAGTCGATGATGTTTGTATTGAAAAGTTGTTGGCAAATGTTGTGTGTGTATCCGAGTGAGGAGATACTTGATACTTGCCAGACCAGAAAGAGGGAAACTGTAGTGTGATTGCAGAGTAGAGGATATGAAAAGGATCTACCTTGGCATATAGTTCTATTATCAGATCAGAGTTTTTACCTGTTATCTTCTAATCATTTCAACAGATGGAAAATCCCTTTGCCGGGTAGCTTTAGTAGGCTTATTGTAAAACCTATAACCAGGTGACTCAAGATCATTGAGTTCTTTAAATCCTCTAGCGAGGCAACCTTTAATAGGGTATATAGCCATCCCTTAACCGGGTGATCTCTAATAGGATCGATTCCTAGTAGAACCTTATTGTAAAATCTTTAACTAGAATAGGCTCCTAACAGTGCAAGCTTCAAAAGAGTTCAAAACAATCTATGTGGTTTTTCCCATTTGGGTTTCCACATGAAAAATCTATGTGTTATGTGTTATGCATTTTTCATGTGATGGTTATGAATTATTTGGTTGAAATATTATGCATGCGGAGTCAATATGTTATGGTAATACCAGCATATCACATGTATATGTTTATGGGAGAAGTTGATGTCGTTCATTGATTGTATTTGAAGTATTCAGACTTATCAATTTATGGTGTCTGGTGTCTTACTGTATTTGACCAGTATTGTCATGGTTAAAGTTCCAGTAATCATGACAACCAGTTTGTATTGTTTCAGCTAAATAACTTGCAAAGAAAGTTTTATCTGTACTAATTCACCCCCCCTCTCAGTACCGGTTGGGGTATCTGTTGTTCACCATTATTCATCAGAAAGTACGAGTATGGATTTCTCTCAAATTGCTAAGTTATTCTATGACTAGACTACACTCAAACAGAGGATTTTTAAATGTATGCAACTAGGCTAATGAAAGATTGTTAATTAAATACAAGATTAATTGATTAAGGAAAATGAGATTATCAAGAAAAATAATCAAATCTCTAAATGAAGCTAAGCTAGATTATATGCAAGAAATTGAATATAGATAAGTGAAATGAATCTAAGCTAATGAACTAGAAATCTAAATGATTCTAACATTAAATGAAAGTTAAATGAAAACTAAGTTGATTGATGAATCAACTATGCAAAGCTTCTTCAAAATTTCCTCGATAACCTGCAACACAATATTAGCATAATAACAATGTAAAATTCTAGGATGCTAATTGAAGAATGTGAGCCTGAATTTATAGGAAAATCAAGAGGGAGACTAAAGGTCAGGATTGATATTTAATGAATGGTCATGATCAATTTGAAGGAAGCACAATTCAGGTGAAATGATTTGATTGGACAATTTAATTCCGTTTTGGAGAGATAAGATTGAGCTCAAATTAGTAACTCAGATTCTTTCCATTTTTCTTGAGTTCAGTCAATTTGTTTCCTTTTTTGAATTTTTTGTGCTCATAATTTCCAATTTATTTTTCAAATTAATTCCTCTATCTTGATTTGTTTCCTTTTTTTTGAAGATTTATGGCAATTTTTATTTATTTATTAAATATGCAAAAGATATTTAATTAAATAAATGAGATATTTGATTTTAAAAAGATTTTCTATTTTGAATTTTGAATTTGATCAATTAATTAAATGAGAATTTAATTAATTGTAATTGCCATGTTGCATTTTTATACCTTAGGAATTAATTAATTAGACTCTCATGATTGATTTAAATTGATTATTTGATTCAGGACCTTGATGAATTTTATTGAATTTAAGCACATTAGTCAAGATTAGGGGCCCATGGTTTTGGATGACCATTTTTTAGGGTATTACAATGACATTTTTTAACAAACACAAAGGAATCCTTTTCCATGGTTTGCCAATAATATCCCATTCGGAGCAATCTCTGAACTAAAGAGCTACCCCCAAAAGCACCTGAATGTGCTTCATCAAGAGTAATAGGGATTTTAGCCTTGTTTAGGCACCGAAGGAGAAGACCATTATAACCCCTCCTATAAAGAATATTAGAAAGAATAATGTATTTAGTAGCCAATTTGTGAATCATATCCCTAGTATTCTTATTTGCAGAGTCAGGAAAGGTACCATCACTCAAATATGTCACAATATGCGAGTACCATTCATCAGAATCTATAATGCAATAATATGCCACATCACCAGAATTATTAGGAATAGTCAGGGTACTAAGGTTGTGAATAGTAAATTTAAGATCTACCAAGGGGTCATCTAGAGACACAAGAGAGGCAACACATGCCATCACATCAGCATGTCGATTATCTTTGCAAGGAACGGGCTCCATGGTATAAGAATCAAATTTTGCAACAAGGATATAGATAGATCTCTATATTGTGATAATTTGTCTTGTTTAGCTTGATAACCTCCTATCACTTGTCTAATGATTTGTTGAGAATCTCCATAACTATGTAGATGTTTCAACAATGTTGTTGGTACATAACAAATCAAGACGATATGATAAAGGAATAGGCTTCTTTTTAGGAGAGATTAAGACCGCCACTGCTCCCGATCCTGTACAACACTTAGAGCCATCAAAGTAAAATACCCAAGTCTCATCAACCTCAATGGAAAAAATGTACTTTTCAGTAAAGGACTCTGGATTAGGTAGGGAGAAGGGTGAAGGAGCATCAACTAAGTGGTCAGTCAACGCTTGACCCTTTATTGCATTTTATGAGAAAAACTTGAGGTCATACTTGGTCAACATCATAACCTACTTAGCTAAGCATCTAGAAAGGTGAGTTTTGGTGAAAGGATGTTTAAGAGGATCGAATTTAATGATAACATGGACCTCAACATTCAAGAGATAATGCCTTAACTTTTGGGTTGCAAAGACTAAAACAAGGCATTGTATTTCTATTGCAGATTATCAAACTTTGCAATCGAGTAGAGTACAACTTATATAATAAACCAGACATTATCTAGTATCCTTATCACATTGTACCAATAGGGTTGTAAGAGCTTAAGGGGAAGAAACATGTACAGAAGGAAATCCTTAGTAGGATCAATAGGTTGAAGAATAGGAGGATTGGCCAAATAGGTTTTTTGGTCTTCAAATGCTTTATGACAATCTTGATTCCATTGGAAAGTGATATTCTTTTTAAGCAATTGTGTGAAGGGAAAGGTACAATCTGCAAATTGAGAAACAAACCTACGAATGGCTTGGATCTTTCCTTGCAAAATTTTTAGCTGGGAGACATTCTTATGAGGTGGCATGTTAACAATAGTATCTATCTTCTTTATATCCACCTCAATGCCATGATGTGAAACTATGAATCCTCATAGTTTTCCACTATCAACACCAAAAGCACATTTTTGGGGATTCAAATGCATGTTATACATATGAATTCTCTCAAAGATTTGATGAAGGATATTAACATGATCTATATGAAGAATGGATTTGGCTAAGATGTCATCAACGTAATATTCTAAGGTCTTGTGCATATAGTCATAGAAGATGAGATTCATAGCACTCTGATAGGTTGCACCTGCATTTTTCAATCCAAAAAGCATCACAATCCAACACAACATACCCTAAGGGGTGGTAAAATAAGTTTATATTGATCTTGAGCATTAATGAATATTTGATTACATCTTGAGAAACTGTCCATAAAGGATAATAAAGCATGCCCTACTATCGAACCCACTATCATATCGATATTTGGGAGAGGAAAGTCATCCTTTAAAGAGGCCTTGTTTAAATCAAGGAAATCCATACACATCCTAATCTTATTTTCAACCTTAGCCACAGCCACAATTTTTCAAATCCATGGGGAATAATTGATAGGATGAATGAATCCAACATCCAACAATTTTTCAATCTCAGTTTTAACAAGTAACACCACTTTAGGGTGAATCTTTTGAATCTTTTTCTTCACAGGTTTAGCATAAGGAATTAGGACAATGTTATGAGTGACAATCTTAGGATCTATGCCAGGCATGTTAGAATATATCCAAGCAAAGATCTCAGGAAATTCATGTAACAAATTAGCATACTATTTTCGTTAATCTTCATCAAGATATTTCCGTATTTTGATGATTTTATCGTAAACACAAGGATCCATATTGATATCAATTGTGTCATTTATTAGGAGATTTCTTTGTTGAGGAGCATATTTTAATTGAGGAAATTATTTAACTATCTCATCATTATTTCTTTATTTCCCAAAGTAAGCTCCCAAGAATTTAGCTAAGGAATCATTGGTAGAAAAAACATCCAAAGCAAAGACACAAGAAGGGTCACAGTCAATATATTCTATATATTTTAGTGAAAGAGAAGTAGAAGTTACATTAACACTAATAGATGGTCTCTAAGAGGCTTTAGTATGCCTGAAAGCATCATAACCAAGCCCAAATGTCATATCATGAATTTTTTTCTAAGGGAACCTTAATCCCTTGCTCTTGAGCACCACATCCATTCCATTATATCCACACCTAGCTAAGATGTGAAAACAAAGACCATAAAGATTAGTCATTTTTTAAGGAGGATTTTCAAAAAGTGAAGAATCAAAATCCTCTAGACTAGAAACTAAGGGAGATGAAGTCTGAGAAGCCACCACGAAGTTATTACTCAATGACCTAGACAAAGTAGATTTATTTTTACGTTCTTATTCTTCTTTCTTCTTTTTGACCTTAGGTTCTCTAGGGGGAATTTTTTATTCCCTTACAAAAGTAGGATTGAAATTAAGGGATCCCCAATCATCTTCTGCAAGAACCTTTTCAGGGGAGAAAGTGTTCTCAATCGTATAGTCGGGCTGAGAAAACTCTTCCTCAAGAACGTTGGGTCCACTTAAGAAAGTATTGGGAGTTGATTCAGATATAGGAGATAGGTCTAATGAACTAGTCACACTAACCGGAGTAAAAGCTTTACAGGAATTATCTAAGATACTTCGGGAAGAATTGGTTGAAGAGGATTTAGAACTGGATGTTTGTAAAAAAGCCTGGAATCTTGTGTCACCTAGCATGGTATGTGTGGTATTGTTGTAAATGAATTTAATTTGCATATGCAATGTTGAGAGAACAGCTTGCATGCTATGAATCCAAGGTCTCCCTAGCAACAAGTTGTATGTCAACTCTCTAGACATGATGTGGATCAGTGTGGGTAGAGTAATAGGACCTACCTTAACAAGCAAGGTGATGATACCTAATAAATATTTAACAACATTATCAAAGCTACAAATGGCGAGAGAATCGGAATTAATGAGAGATGTATCAATATTGATCTTATGCAGCAAGTTAATGCTACAAATAGTAAGGCCATAACCATTGTCCACTAGTGTTCATCTTATCACACTATCATTTATGATAACCATTATCATTAAGGGATCATATTGTTGTTGAATTTCACTAGAGGGAAACTCATCTTGTGTAAATAGAACCTGAGCCTTGGGTGTTGTAATAGAGTTAATCAAGGAAGCCATATTATTGGATGTCACTGCGGATGGGACATTCAATGTTTTCAAGGCATCTTGTAGCATTACATGATGATTCAATGAATTTTGAATAAAATCCCAAAGGGATATCTTGGCAGGAGTAGCTTTAAGTTGTTCAACAAGATCATATTCCTTACCAAGGGTTTGTAAAATACTAGGTGCTTGAGGAAGAATGGGCTGAGGATCAGGTAGAGATATTGAAACAAACAAAGGAGGATTAGGTTGCCTATTTTTTCTCATGTTATAGGTATGGGAAACTGCATTATAACTCTCCTTAGTCATTTGTCTAGCATAGCTATAAGGGCTCTTAGTGGGATTCCTTCCTTAAACCGTAATGATAGGTTTGTTTGGAGTGCTAAAGGAATCATGACTATATCCAACTTGGACAGTGAAAAGATGTTGATTAGGAAGACATGAAGTTGGAGAAGGACAATCACCTTGGATAACAAAAAGTGGTTTTCTATATTCATTCACATTGATCATATTGATTAACCTTTTAGATGCATTATTCTTGTTTGAAAATCTAGGAAAAGACATAAAGTCATCAAGGGCATCATCTAATAAAGCATGATCATAGTGGTTGAAAGGCTTATCTTTGGACTCAAAATGAGACATTAAATCATAGAGGGAATAATGTGAGTCAACCATGTTGCTAGATCTAGTGGAGGAGTTGATAGTAATGTACCCATGAGAGGAATCATTCAACTTATCTTTCTGATCACCACAAAATGGCATAGTAACAAGGTTGATTAGTTTTTGGAAAATGAGGGTTTAGAAGGCTTAGGGTTCAAAAAATAATCTAGAGATTAGTCTAATTCATCCTTACTAAACTCATAATCAACAAAATTCCATACATCATCAAAAGAATGAACATCTTGTAGATACAAATCTAACATTTTGAAATAAAAATTACATGAAACTTAAACACCCAATGCAAGGAAAATGAAATAAATCTATCTTTTTTTTAATATATATATTTTGAAAGAAATTGAAATAAACTAGTTCTAGATCTAATAATGCAATGCAATGAAAATGAAATTGGATTCATGTTGGGTTCACCAAAGATGTGTAGGGGAAAAAGTGAGACTAAGTATGGAAATCCTAATACCACTCTCATACACACTCATGGAATGCAAAAGAGCCTAGGGAGGTAATGTTACGTCCTGGAGGCAACTGAGAGGTGGGGGTGAATCAGTTTTCTAATAAATTTAAACCAAAACAACTTAACCAACTTACTACTCAGTACCAGTGAACTAGTCTTTTATACTGGTGGACAGTTTTATCAGATAATTGCAATACCGGTAAAGATTAATGCATGAAAAAAAAAGACAAAGTCATCCACAACACTCAACACCAATATTTGTACGTGGAAACCCTGGAAGGGGAATACCATAGTGGGAAACCTTACCCACAATTAGATGATACTACTACATATAGTAAGTGTATACAAATGGGGTCTGCACATGCAAAAAGGCCAAGTGCCTAGAGCTCACTGCTAAAACACAAAATAGGAGTCACACTAACTACAATTGAATGGTTAAATCCAATAAGGATGTACTAATCAAAATAGCATCTTCATATGCTAGATTTAATACTGGTGTAGTTCTGATATGCTTTCACCAAAAACCTTGCTTCACCTTCAAATGATGTCTGTGTGTATAGCTCTACTTATTCTCGCATATATCTTCACACAATTCTTCTTCCCATTCCACATCCAATCTTACAAATAAGATCTTACATTTATATCACAACCTAAGACCAATTTTAGTCGGTCGGCTCTAAGAGATATTACAATAAAATCATTTTACAAATAAAACAATATCCGATGCAATAACCGATTCAACATGTCATCTTGATGCATTTACAACAATAATAAATCATCTCCATAATGTGTCATGCTGATCTGGAAAAGATAATCCTGTCGGTGTATAAGCTGGACCTATTTGCCGGTAACAACAAATATGCAAATATGAATATGCCAATAAATGAATCTCCAAGACAAAGTGTCTAGATGATGTCTTCAACATAACCAAGTGTTTTCCATGCCATTCCAAGTGTCGGTGATCATTATATCCTGCTGGTGTACCAGATACCGATGACTGTGCATGCGTCATTTTCTTGCTGGTGAATGTTGTTGATTCTCCAAAGTGTCAGGTTTAGTAGGTGTTGACATCAGTGACAAAACCATACCAAAATACCAACAATCTCCCCCTTTGGAATTGATGGCAACACAAGATGGAAAAACCATCAAAGTGCCAAAAACAGAAATGCCAAATACCAGAAATACCAACAATTACCAAAATATAAGTAATCTCTCCCAAAGTAACAATCTCTCCCCCTAAGAGTTACATGTGTTCCTTGTGTTGTTCATATTTTTCCATACCAATATCTCCCCCTTTGACATCAAATGCCAAAGTTACTACATAACCGAGTTCATATACAAAATACCAACCAATTTAGTATACCAACTACTCCCCCTAAGAAGTAGCTTCCTCATCAAAGCCAAAGTAAGAGATTTCTTTGTTAATTCTGTCGGTTGATGACAAACATGAACTTTCTAAGTATCTACTGGTGGGAGTATGACCCCAAGCTGATCTCTACGATATTCAAAAGTCTCCTTAGGCAGAGGTTTTTTGAAAATATTTGCAATCTATTCTTTAGTATTCACATAAACCAGTTTTATTTCTTTTGCTTCAACATTTTCTTGTAGAAAATTCTGTTTGATGGAAACATGTTTGGTTTTAGAATGTAGTACCGGATTCCTAGATATATCAATTGCTGCAGTGTTATCACAATAGATAGTTATAGGTTCCTTGCATTTTACCTTAATGTCTTTCATCATTTGTTTAAGCCACAGTACCTGTGTACAGTTAGTTGTTGCTGCAACATATTCTGATTCTGCTGTTGATAAGGATGTACAACTTTGTTTCTTACTCAACCAAGAAACTAGTCTGCTTCCAAGAAAAAATGCTCTGTCGGTGGTGCTTTTTCTATCATCCACATCTCTTGCCCAATTTGCATTTGTGTATGCACATAATTCAAAGTTTTCATCTCTAGGATACCATAATCCAAGATTTGTAGTGCCTTGTAAGTACCGGAAAATCCTTTTTACTGTTGATTCATGATTTTCTCTAGGATTACTCTGAAATCTTGAAACAATACATACTGCATTCATGATATCAGGTCTGGTTTGTGTCAAATACAGTAAACCTCCTATCATAGATTTGTACCTAGTTGGATTAATAGTTGTAGATTCATCCCTTAGTGATAGTTTTTCACTTGTAGTCATAGGTGTGCCTACCGGTTTAGAGTTCTCCATCCCAAATTTCTTTAGTAACTCCTTTAAGTACTTGGATTGACTCAAGAATATACCTTTGTTAGTCTGTGAAATCCACAATCCTAAAAAAGAATCTTATTTCACCAATCATAGACATTTCAAATTCTTGCTGCATTTTAATAGAAAAGTCTTTACATAATCCATCTTCTCCTCCAAAGATTATATCATCAACAAAAACTTCTATAGCCAAGATGTCATTATTAGTCACTTTATAGTATAAGCTGTTGTCAACATTACCTTTAGAAAAACCAATATTCAAAAGATACTTATCCAATCTTACATACCAAGCTCTTGGAGCTTGTTTCAATCCATACAAAGCTTTCCTTAACCTACAAACCATATCTTTGTTATTTGTCAAAGAAAATCCATCAGGTTGTTCAATGTAAACTTCTTCTTCAAGATCTCGATTCAGAAACACACATTTAATATCCATTTGATATACTTTGTAGTTCTTATGTGTTGCAAAAGCCAAAAATAATCTGATTGCCTCTATTTTTGCTACCGGTGCAAAGGTCTCATTATAATCAATTCATTCTTTCTGAGAATATCCCTTACACAGTAGTCTTGCTTTATTTCTGATAACCTTACCATATTCATTAAGTTTGTTTCTGAATACCCATTTGGTTCCAATTAAATTTTTATCTTTAGGCCAAGGGGCTAATGTCCAAGTGTTATTCTTCTCAATTTGTTCTAATTCTTCTTCCATAGCTTTAGTCCAATATTTATCTTCACATGCCTCATTAACTAATGATGGTTCAATTTGAGAAATAAGACATACCTCTTCATTTGCCAATCTTCCTCTTGTCATAACTCCTTTATACTTGTTTCCAATTATCTGATCTTTAGAATGATTTAGTCTTACATACCAGGGTGTCTTTGTTTGTTGTTGTTCCTTAGTCATAGTGGAATTTTCAGATGATGCTAGTGTAACTGGATCTTCATTCTGTACTAGTGGGTTTAGTGTAGGTTCATTTGTTAGAATTTCTATTGCCGGTTCAGAGTCTATAAACCTTGAAGTTCCTCTGAATTATTCATCAATCTTTACATTTGTACTCTCAACAATTTTCTGCGATCTTTTGTTAAAACATCTACATGCTTTACTCTTAGATGAATAACCAAGAAATATTCCTTCATCACTTCTAGGATTAAATTTCTCAATATACTCATCTCTTCTAATATAGCATTCACTTCCAAATATTCTGAAATATTTAAGAGTAGGAGTAATACCAAACCATAGTTCATGAGGGGTCTTACCGGTTTCACCTTTGATGTGAACTTTGTTGAATGTATAGACTGTTGTACTTACTACCTCTCTCCAATATACATGTGGTAGGTTTTCTTTTGATAACATACTTCTAGTTGCATCCAAGATAGTTTTGTTTTTCCTTTCAACAACTCCATTTTGATATGGTGTCTGAGGTGCTTATAGTTGTCTTCTAATTCCATTTATTTCATAGAATGCATTAAATTCCTTACATGTAAATTCTCCTCCTTGATCTGATCTTAGACATTTGATTTTCTTACTGATTTCATTTTTTACCATTGCTTTGAATAGTTTGAACTTCCCAAGTGCTTCTAATTTCTCTCTGAGAAAAGTAACCCAACACATTCTAGAATAGTCATCAATGATTAACATGAAATATCTATCACCTTGTAAACTTTTAGTTCTAGTTGGACCACATAAATCAGTGTGAATTAAGTCAAGAGCATTATTGGATTTTTCTGGAATACTTTTGAAGTAGCTTTAACTTGTTTTCCAAATTGACATTCCTTACATACTGTATTGTGAGGTTTGACAATTTTAGGTAAATCTCTAATTGCCTTAGTAGTACTGATTTTTACCATGCAATCAAAGTTTACATGACAAAGTCTCTTATTCCATAGCCAACTTTCATCAATATGTGCAATCAAGCATGTCTTTTCACTATTATTCAAATGAAAGATATTACTTCTAGTTTGATTACCGGTTGCAATTTCTAAACCAGTTCTATTCATGATTTTGCATTTTCCATTTTTGAATTGTAACTGAAATCCTTTCTGAACTAATTGACCAACACTCAAAAGATTATGCTTTAAACCTTCAACATAGTAAACATTGTCAGTATTATGCTTACCATCAAGAGATATTGTATCTTTACCTTTGATCAAACAAGCTTTATCATCTCCAAATCTCACTAAGCCTCCATTATATTCTTGAAAGTTCAAAAATTTGCCTTTATCTCCTGTCATATGATGTGAGCATCCTGAATCAATGATCCATTCATCCTTTACTTCAATTTTAGCTACCAAGGCCTGCTATACCAGTTGGACTATAGGTGCTGGTTGATCTTCTGTTATAGTAACAAAAATCCATCCATTATCTGTCGATTCCTCATTAGAATCATTAGTCACTCCTTCATCATCAAGATAACAAGATTTGTCTTTATTCTTCTTAAATTTGTATCTCTGATATTTAGGGTTAGGTTTGTATGTTCTTCTAGCTTCTTCTCTTAGTCTAGCATGTCTATTAGGGCATCTTGAAGCCATATGACCAATCTTATTACAGTTAAAACATTTAAAGGGTGCTTTACCTTCATACTTACTTCCAACTGGACCTTTAGACATTTTCTTTGCAAATAGTGCTTCAAGTTCTTTATTTTCTTTCCTACTTTCTTCAAGTTCTCTTGCATAAAAGGCTTTCCAATCAGATTTTTCAATAGATGATGCAGATGATGTTGATGCTTTAAAGGCAAAATCTATCTTAATAGTAACAATAGGACCAAATTCCTCAATTTCAAAAGCTGAGAGTTTTCCAATCAATGTATCTCTAGTTACTGATGTATTAGGCATTATTCTTATCTCCTTTATAGAAGTGACTTTCATTTTATATGCCGGTGGCAATCCTCTTAAATTTTTTTAAACAATTTCATCTTCACTTAAGGTTCTTCCATAACATTTAATATCCAAAACAATTTCATTAACTCTTTCCATAAAAGAAGAAATCCTTTCATCTTCTTCCATTTTTAGATTTTCATACCTGACCCTAAAGCTTTCAAGCTTTGCAATTTTGACTATGGAATCTCCTTCATTCAGTGTTTTCAAATGATCCCAAATAGCTTTAGCAGTTGACCTGTCTGATAATCCCATGATTTGTTGATCTGTTAGTGCGCTCAAAAGTAGTTCTCTTGCTTTGCAACCATTTTCTTCATCTTTTCCCAAGGTAGGTGGATTAGGTTGACCAGGAGTGGGAGTAGTATAGCCATTATTTGTAACTTCCCATATGTCCCTTCCAATGCAATTTAAATGTGTCTCCATTCTGATCTTCCATATGCCATAGTTGGTTCCATCAAGTTTAGGACTGTCCTTCCTGAAACAGTTAGTAGACTTTGGATCTCCTCAACTTGTTAAACTTCTACAAAAGAGGACTAAGCTCTCATACCAATTGTTAGGTCCCAGAGGCAACTCAGAGGGGGGGTGAATTAGTTGTCTAAAAAATTTAAACCAAAACAACTTCACCAACTTACTGCTTAATACCGGTGAACCAGTCTTTTATACCAATGGACAGTTTTATCAGATAATTGCAATACTGGTAAAGATTAATGCATGAAATAAAAATATAAAGTCATCCACAACACTTAACACCAATATTTGTAAATGGAAACCCTTTAAGGTGAAAAACCATAGTGGGAAACCTTACCCACAATCAGATGATACTACTACATATAGTAAGTGTATACAAATGGGGTCTGCACATGCAGAAAGGCCAAGCGCCTAGAGCTCACTACTAAAACACAAAATAGGAGTCACACTGACTACAATTGGATGGTTAAATCCAATAAGGATGTACTACTCAAAATAGCATTTTCATATGCTGGATTCAGTACCGGTGTAGATCTGATATGCTTTCACCAAAAACCTTGCTTCACCTTCAAATGATGTCTGTGTGTATAGCTCTGCTTATTCTCACATATACCTGCACACAATTCTTCTTTGTATTCCACATCCGATCTTACAAATAAGATCTTACATTTATATCATAACCTAAGACCAATTTTAGTAGGTCAGCTCTAAGAGATATTACAATAAAATCAATTTACAAATAAAACAATATCTAATGCAATAACCAATTCAACATGTCAGCTTGATGCATTCACAACAATAATAAATCATGTCCATAATATGCCATGCTGATCTGGAAAGGATAATCATGTCAGTGTATAGCCTAGACCTATTTGCCGATAACAACAAATATGCAAATATGAATAGGCCAATAAATAAATCTCCAAGACAAAGTGTCCAGACGATGTCTTCGACATAACCAAGAGTTTTCCATGCCATTCCAAGTGTCGGTGATCATTATATCCTACCGGTGTACTAGATATCGGTGACTGTGCATGAGTCATTTGCTTGCCAGTGAATGTTGTTGATTCTCCAAAGTGCCAGGTTTAGTAGGTGTTGACATAAATGACAATACCATACCAAAATACCAATAGGTAACATATTTCAGCTACTTCTTATGAGAAAGAGAGAGTTGTGGATTACCTCTTAGGTTTTCTATTAATTTGTTGCAAATGAGAGAGAGGAATGATGGAAAAATGCAATCTATCCTAGAATGCAAGTAAAAAAGCAAATCCTAATCTGAGAATGCAGACCAAAGCACAACTCATATACTATTGAAAATTATAGACCAAAAGGAAAAATAAGAGGTGCACCTATATCTAAAATCTGAGTAGAAATGTCTGAGACCAAGGTGCCATGCCATTGTCCAGATTCTACAATTCTGGAGTTGCACCTGACAAGATGGATTCTGGACCTTGCAAGATACTGTTCTGCTAGATCTTACTGACAAAGGGCAAGACCATGGTGCCACACCACTATCTTGGGAAGGACTAGGGAACCACACCCCTTTCCTTAGGTTTTTTGCTAAGATATGCAACCAAGAACTATCCTTGTGTGCTCTTTTGGTCTCGAAACTTCCAGCTATGCTTGGATTTGAACCTATACCTAAAGCTAAAAAACAGAGTTTGGGGTGGATATATAGGGTTTTGCCTTAGTCAAACCCCTATTTTGGTGATTTAAACCTCCACAAAGAGATGATAATGTATTGAAAATGTGTATGCAAGAATCTTGTGTGTGTGCAAAATCCTAAAAATGAAAGAAAACAATCTGGAGAAACCCTAAAGAGTAAACCCTAATTGCTTATAATTGATAAAGTAAATGCTCTAAATCCACAATGAAAATTGATCTAAAGAATGAATATGAATCAAAATGAAGCTTATGCAAAGACATGAAAACAACATGAAACCATATCCAAAACTAAGGGAGAGGTACAAGCCAATCATCAGTCGGTGATATCCTATTGTTCCTCTACATCTTCAACAACCCCCAATTGATAAAATGATGCTTGATGAATCTTTGATGGATGAATTTTGAATGTTTTTGAAGACTTCAAAGATCTACTCTTTTACTGCAAAGAAGGTTGTGATGCTCCAAAAATATTCTCTTAGATACTTAGAAGAAGACCCCTTCAAATGAAGAAAGAGAGCTCTTAAGTATGAAACCCTAGATCTTAATTTCATTTTTAGACCAACCTAGGATTTGAATTTCCCACTAATCTTTTGGGGTTAAGCATTATTATATCATAAGATTGTGCTCCCTAATGTTTGGGGAAAAAGTCGAGGATCATGTGCATTCTCGCCACGATCTGACCAACTTTTCACTAAATTTTTGAGGCCGTTAGATATGATGATATTAGAGCACATCCAAAAGTTACAACTGATTTCGAGATGTTTTGATATACAAAATTGGACCAAAATGGTCAAAATAAGACATAATTAGGGTTTATGATTAAATGATTCATTGGAGAAATTAAATGAAAAGGGGCATGCTTAGGGTAAAGGACCCAACTTTATAACATGTAAAGTGATAAAACATGACTTTAGATTTAATTAAATTAATTAATTAAATGTAAAAAAGGGAATTAGAAATGCAAGATGAAAGATACATTAAGGTGGGTGCTAACCTAAGCGTGAAATTGTACCACCCTAGCAAGGGTGTACAATTTATGACACTACATATATGATGTAAGATCTCTTTGTAGATCATGGTTAATGGTTATGGGTAATGATCTATGTGCAAATAATGTTGTAATAATATGCAAAGGTTTTAGTCAATCATAGATGATCGAATTGGGATTGTAAGAGAGGTTTAAGACCTCTGATACTGAGATTAACCAGAACTGTATTGAGGCATAGGAGATGCTATTTTTGCAGTTCACTCTTTTCAGATTGTAGTCTGGATTTCTTTTGTAGTCAGTGAAGCTCCTTTTGTGATGAGAAGTTTTCTCTAGGCTCTTGGCCTTCCTGCCTATGTAGGCCCCTCATTTTGTAATCGCATACTTACTACAGAAGTATTATCTAACTATGGGTAGGCTTCCCAGCATATTTTTTCTCTTTACTAGATTTTCCATGTAGAAATATTGGTGTCATATGTTATGGAAGAATGGTAACTATTTTGTGATTTATATTTATGCTTAATTGCTATATCTTCTATTCTAGTATGTGGTTTATGCTTTTTGGTATTGAGTTTATATGTTCTAGTAATAAGATTTTGAATGCTTAAAGTTTTGTAATCTATTAACAGCTGACTCACCACCCCCCACTCTTAGTTGTCCTCTGGTTATTTGAGTTTTCTAACAATTGGTATCAGAGCTATTATTCATTTTGGATTGATGTGGTGGTGTGACTACTTAGGGGGAGTAGTCAGCTATGTAATTCAAAGGATTTATGACTTATCTTTGATATTTATGTCAAATTTTTGGCATTGATGTCAAAGGGGGAGAGATATTCTCTTGAAAAACATAAAGGGAAAAACATAAGGGAGATATATATTCATAAGGGGAAGAGATCAGAGCTTAATGGAGATATCATTCATAGGGGGAGTTTGGTTTAGAGATTCATTGCTATATCATTTTATGGGAGATTGTTGGTTGTCTTCCATTGGGAGAGACTAGTTTGTCATTTCGTGGTACTTGGATGTTTTTCACATGTAGTGTTGCCATCAATGCCAAAGGGGGAGTTTGTTGGCAATTTGGAGGAATTGATTATGTGTTACATGATAATATGATGAAACAATAAGGATCCAATCAAATACTGAGAGGCAGAGAGGTGAATTAGTAGATAGAAAACAAACTAAAATTTGACAAAACTTAATCCCAACTCATAAACAACATGCTAAACTTAATCAGTTTAGTTACTGTTATCAAAAACTATAACTAAACTATCAAACTTTACTAGTTGAATAAGATATCAAAGATACAATGTAATCAGATCTGTAACTCACATACCATTTAACCAAAACATTAAGTCACTTTACTATCACCAATAATAGCTCATTTCAGATCACTTTTGGTGATCTAAACATATCTAAGTGACTTTACCAGTTAATCATATCAATACATAACCATAAAATCATTCACCACTTGACACAATGATTTTTCATGTGGAAACCCAATGGGAAAAACCACGATGGAGATGAATACCCACAAGTATTATGGACTCTTCTGAAGTTCGCCCTGTGAGAAGCCAAACCTTGTTAGAAGCTTATAAAATAATGTCATGTTAAGAACAAATCCGTTTAGGGACCACCCAGTTAAGGGATTGACTACAATACCCTGTTAAAGGCAATACCCTGTTAGGAGTAACCTTGATAGAGTATTTCAAATCCAAGCTAATGGATCACCTGGTTAGAGGATTTAAACAACACCAAGCTTTTTAAATCTTACCTTGTTAGGGGATTTGACTGTTGTGATATGGTTAGAGAACAACAGGGTCTTTGTTGATCTAGTAATAGTACTATCTTTCTTAGTTAGATCCTTTTCTTCTCCTATCTGCCTTCAAAACATTCTACAAACACTCCTTCTGGTTCAACAACAATCATACTACCACAGTTAACCAAAATTGCCAACACAATTACAAAACATCTCATCAACCTTATAAGCAAATATAATAGGTCAATAACACATCACAAAACCTAAAAATCTCATAGAGATTACAAACATAACAGTTCAATAATGACCATTAGATTACATAGCAATCACCTACACATTGTTCTAGACAACTTTGACCAATCTTGGATCATCGCTCATCGAATCTTGTAACTCATCATGTGATTATCACTTCATTCTATATATTTTCTCATTCCTAAGATAAACAGTTATCTTCACATGCTAAAACCACTTTGAAACTCATCACGTCCATCATTCATATGTGGCATCTTCATCTCCGATCACCATTCGGTCTAGATCAACATAACCAATTCACCAAGCTCCATTTGTTAGGGTTTGGCATATCAACTGGTTAGGGTTACCGGTTGATCACTCTGCTTGAAATAACAATATTGGTTTCTAACACTATTCTACTACTGGTTGCAAAACTACATCACTACCAGTTGAAATACAACTCCATTACCGGTTACTATTGACATCAATAACAAAACTATACATCATTAATGCAATCTTCATGAAATACCAACAATCTCCTTGTTTGGTATTGATGACAATACAAATATAAATACCCTTTGATTGTGATGATTGAGAGTAATGTACATACATAGGTATAGGAATCCTGGTTTACATTTTCTAATCACATAATCTCCTTCAACTGTAATTTCATGTCTCTAGCTGGTAACTAGCTATCAATTATATACAATTCTTCTTCTCATCAATCATACAGTTCTTCTACCCCTTTGATAGCAATGCCAAAGTGAATACCAATAAAACCTAGTTAACCATTCCATGTTTCACCGATCTGCAACAATGATCTGCAACTTGTTGCTCCCCTTGTGGAATAGCTCCACTTTACACCAATCCTACTTCAAGAATTTCAATAAGCTCTGAGACTGATGTCTTATATATCTACTTAATTGACTTCATGTACTAACTTACCTCTAAGATACTCAAAAGTAGCCTTAGGCAGGGGTTTAGTAAAGATATCAGCTAGTTATTCTTTAGTAGATATATGCTCTAGTGACACATCTTTACTTTGCACTCTTTCTCTCAAGAAATGATACTTCAACTCAATATGCTTTGTCCTAGTATGCAACACCAGGTTCTTATAAATATTTATTGCACTAGTGTTATCATAGAAAATCCTTACCGGTATTGAAATCTTCAACTTAAAACCTTCTAAAATGTGCTTCATCCAGATTGCTTGGGTATAATTCATATATGTTGCAACATATTCAGCTTCTGGAGTTGATTGTGATATACAACTTTGTTTCTTGCTGCTCCAAGATACTAGCCTTCCTCCAAAAAAGAAAGCTCCTTCGGTTGTACTCTTCCTATCATCAATATTGTCTGCCTAGTCTGCATCTGTATAGACTTTCAAATCAAAGTTACCTACATATGGATACCATAATCCATAATCAATTATGCCTTTTAGATATCTGAAAATTCTTTTAGTTTCTATCATGTGTGTCTCCTTCGGGCTCCTCTAAAATCTGGTAACCAATCCTACTGCATGAGAAATGTCTGGTCTGCTATGGATAACATAATGTAGTTTACATTTCATTGACCTATACTAATTTTCATCCATTGATGCATAATCATCCTCCTTAGATAGTTTACAACTTGTAACCATTGGTGTCCCAACTAGTTTACAATCTCCCATTCCAAAGGTCTTCGATACCTCTTTCACATATTTGGAATGTGTGATAAAAATACCTTTCTTCATCTATTGAATTTGCAGACCTATGAAGAATTTTATTTCACCTACTATAACATCTCAAACTCATTCTTCATCTCATCAACAAAGTCATGGCACATATCACCATTTCCTCCAAAAATGATATCATCAACAAATACCTCACTTACCAGTATCTTATCTCCTTCTAACTTGAGATATATGTTATTGTCTTCACTGGTTCTCTGAAAACCTATCTTCACTAAGTGAGAGTGTAATCTTTCATACCATTCTCTAGGTTCTTGCTTCAGTCCATATAATGCCTTATGTAATTTTCTCACCATGTCCTTTTCTATAGTTAAAGCATAACCATCTGGTTGTTCAATGTAGACTTCCTCTTCCAATATTCTATTTAGGAATGTTGACTTCACATCCATCTAATATACTTTGAATCCTCTGTATGTTGCAAATGCAAGTAGAGTCTTAACTCCTTCCAATCTTGCAACTGGTGTAAATGTCTTACCATAGTCTTCACCTTCTTCTTGTGCATATCCTTTGCATACCAATCTGGCTTTATTTCTAACCACTACTCCATCTTCATTCAGTTTCTTCCTAAATACCCATTTTGTACCTATTACATTCTTGTTCTCCAGTCTGGGTACCAATGACCATGTATTGTTCTTCTCTATCTGGTCAAGTTCTTCTTCCATTGCCTTGATCCAATCTTCATCTATAAATGCTTCTTTTGCAGTTCCAGTCTCAATGGCAGAAATCATACAAGAGTTCTCTCTAAGCCTTATTCTTGTTAGCAAACCTACATTCATGTCTCTAATAATTTGTTCAGGACTATTATTGAGTCTAACATACCTTGGAATAACATGACCTTGTTTTTCAGACTCTTCTTCTTCTTCACTTTCTTCTTCTTCTGTTGGACCTCCCTATTCCAGTTGAACCACGGATTCTGTGTTTTGTTCTCCAACTTTTGGCTTCACTGGCTCTGGTTCGAAAAATAATATGTAAGGTTCTTCTTCCTTCTTCTCCTCACTGGTTTCTCCAAAATTCTCAAGAAATTTAACAACTCGGACATTAACACTTTCAATAATCTTCTTGGTCCAGTTGTTGTAACACTTGTAAGCTTTGCTCTTGGTGGAATAACTAAAAAATATGCCTTCATCACTCTTCGCATCAAACTTACCAACATAGTCACCTCTCTTGATAAAACATCTACTACCAAAATTCCTAAAGTAATTGATATTAGGTGATTTACCATACCAGTACTCATGAGGGGTTTTATCCTTACCTCTTTTAACTAGTATTCGGTTCATTGTGTAGACATCTGTGCTAACAGCTTCTCTCCAGAATGTCTTAGCTACACCCCTTTGTATTAGCATAATCCTAGCAACTTCAACAACTGATCGATTGTTCCTCTTTGCAATACCATTCTACTATGGTGTCCTAGGTGCAGAAGGATGCCTCTTAATTCCATTGTCTTCATAGTAACTAGTGAATTCCTTTGAAGTAAATTCACCATCTTGATCAGTTCTTAAGCACTTTATCTTCTTGCCACTTTCATTTTCCACTAATGCTCTGAATGCCTTAAAATTTCTAAAATATTGTGTCTTGTCTTTCAAGAATGTGACCCACACCATCCTTGAGTAGTCATCAGTAAAAATCATGAAATACCAATCACCTTGAATACTCCTAGTCTTTATTAGTCAACAAAGGTCAATATGAACCAAATCTAGCAAATGTTCTATTGAGAAAGATTTTCTCTGGAAAATTGAGGATGTCATCTCCCCTAACTAACATTCCTTGCATAAAGCATTCATTGGTTTGTCCAACTGAGGTAAATCACTTACTGATTTGGACTCACTAACTTTTACAATGTTATCAAAATTTAGTTGAAAAAATCTTTGATGCCAAAGCCAACTATCTTCTACTTTTGCAATTAAATAACTATTGACTTTAGAACTTAAATGAAACAAGATACCTCTAGTCTATTTTCCATTTGCAATCAATTCACTTTTTCTTCGATAAATATTGCAGACTCCATTCTTGAATTCCAGTGGGTAACCTTTGTCATTGAGTTGAGCTACACTCAAAAGATTGTGTCTCAATCCTTCAACCTAGTAGACATCATCGACACTAATTTTCCATTCAAAGAGATGGATCTCTTTCCTTTCACCATGCAGGGTGAGTCATTTCCAAATCTCACAACATCTCTATCAAACTCTCTCATAGTAATAAACTTACTCTGATCACCGGTCATGTGGTGTGAACAACCATTATCTATAATCCAATCATGGGAACTATCCATGTGAGAGACTAATGCCTTCTGATCTGATGTCTCTTCTTTAATAGAAATAAAGACAATGTCCTCATTTGCATCTTCTTCAGACTCCTCATTTGCAATTCCTCCATCAATTTCAATGAGACATTCCCTTTTACCTTTTCCTTTGTAACTCTTGTACTTCTCACATTTTTTCTCATTATCTCCATTAGGACAATTAGCTGCAATATGTCCAATCCAACTACATGCAAAACACTTCAAACTTAATTTACCTCTGTACTTACATGTACCTTTGGGTAACCAGTTGGCCAACAATGCTTCAAGCTTAATCAGTCTGGCTTCATCATCTACCTCTTTGTTGGATCTAGACTCATAACTGTAGCTGACTTCTCTATTTTTCCTTACTAATGGGGTTGAAACAGAGGCTCTAAATATAGATTCCGATCTCTAAACACTTCCATCAAAACCATTTAATTCAAATGCATTTAATTTACCAACGATGGAGTCAAGAGTTACCTTTGTTTTAGCAATAGACTTGAGTTCCTGAATGGCTGCAACTCAGATAGCGTAAACTGGTAGAAGGGTTCTTAACACCTTGCTAATTATTGTGGTATCCTCCTCTATACCACAAACACTTTTGATCTCTCTGACTATCTCCTTGATCCTCTGACCATAGTGTTGAATATTATTACCTTCAGCCATTCGCATATCACCAAATTTACCTCTTATACTCTCTTCTTTGGCAATCTTAACAAGCTCATTACTGTTATAAATATCTTCCGGTTTCTTCCATACTTCATAAGCAGTCTCCAATCCATGGACATCAACATACTCTGAATCATACAAGGAACTGATAATGGCCTCCAATGCTTGAGTTGCTCCTTATTTTGATCATCTGACAAAATCCCACTAGGCAAGTTATATTTAGTAACAACATGTTCCCAATATTGACTTCCTAAGCTCTTGATATAGATCTTCATCCTATCACTCCAAATTTTGTAGTTTTCCCTATTCAATTTGAGACCTTATTTCTTCATCATGTTCTCCTAGATCTTTACCTCAAGCTGTTAGGCTTAAACATAAGAGGACTTGAAATGCTCTGATACCAATTGATAATATGATGAAATAATAAGGATCTGATCAACTACTAAGAGGGGGGAGGTGAATTAGTAGATAGAAAACAAACTAAAATTTCACCAAACATAATCCCAACTCATAAACAACTTGCTAAACTTAACTGGTTTAGTTACTATTATCAAAAACTATAACTGCACTGTCAAACTTTACCAGTTGACTAAAATATCAAAGATACAATATAATTAGATCTGTAACTCACATACCATTTAACCAAAACATTAAATCACTTTATTATTATCAATAATAGATCATTTCAGATCACTTTCGGTCATCGAAACATATCTAACTAACTTTACCAGTTAATCATATCAAAACATAACCATAAAATCATTCACCACTTGACACAAATATTTTTCACATTGAAACCCAAATGGGAAAAACCACAATGGGGATGAATACCCACAATTATTCTAAACTCTTCCGAAGTTCACCCTGTTAGGAGCCAAGCCTTGTTAGAAGCTTATACAATAATGTCATGTTAAGAACATATTCGGTTAGGAACCACCTAGTTAAGAGATTGACTACAATACCCTATTAAAGGCAATACCTTGTCAAGAGTAACCTCGGTAGAGGATTTCAAATCCAACCTAAAGGATCACTTGGTTAGAGGATTTAAATAGCACCAAGCTTTTTAAAGCTTACCCTGTTAGGGGATTTGAATATTGTAATGGTTAGAGAACAATGGGGTCTTTTTTGATTTGGTAATAGCACTATCTTTCTTAGTCAGATCCTTTTCTACTCCTATCTTCCTTCAAAACATTCTGTAGACACTCCTTCTCGTTCGGCAACAATCACACTACCACACTTAACCAAAATTGCCAACACAATTACAAAACATCTCATCGACCTTATAAGAAAATACAATAGGTCGGTAAAACATCAAAAAACCTATAAATATCATAGAGATTACAAACATATCGATTCAATCATAACCGTTAGATTACATATCAATCACCTACACATTGTTCTAGATAACTTCGATCGCTCCTGAATCACCACTCATTGAATCTCGTAACTCATCACGTGGTTATCACTTCATGCTATGCATTTTCTCATTCCTAAGATAAATAGTTCTCTTCATGCACTAAAACCACTTTGAAACTCATCACATGCATCATGCATACATGGCATCTTCATCTCCAATCACTATTCGATAATAGATCAACATAACCAATTCACCAAGCTCCATCGGTTAGGGTTTGACATATCAACTGGTTAGGGTTACCGGTTGATCACTCTAATTCAAATACCAATACCGGTTTCCAACACTGTTCTACTACCAGTTGTAATAAAAATCCATTACCAGTTACTATTGACATCAATGACAAAACTATACATCATTAATGAAATCTTCATGCAATGCCAACATTGCATTGATATTTTATCATTGATGTCAACACTGGTTGTTTTTAGTAGAGTGTTTGGATTATGATCTTGTATGCTCCGATATACCTTGGTTTGTGGAATTGGTTTGGATTTGTCATTCATGTGTTCTTGATGCATATCATGATTAGTTGGTTCAAGATTTGATGACTTAGATGCTTTTATTTGATCTAGTATACCTTTTGGTCACTGGTAAGGGTTTCATTGGCAAAGATTTATTGAATATATTTTGATGCACTTGATAAGTGGTGTTGGTGAGGCTTCTAGATGGCTTTTGAGATCCTATTGATTATCTTGTTCATGTTCTTGTTCATCCATGTTGTCAGATTTAGTTTATGGCAACCTATTTTGGGTCCGGTCTTATTCTGCTAGGTTATGAACTTTAGGATCCAGAGGCAACTGAGAGGGGGGGTGAATCAGTTTTCTATTAATTTCAACCCAAATATAACTTAATCAAACTTGATGCATAATACCAGTAAATGAAACTTAATGTCGGTTGACAGTTTAACAGTTAATAACAATACCAATGAAGCTTAATGCATGAAACAGAAAGACAAATAACATCCACAACACTTAACACAGATATTTGTACGTGGAAACCCTATAAGGGGAAAAACCACGGTGGGAAGCCTTACCCACAATCAGATGATACTATTGCAGATAGTATGTGTGTACAAATGGGGTTTGTACATGCAAAAAGGCCAACTGCCTAGAGCTCACTGCTCAATCACAAAATGAGAGTCACATTGACTACAATTGGATGGTTAAATCCAATGATAATGTACTGCTCAAAGTAGCATCTTTATATGCTGGATTCAATACTGGTTAAGCTCTGATTGTCTTCTTAAAAACCTTCCTTTAATCTTCAAATGATGTCTCCGTGAGTAGCTCTACTTATATTCTCTTATACCTTATTACATTCCTCTTTCACTACCATGTTAATCTCACAAATGAGATCTTACATATATACCAAAACCTAAGACCAAATATGTAGGTCGGCTCACTAAGAATATTACAATTAAATCAATTACAAATGAATCAATATGTGATGCATCATGTCGGTTTAATGAATTTATAATAATAACCAATCAATAAATCATCTCCATAATGTGTCGTGCTGATCTAGAATAGATAATGCATGCTGGTCCATAACCTAGACCAATTTTCCGGTAACATCAAATATGAAAACTCGATTAGAACAATAGCCAAATAACCAAAACTAAGTGTCCAAACCATGTCTTCGACATAACCAAGTGATTTACAAATGATAACAATTCATCCTTTGTGCCAGTGAACAATATAACCTACCAGTGAACCAAACATCGGTGACTGTGCATAAGTCACTGAATTTGATGGTGAACATAACCAAAGATCTCCAATGCTGATAAGTGTTGACAAGTGTTGACATTAATGACAAAACCAATGCAACACATCCATAATACCAACAATGGACTGGTGTATGTAACGTGTTGGTGGATGCCCCCAATGTGTTACTAGATGAATTTATTGATTGGTTTATATTGTTTTGGTCCTATGCTGACTTGGATGATCATTGGATTGTGGGTTTATCTAATGAATTTAATGTATTATCTTTTAGATGGTCGACCTAATTGTTTAGGTCCTAGGTTGGTATATATATATGATGTAAGATCTCTTTTTAGATCATGGTTAATGGTTACGGGTAATGATCTATGTGTGAATAATGTTGTAATCATATGCAGAGGTTTTGGTCGATCATAGGTGATCAAATTGGGTTTGTAAGAGAGGTTTAAGACCTTCGGTATTGAGCTTAACCGAAACTATACTTAGGCATAGGAGATGCTATTTTTGCAGTTCACTCTTCTTTCCGAATTGTAGTCTGGATTTCTTTTGTATTTAGTGAGGCTCCTTTTGTGATGAGCAATGTGCTCTAGGCTATTGGCCTTCCTGCAAGTGTAGGGCCCTCATTTTGTACTCACATACTTACTACAGAAGTATTATTTGACTGTGGGTAGGCTTCCCATTCTGGTTTTTCCCTTTATCAGGTTTTCCACGTACAAATATTGGTGTCATGTGTTATGGATGAATGGTAACTATTCTGTGATTTATGTTTATGCTTAATTTCTATATCTTCTATTCTGGTAATTGGTTTATGCTTTCCAACATTGTTTTTATATGTTCCAATAATAAGGTTCTAAATGCTTAGTTTTGTAATCTATTGACAATTGATTCACCCCAACCTCTTAGTTGTCCTTCAGTTATCTGAGCTATCTAACAAGATCTGAATAATTATGCTACCTCGGTCTCAAAAATACAAGAGTTCAATCTAGATATCAAGCCAATGAATCTTGTCTAAGGACAAGGTTTATGTCATTTGATTGCTGAAAATAAAGGAAACAAGGAAGAAGAATTTCCTACAGTCTTATATGTTGGTTTTTGAGATTTTTATTTTATTGATGTGGCTCATTATTTTACATATGGAGAATTTCCAAAACACATGTCCCCTAGAAAGAGAAGAAATCTAAGGTTGAAGGTAGAAAAGTATGTGATTTTTGATGATGTTTTGTACAAAAAAGGCTTAGATGGGACGTTTTTAAGGTGTGTAGATAGTGATCAGCAAGAAAATCTTTTAAAGGATTTTCATAATGAGGTATGTGGAGGTCACTTCTCATCTACTGTCACAACTTTCAAAATTCTCAGGAATTGTTATTATTGGCTTGGAATGTTCAAAGATGCATATAGGTGGGTAGCCAATTGTGAGAAATGCAAATTATTTTCTGGAAGGCCACAATTAGCAACTCTCCCACTGAGACCTATTATCATAGTGGAACCCTTGAAATAATGGGGTTTAGACTTCATTGGTCCCCTTTCTCCTCCTTCAAGTGCAGGGCATACTCATATCCTTACCACAATCAATTATTTTACTAAGTGGGTAGAGGCCATCCCAGTTAAGAAACCTACTTCTGAGGTTGTGTGTAATTTTTTGAATGAAAACATATTAGTACGCTTTGGTGTTCCCCAGAAGACTGTGACTGATGAAGCTCACAATTTTTCCTCCACAAAAATAGCTATGTTTTTCTATGATCATGCAGTATCTCACTCTTCCATTCATCAAATTATTACCCACAAGGGAATGGACAGGCAAAGTCCAGTAATAAAAATTTGGTAGCCATTATGAGAAATATGGTAAGTGATAACCCTAAATATTGGTATAAAAAAGAATTATGAAGCGTTGTGGGCTAATCGAACTTCACCCAAACGAGCAATAGGGATGGAACCTTTTGAATTAGTATATAGAATGGGGAATTAGTTATCACTTCTTTTGAAGCTAGTAGCAACTAAATTACAAACAATGATTGAAGATCAATATTTTCAGAGTTCTCTAGAGAAAATAATAATTTACCTCACCAAAATAGATGAGAAAAGGAAAAAGCTAGTTGAAGATATCACAAATCATCAGGCTTGAGTTAAAAAGATATTTGATCGAAAGACTAGACCCAAAAAATTTATGCAAGGTGATCAAGTTATGTTGTGGAACAAGAGAAGAGAACCGAAAGGAGCTCATGGAAAATTTGATTCTCTCTGGAAAGGACCATTCAGAATCCATCAGGTATTGGGTCCTAACTCTTTCAAGTTAGAATATCTAGATGGAACCATCTTGCCTCTATCCTATAATGGGCAGGATCTGAAACTTTATCAATTGTAAAACATGGCTCCCCTATTTCTATACATAGTTTAGTTTAGTTTCTTTGTGCTGGTGTGTGTTTTGGTTCAAATCGGTACTTCTATCCATGTTTGAAAGTTAGTGTGTAACCATAGATTCTAGTTTCATGTCCTAGTCCTTCACAGTCCTTGTCCCCAGCTAGAGCCAATTTTTACCCCTATTCCTGCATTCATTGGTTCTATTTTGCATTGGAATATTGATGCCTTGATAGAGTGTGTGCTAAATTTAGCATAGTTGGTGTGTCTCAGCCAAAACATCTTTATGTCTAAAGTATTCATGTCTCTGAACCTTTTTGTTTGAACCCCAAGTTTGGTTCATGAGTTCATTGGTTCAATGGTTCAGTTGTTCTACATTTAAAGTAGGTGCTTTGTAAGGTGGAGGCCGAGAAAGGGAAAAGACCAAGGTTATGTAAGCAATATTCCAGGAATCTCGATGATTTATTTGAAAAAAGTTTTCACAAGGTGGTAATCATTTTTCTGATAAGAGATTGAGCAAAGTGTTATGTAATAAAAGTGGGTGTCAGAAGTGTCATCTCCACTGTCACTCAACATGAGTGAATGAGTTGTGGTAATCATGAAACTGGATTTTTAGCCATTTATATCTTTTTTGTACAAAATATTTGTATCTTCATGAAAAAGCTTAATTAAGAAAGGCAAAGGTTCAGTGTTGGAGGTAATTTTCTCAGAATTAGCAGACACACAGTCATATGAAAGGTGAGTTGAAAATCTTTGTCATCTCTATCATTTTCATCCTACAAGGAAGAAACTAGTAATTTTGTTGTAGTAAGTGTAGTTGGTGCTATTGCTTCTTGTTTTGTTTTTGAAAATGAGACCCATCCTACCAAAACGAGGGCCAAAATCTAGTCTAGGTTATTCTCTTTTGGAACTTGGGTATACTTCCCTAGCTCAAGCAGATTTAGATGAATCTTTGGAAAGAGCTACAAGTACCTCTAGTTCACCTATGATGGGAAGAATTGTAGACAATGGGTTAATAGAAGCTTTAATTTTCCCTTTTGCCATACAGTGCCCTGAATTAGTACTTGAGTGTATGAACAGGTATGACCCTGTACATATATGCATCGAAAATGCAAATGGGGGAATTTTGTTGAATGTGAATAGAGAAACCATTATGGCAATCTATAAAATTATCGCCAAAGAATCACATGAAGATTAGACAATAACCACCTTGTATGGGTTTTTCTCAGAAAAGAAAACCCAATACAGAAGTGTTATAGACAAAAATTGGCTCCTGAAATTCTAGAAGGGAGGTTCTAGATTGCCTAAACCCTTGACCAGGGAACATTTTATTAAAGAAGTGAGAGATATCGTCATTTTGTTGCATAAAGTTAAAGGAAGTAAATAGACATTTTATTGGGAAAATTGGGTGCATTTTTACATCCAATTCATATTGGATGAGAAGAGATATATTGATTGGGTGGAATTAATTATTGAGTGATTGCATAAAGGGATAAGTAATTGTCTCATAAACAAGAATTTCTACATGTCCTCATAATTTTTTTACTATTTGGCATGTGTTAGACCTTGGCTAGGATTTCATCATGCGGGATGATTTGATGGAACAAAAATTTATGATTACCAGTCGCACCTCTAGCTATAAAAAATGCCATGAGGATTTCAGAAGAGTTCATGATGTATTTACAAGGAGGCTGGTTTATGAACTACGAGGAAATTTGAATAAGCAGTTATGCGATGAGGCAATGCAGCTAGTGAGCACCTATGGAAGCTATTTCATTCAATATCCTCGGTTCGCCTATATCAAGGTTAGAGGGTTCAATGGAGAACCATTTAAATTGTCGAGGTTTGTCCTTGATTGCTTTGTGCTAATTGAATTGTGTAGGCAATTTTCTCATATTGACAAGAAAACTCTGGCTAGACATGTTTCAAGCATCTCTTTCCCTGTTGAGATGGGTTACTGTATTTGTCATTTTGTCTTAGATGACTTGAACCTAGAAGTTGATTTAAAGAAGCTGAATCTTAAACACTATGTTGCTCAACCAAATTTTGATAAAAAAGGTTATTTTCATGCACATTTATCTCTTAAAGAGAATTTCCCACATGTTTCATATCTTGAATAATTTTGGGAGGATTGTGGAGATGAGTTTGAAGTCAGACGAAGGACATTCTCTAGGTTCATGGTAGAACAAATTATTTCTTTCCAGCTCAAAACAAATATAATAGGAATTATGGATGATGGGGAATATTTGATTCACCCACAATATGTAGAAAAAGTACAGGGCTCCCCAATCCATGAGATAAAGTGGGATAAAAAAGAGGAAGATTAGATTTAGATAAGGGCATTCCCTATTATGCGTAGGACTGAACAATGGGTACAAAAACAAAGATTGGGAAATCTTGTTATCAAGTATTCTCCTGTTGAAAAGGTTTCATCTAATAACTTTGTTAAAACTTGTGATGCAAGTGGTACTATTAAGCTTTAGGCAAATACTGCCAAAGGTTCAAAGAAGTACCTTGTTAGCCAACTTCCAGCTCGTGTTACCAGATTGAGAACCAAGAGTAAGGAAAAAAGGTTTCCAAAGAGTTCAGTGGTGGTCGATTTGGAAGGGTCTCCAGAAACTAAGGATAGAATGGTAGAACTAAACACCAAGATACGCACTTTGGAGATTGGAGATGTTGAAGAACCCAAGAAAGAAGAAGAAGGCACTGAAGGTGCATTGATTTTATCTAATGTTGAGCAACCTCAAGTAAAAAAAGATGTAGGTCCCAGTACTCCCCATTGGTTGGACACTGCTCTTAGCAATAAGAAAAGGAATGTGGTTCCTATCTTGGTTCCAATTGAGGACATGGCTAGCAAGTGTTTGAGTAAAAATATGAAATCCAAAAGGCTAAAGATGATTTCCAAAATTAATTTTGATAAGGATACAGGAAGTTGGATTGGTGAGATAGCACATCCTGTTTTAGATAAGAAAATAGAGAATCCGTCAGCAAAGGATTTTAATGTTGACAAAATTAAGGTGTTGGATCACATGTGGCAGATGTGCATCATTTGGAGGCCTACACTAATGAATAATTAACGAGACATGGAAAGATGAGAAGGATAAGAAGAATCTCAAAGAAACGCTAAGGCATATGGTAGAATATATAGACATCATTCATAATTCAAATGCTCAACCAATTTCCTAGCTACCTATGTCATCCAATCCTAAGTCAACTATTAATCAAAATCTTCTGGGATAAATGAAATCACACAATTTGGTACCAAATGGAGAGTTGTGGTAGCTCAAATGGTTGATGTACAGAAATATGGCATCATAAATTTTTTGTCAAAAAAATGAGCAAATGGTCTAGATGATAACATTCTTTATGTGTGCAAGAGAAATATTGAATGGTGAAATTCTATAGTGGAACAAAGGTGTGCTGAATCTTCTAAGCTACAAGATGAGTTATCTCAACTTGTTTTATCAATGCAAAATGATTTGATGTGTATAGTGATTAAATGCTTGAAAGAAGATGGAAAAACCATATAAATCTTAGAAGTCATTACTCAATCGTTTGATGGAAAAATTAACTATGTTAGAGAAACGAAGGCTCTGACAACAAATGACTTCTCAATGGTGGAAATGATTGAATCCCTCCTTTTCCTATGCATAGGAAACTTGCTGAACCATGCAGATATCGTGGTCGAGGTTCAATGAGATAAGGAGATGTTACACTAGAGGATTGCACATATCAAAATTCCAAACTTTGTCGTTATATAGAACTTCTCAACTTCTCATTTGGAGTGGAAACATGTCTCCAACACAGCACAAAACTAACCCAATAATCTCGCCTCGTAGCTGTAATCTTTACCATGCTGGCCATTGAAATTGTTTAATGATGAACAATAGGACAATTTTCTTTTTAAAAAGTTAGTTTTCTGGTTACATTTTCAGAACTCTATGTTTCGCTAAATTTTAGTTAGCTGATGTGTGGTTATTTATATGTTTTTAAAAGACTTTGTGAAGGTCTGAGTTTTTCCTATCTTTCAAACTTGATATATTTTGTCTTTTGCTATTTAATGCTTAAAATAGAAATACACATTTATCTATGAATGAATGTAAATGATTATTTTGGGAGATTCAAATTTGTGTTTAGTAAGGGATTGGAGTTTTGTTGGACTTCATTTCTACTCAGATAGTCTTTTAGTTCTGATGGAATATCATGTGCTTGCAAAGAAATTAAGTCTGAAATTTTTATTGAATGGAAAGTGCAAAATAAAACAAATTTTATGAACTTTGTCATTTTAGAAATTGATTTATAAAAATATTTACATTTACAACATTGTGATGTGTAGATGTGAAAATGCCTTTCGTACTTTATGGTTAAAAGTATATGTGTAATTATTTTTTCTTTCATTCACTAAAAATACAAAGAGGGAGTTGTACCTCAGGAAAATTTAGAGGGAAACTTTCAAAAGTTTACCTAGCTATTTGGTTAATATTTTGTTTTTTAAGGGGCAATAGAGTGGTGTTATTTTAATCATAACAAAAGGACAAATTTGTTAACCAACAAGACCTAATCTTGAAGATTGAATAGCTACCACACCTCTGCAAGACGTTCATGAGACCCATCTCTCACAATTATAGAGATGCAAAATAAATACATGTCTACTTCAATGGTAGAGGATCTATGAATAGTGCTCAAACACATTCTAGATTGGGTCAAATCTTCTATCAGCTATAAAAGTACATAATAATGACACTTGTCTATGGTGGGCCCAAAGTAGAACGTCTATTTTCTTATTTGTGATCTCACATCTTAGTCACTCATTCTACTGTTAAAATAAGACATTGATCTAGTTTGTATTCCAATGAGAATAATGGATAGGTCATAATTCAAATTTGAATTTTTTATGCCTAATATGAAAGAGGTTTTGCAATATTTTTACTAGATTTTGGCTAACATTTTGACTGCACCTAATTATGTAGATCCAGATATATACAAGATTTTTTTCTCTAGCACCGTGTGCGAGAAAAATCAAGCCTAACAAAAGTTTTCCATGACAAAGTAAATTGATTTATGGTTTTGTCTATGTGAATCATGGTGTATCTTAAAAAAAAAGGTGGTATATGTGATGCCAAACAGGGTGTAGACCAAAAGTCATCAAAACATGATAAAGCATAATTATAAATGTGCATTCTAATATCACTTTAATCATATTTTAAACAAGGGATGTCTATCATATGTCATGTAATCAATTATGAGTTTGGTGCCTCTATTGTATTAAGTTGGAGCTTAGATTAGGGGATTGATGTCTCCTTTGGGTTGCTACCCATAAAAAAATTATTGTTTAGGGGATTGTTGTCTCCTAATGGTATGTTCCTTAAAATTAGATTGTAATGTTTTTTTTATTCATGAGACTAGATTAGATAGTAGATCCAAGCTACATTCTCATTGTGGCTTTTCCCTTGTAGGGTTTCCATGAAAAAATTGGTTTTGTGTTCTTTTTTGTTGTTGCATTCACTATGATCACTATTGATATCCATACTCATGCTCTTAATAATACTATTAAAATTGACAAGTGGCATTCAAGGTTGAAATTGTCAATATGCTAATTCACTACCCTCTTATTATATTAGTTTGTTCTAAAAATTTCTATTAGATAAACATCCCTTAGTAAGCGGTAAAAACTAAAGGTAGATCTCATAGTAGAACACATGACATGTCAAGAAGGTTCCTACTCAAATAAACAACCACTATTCGATGGGACAAACTATGAATTTAAGAGCATAATAATAGAAGCCTATTTAACTTCATTATGGTTTCATTCTTAGCAATCTATTGTGGATGGATATACTACTACAATTCCTCCAATAGATCATGCTAGCAAGAAGGCATGTGATAACAATGTTAAAGTGACAAATTCTATTCTATGTGAATTCAAAAATTCAGAATTTGTGAAAGTGATGTGCTAAAAATCTTCTAAGAATATGTTGAAACACTTCATAATATTTATGAAGAAGATGACAAGATAAAACAAGCCAATTCACAGATCTATAGAGACAATTTTGAAAGCCTAAAGATAAAATAAGAAGAAAATATTGTTAACTATGTACTTCAAGTGGATGAAGTGGTCAATGCTATTAGAGGACTCGACCCGAAGAAGTGAATGAACCCATGATTTTGAAGAAGGTTCTTAGATTCATTCCCACAAGGTAGGATTCAAATGTTTCTACTATTCTATAAGATATAAATCTAGATAAGGTTAAAACTAATGAATTTTTTATCTCTCTTAATACATATGAAATAACTAATATGAACAATGGGACATAAAATAAGGAAGCTACTTTTAATGAATCCAAAAAAGAGGAAAATGAAGGATTCGATATAGATGATGAAACCAACTTTATAAGGATGTTTATAAGGATTTTGAAGAAAGGCTCTAGAAAGTGTAAAGGGAAGTTACATTTCAAATTATTTAATTGTAGCAAGGTTGGTCACTATGAATCTAGATATCCTTTTGAATAAAAGTAAATTAGTAATCAACATAATATTTATAAAGAGTTCAAGCATAAAATAAATAAAACTCATAAAATTTTCTACTCCAAAGAGGATAGCAGCTCATCTAAGGAATATAATCATTGTACCCCTAAAAGTAAATGAGAATAAAACTTATTAATTTCTATTATGAAAAATGAAAAAAAATCTACAAAGAAAAATGATGAAATACTAGATCCTAATGAAGAAGATCATGAAGTAGATATAGAAGGAGAAATTTTCTCGACTCTAAATGATCTGAAATAAGAAAATAAAGTTTGAAAGAAAAATAAAGCTTGAATAATTTTAAAAAATTATTGTCAACTTAAAAATTCAAATAGAAAAAGAAAAAGAAATATAAGAAATTGTGATAGAAAAATTAAAGGAAAAATAAAGTGACTCTAAGCACCTTGAATAAAAATTAATATCCTTGAGAAAGCTTTTAGAGAAAGCAAATAGGAAACGATAAAAAAAAATCCTAAAGTTTTAGATTAGAATTAAAATTTTAGATGAGATCTTAAATAGTAAAAGGTCTCCCTTCATCGATATAGGGCTTGTATTTCATAAAGGTTAGAACTCAAAGACCATCACATTTTAGAGAAAGAGAATATAGAGAAAGATGAGTAAAGTTGAAATGCATCTAAGAATATTGAAGACAAGAAAAAAGATGATGCAACAATGAGAATAAGTGATTAAGAGGGTCTATTCCTACAAAGAAATTACATTCAACTAAGTTAAATTACTCATTCTCTAGTTACTAGTTTTCTTGTTATCAATTAGGCCATAAGAGTATTGGTTGTAAAGTCAATATAAGAAGTAATCTCCTCAATAAAAATCATATTGCATATTTTGATTGATTTTGATATGATATGTTACAAGTGAAATAATTTTGTGCAAATATATAGATTTTGTAGAAGTACATTTGTGAATCCTTCAAGACATAAAAGTTGAAAGGATGTTAGTCCAAAGGAAAATAAGAAAATAGAAATTGTTGAAAATCAAATGAAAGAACTTAAGAAGGAATGAAAAGTGAAGAAAAGAGATTAGAAGGTAAAATGTCCTTTGGTTGTCCAAGCCAGATTTAATGCACAAGTTGAAAGAATTAAATAGTTCAATAATAGTGGTTGTTCAAACCACATGACGAGTGAAAAGTGAAAATTTATTTTTCTAAAGGAAACTGATGAAGGCACAATGATATTCAAAAGCAATGATACTAAAAGGATGGTAGGAAAAGGCACCATTAGTATTGACAATAGTAAGACAAAGATAAGAAATACTTTGTATATTGAAGGACTTAAGAGTAGAATACAAAGTGTACTAGCTAAATGTGTGATCAAGGATATAATGTCATATTTCATAATAAAGGATGTGAAATTAGAAAGGCAAGATCAATAAAGTTGATTGTAGATGCAAATAGATCTAGCAACAATCTATATATCCTCAATGAGATAAATGGGCTCAAATACTATATAATTCAAAGAAAAAGAGTTGGTTATGACATAAAAGTATTAGTCATATCATCTTTGATAATCTTGTGAAAATTATGTCTCAACATATTGTAACAAGTACGTCTTAAATTGTAAAACCTTCAAGAACCTTTTGCAAAAAAATTATATAGGGAAGTAGACAAGAGAAATATTTAATCAAAAGAGTACTCAATGTCAAGGCCTCTAGATTTCATTCATATTAACCTTTGTGGACCAACAAAGACAAAAAAAATCGAGGTGAAAGGTACTTCATGTTACTTATTGATTGTTTTTCTATAATGACATGGGTTACTTTCTTGAAAGAAAAATATAAATACTTTGAGAGATTTATATTTTTTAAATCTATTAAAATAAATGAAATTGTCTCTAAAGAACAAATGTCTAATTTTTGATAGTGATGGTGAGTTTACCTCTAATGAGTTTGAAGAATTCTATGAAAAGCATCGCATTAGAAGACAATAATAAACTGCAAGGAGTCCTCAAGAAAATGGATTAGTTGAAAGGAAGAGTATAATAGTTCAAGAAATGGAAAGGACAATGTTAAATGAAGCCAAACTATTTGATAGATATTGGAAAGAAGCAATTCACATTGTTATCTATATTCTTAACAAAAGACAATAAGAACTTGAATAACACTAAGACTCTACATGAGCTATGGAATGGTAGACCTACATCTAGAAAAGACTTCACATGACTCATGAGGTCTAATGAGGGTTATTTTTTTATATATTCAAAAAGAATCAGAGCATATAGATGCCACAATAAGAGATTACAAAAGATAGCCGAAAGTGCAAATTTAAAAGTGGATGAGGCATCACATTATGAGCAGACATCAAATATTGATTCAAATGAATCATAAATTATTAATGAAGAATCAAATTAAAAAGAGCCTAAAATGAATAATACAAAGATGCCAACAAAGTATGTTGAGAGAAATGACTCCAAAGATCAGATTCTTGTTGATAATGATGGTGGAATCAAAGCAAGAAGAAGAATTAAAAAGACATCACAATGTGCTAATTTTTCTTTGTTATCCTAAATAGAACCTATGAACTTCTTAGAAGCGAGGAAAAATTGATGTTAGATTGATGCAACATAATAAGAGCTAACTTAGATTCAAAACAATGAGACATGCAAAATTTTTCCTATACCTAAGATGAGAATGTCATTGATAAAAAATGGGTGTTCAACAACAATTTGAAGAAAGATGGACATGTGATTATAAATAAGGAAATACTAGTATAAAAATGATATGCTCAACTAGAAGGTATTGATTTTGAAGAAACATTTGCTCCTATTGCTAGACTAGAAGAAGTAGGAATATTTTGGCATTATCAATGGGTGAACTCACAATACTGGTTCCCACTTTTTGACCAACTTTGACACTTAGATGAACATTTTGCAAATAACCTTCACTTTCCGACATCCATAACTTTTAAATCATTAATAATTTGAAGATGATGTAAACTAGTGATTTGTAACATCCTTTTTGTAGATTCTAAATATATTTTTTCAAATTTTATTGATTTTTCCATCTCCCTCAAAAGTAGTTTTTTACAGGAAACAACATTTTTTAAGAGTGATGTGCATCCCGAAACGTATAAATTTTTTTTAATAAATGATAAAAACTTATATCTTTTAAATTTTGGTTTGTAACATCAATACCCAGGGCATGCAGTTGGTTTGATAGTGATATGTTGAATATTTTTTATTTTATTAAGTTTTGAAGTTTGACTAATTATAATTTAGATATAGGTGTACGTTTGAACACATAACTTGCTCTATATATATCAAAATTAAGTTTTATTTTTTTTGTTAGAAAGAAGACATCAATACCTAGGGCATAGATATTTTTTAGAATTTTTTTGAATTAGTTTGCTATTTTTCCCAATGCATTGAACAAAGAAGTTCATGTTCGATGAAAAACCTACATTCATAAAAAATAAAATAAAAATATATTAATAAACTTAAATATATTAAAAATTATACTATTTGGAAAGCTTATAATAAGGAATAAATACTTAAGAAAACAAAACTTCTAAATGAATTCGTTTGACCCCTCAAAAGCTAATGTAAAATTGGTTTTTTATCAGCATTTGATAGATGCAAAGGAGACTCCATTGCAAGTATGATTTAGAAGTAGAGAGGTTCTATCCAAGAAATTTTGATCTAAGAGCCTTTGATCTAACTCTCTTCAATTAATTACTTCAAATGGGACCTCTTAAAGCTTAAATAATTATATTTTCCAAAAAATATATGATTTCAGCAAAAATCAGGATGTACCAAAAAGTGGGAACCAACTTTGTGAGTTCACCCCAATCTATAAGACTTCAAAGTGTATTAGATGGATGTTTATTCAACATTCCTAAATTGAACTCTTTAAGAAGTATACATTGAGAAACCTAAATAACTATAGGAAATGGAGAATCAAGACCTTGTGTGAAAATTGATGAAGATGCATTATCGAATCAAATAGACCCCTAGGTCTTGGTATGCGAGATTAGATAATCACCTTCAATAGAAAGGATTTAAAAGAGGTATTATTGATACAAATATGTACATCGAATTAGAAAGTGATCATTAATTTATTGTTTTTGTTCATGTTGATGATATTATTTTTGGTGGATGCAATAACACAATGTATAAATAATGTTTAAAAGAAATGTAGACAGAATTTCTACTGTCTATGATAGGTTCAAGTTATCCTTTTTCCTTGGTTTTTAAATTTTTCAATATTGTAAAGGTATTTTCATTTCTCAAATCAAGTATGTGAAAGAGATGCTAAAGAAGTTTAAGATGATAGATTCTGATCTAGTTAGTATACCCATGATGACTAGATGTAAGTTGACTAAGGGTGATGAATCTCCTCTAGCTAGTCAAACACTCTATAGATCTATGGTTGGAATTTTATTGTATCTAATTGCATCTAGGCTTGATATAATGAAAGCTATATGTATTTTAGCAATATTTTGAGTATCTCTATAGGAATCTGTAGTGTCATAAAATTGCAACCCTTGCAATTTACGACCACATTAGGGTCTTCACATTGGCAATTCGAATCCCCAAGCCTGATCAGAGACCCAAGACTTACTCAACCCCTAGAAATTGCACTATTTCTTCCCTTTGCACTGCCAGAACCTGCTTCCTATCTTGAGACAAGGGTAGGATAGGGGCGTGATTTCCTTTTCCCCTCTAATACAGGGGTGTGGCACCCCTATCCTCCTAGGACAGGGGTGTGGTGCCCTTGTCCCTTCCCTATTTTGGGCCCCCCTCTATCCTATCTTTGCATTGGAATTTGCATAAAGATGGAAAACTTTCCGTATGCCATCTTGTGACAAAAAATTAGTCAACTAATCCTAATTGATGAGTATATAAGTCACATTTGTCCTCTTATTTGCATAAGTTGGATAAGGTGAGAGTTGTCATAAGTTACAAGTTCAAGCAATCAAGCAATAAAGAGCATTCAAGCATTCCTTTCAAGCATTGAGTATTCTCAAGTCTCCCTTCAAGGATAAGTGTTGCATTCAAGTCAAGGATTCAACCATTGAAGAGGATACCCCTTCCAACATACAATTCCATACAAACATTTCTATTAAAACCTCACTTGAGGTGAATTAAATTTTAGTCTTTCATTTACATTTACTTGCAAGTACTTTCTTTCATCATTTGGTTAATTCCAAAACTGGGGTTTGATCTGAAGGCAAAGCCCCAATCCCAACCCCTTTTCCTCTCTTTTCTATGTGTATCTTGTAGGTGCGCAGTTGTTCTTACAGATTTGGACTCCATTTGCAGAGGCAGAAAAAACCTTTTTGTCTCATGGATTTTTTGGAGGACCGTGTGCAATTTCAACATGGTCCTGATAACTTTTCCTCAAATTTGTAGGGCAGCTTCATCTCGACATATTATAGACAGATCCAGGTGCACAACTTCATCTCACACTTCTATCTCAGGTTATAATCATTTTTTATTCTAAAAGAGGGTTAGCTTGTAATTTCTATCCCATTATCAATTCATTTAGTATTCAATCTCTTTTCCAAGAGATTGGATCTATTGAATTTCTCCCTCTTTTAAATGTAACGTGGATAAAGTGTTTGAAGGGAAATCCATAGTGAAGCTTTCATCTCTCCTTGAAGGGAAGAAAATATTTCCTCTTGATCTCTCTATCATTCACCTTTTTCACCATCAGATTTTGGTGAACCCGATGTCTTACATGCTTTATTCTAAAAATCATTGCATATTTTTCATTTACAAGTTTAATTTTTCTGTAAACTTAGTGGTTAATTCATTCAAAACCCTAGTTTTTAAAATTGAAATTGAACTTGTGTTTTGTAAAAATTGCTTGCTATTGTCTTAATATGAAAATTGCTTTATTTGTCAAATTCAATTTCTTCATGGTCTTGTTCAATTTTGAAATCAAATTCAGAAAATTAAGAGGTTAATTTTTAAAACCTTAATTTTCAAAAATCATCTTGATTTTGTGCAAAAATTGAATTTCTATTTAATTTTCAGATTTGTGATTGTTTTCAAACTTATCTTATGTCCTACAATTCAAATTTTCAATTTCCCTCCTTTTTCAAAATTCAAAATTTCAAAAATTAATTGGTTAGGTCCTAAAACCCTAATTTTCAAATTTAATTGGATTTTGTGCAAATTTCAATCAATTTCAGTCAACTTCAGTTTTATAAACATTTTATAAGGTGTCCCTATCCATTAGGTTTGACCCTTTTCAAATTTTCAATTCAATTCTTTTTTTTCTCAAAACCCTAATAGGGTCCTATTTTCACATTCAAACCTTCATTTCGTCTATCTAGAAATCGTAAAATTTGCCAATTTTTTGGGGTTAGCTTAAAAATAATCATCACTTTCATCCATGAAAAATTCAAAAAAAGTTGGTCGGACCGTGTGCACTTTCAACATAGTCCCTTGATTTTTTCCCAAAATTTCAGGAGACTATTATGACCATATTTAATATCTTAAATCAAGAAAATTGGTTGATTTTGTCGATTTTTTATCCCTCCAAAATAAATAAATACCTTCAAAATTCAACATTTCAAATTTCAAGAATTTATTTTTAATTAAGTGGTTCATTATAATCTACCCTGATTTTAAAAATTCTGATTTTGTCAATTTTAAAATTAAGTGGTATCCCACGTGCCCTAATTTTAAATTCCAATTTTCTTTCATTTATCATAAAAAAATATTTTGGAAATTGTGTCATTTTCTTCTCTCAACAAAGTTCAAATTGTCTAATCATTATTTTCCCAAATTTTGCATTATTCAATTTTTGTACACTTTGCTCCTATTATTCCAAATTCAAAACATTTCAAATTTTCCCTTTAGTGCATGAGTTTCACCACTATTAGTCCTACCTACACTACCCACGTTAGATGAAGTATTAGAATTAAGGCTTCCCAAGGTTTAATTACTACAAAGATGGAGCATAATTTTGCTGACTTCTTTAATGAGGATAATGCTAATTCTTCCCATCATAATCATGTCCCTATCTACCCAATTGATGAATCCTATGATGAACACGAAGAAGCTTTGGCTAGATTTTCCATAGATCAAATTTCAAAATTGGACAATCAATTTGATAACTTTCAACAATGGATGTCCCAAGAGTACCCTAATAGTGAAGCTCTTCCATTATTTGAAGGCCTTAAGTCCATGATTCAAATTGATAAGAATGGAATTGATATATTGTGTGGCATTTCTCATATTGGTGATTCTAATGTCATGCCTATCAAGAGTTGTGTTGAGAACTTAGTGTTAGACAGTTTAAATAACTGGAAGACAACTCAGAGGGGGGGTGAATCAGTTGTCACCAGATTACTAGAACCTTAAGCAATTATAAATTTAATACTAGAACCCAAAAGATCAATATCGGAATGCATAAACCGATTAATGAAATAACAAATATACCAATTAAGTACAAGAAACAATTAGAGAATAAATACCATCCACATGACACCAAGATTTGTATGTGGAAAACCCGATAAAGGGAAAAACCATAGTGGGAAGCCTACCCACAATCAGATAATACTTCTGTAGTAAGTATGTGATTACAAATTAAGGGGCCTGCACTTGCAGAAAGGCCAACAGCCTAGAGAACACTCCTCATTATAAAAGGAGTCTCACTGACAACATAAAAATCCAGACTACAATCCCAGAGAAAGAATGAACTGCAATGATAGCAGATCTGCTATGCCTGAGTATAGTTCCAGTTAAGCTCAATGCCAGAGGACTTAATACTCTTACATAAACCCAACTTGATCACCAATGATCGACCAAATTATCTACATGAACTATTATTATATTGTTCGCTCATATTTTGTCATTATTATCCCTTTTTATGATCTACAATGACATCTTACATCATCTATATACAAACCCTCGACCATAAATAATAAGGTCGGCCACCAAACAATAAAACAATTACATAATTACAAACATGTCATCCTGAGACCAAAAAAATAATATCCAACCCATAAGACATCTCTGAAACACATCAAGAAGACCAAACAACATGTTACATTAAGCCAATCCATAACTTAGATAATACCAGACCCAATTTAGGTCCACACAAGATAAAGCAATGATCCCAATCAACCAAGTCTCAAACATGATCACCATCAGCATCTTGGATCTCTACTAGAATCCACACCAACACCACTTATGCATAATATCAAGATATCTTCAACAAAGCTCTGTCACTGAAACCCTTACTAGATCAACAAACCAAGCTTACTAGCATACAGGATAGCATCCGATCACCAAATCAAAACCAGCTGACTGAACATGAGTCTGAGTAGCATGAATAGAATATCTATGCCAATTCCATAAGCCAAAGTTTATCAAAGTATATGTGATCATCATGATCTAATCCAACCAGAAACCAAACAACCTAGTAGGACTAGAAGGATATCGGTAAAGCAACCAAAACAACTAGTGTTGATATCAATGACAAAACATCAATGCAGCACATAATCAGTTCCTCCAAATGGGCAACAATCTCCCCCTTTGGCATTGATGGCAACACTAGATGTGAAAAGCATCCAAGTGCCAAGAAATGCCAAACAAATCTCCCACTCAAAATATACCAATGAAGTTCTGGTCTATATTCTCCTTGTAGATGATATCATAGTTAAGTTCTACAAATTTCTCCCCCTAATGTATATATCTCCTTAAGTTTTTCACATGAATATCTCTCCCCCTTTGACAGTAGTGCTAAAGATCTCACATAAATATCAAAGAAAAATAAAAAACCACTTAGTCATAAGGATAACTACCCCCCCTGAGTAGTAGCATCACCACATCAATTTGGAATGAATAATATCTCTGATAATGCATACCGAACTGATGCCAAAGAGCATCAATCAGTTTTCTATCGGAGGGGCGGAAACCCCTAATCTGTCTCTGAGGTACTCAAATGATTCTCTAGGAGAAGGTTTAGTGAAGATATCTACAATCTGCTCTTTAGTGTTCACATAAACCAGTCTAACTTTATTTTCTTCCACCTTCTCCTTCAAAAAGTTATACTTGATAGATATGTGATTTGTCTTAGAGTGAAATACCGAATTCTTTGATATATCTATAGCAGCAAAGTTATCACAGTGAATAACTACTGATCCATTGCAATACACTTTTATGTCCTTCAACATTTGCTTCATCCATAGAACTTATATACAGTTAGTAGTAGCAACAACATACTCAACTTCAGTAATACATAAAGAAGTACATGATTGTTTCTTGTTGATCCATGAAATAAGTTTCTTTCCAAGAAAGAAATATCCACTGGAAGTACTTATCCAATCATCAACATCACCTACCCAATCTGCATTTGTATATGCACATAAAGTAAAGGCATCATCCATAGGGTACCACTAACCATATTCAAATGTACCTTCCAAGCATCTAAAAATCCTTTTCACTGCACTCTCATGATTTTCTCTAGGATCACTTTGATATCTTGATGTAATGCAAACAACATTCATTATATCAGGCCTAGCCTAAGTCAAATATAGCAGACCTCCAATCATAGACTTGTATCTTGTAGGATTTACCAGTGCATATTCATCTTTCTTTGTCAATTTCTCACTTGTAACCATAGGAGTACTAATCGGTTTAGAGTCTTCCATACCAAATTTCTTCAAAAACTCCCTAGCATACTTAGTTTGACAGATGAAAATACCTATATCAGTCTGAGTAATCTGCAAAGCTGAGAAAATTTTCATTTTCCCAATCATAGACATTTGAAATTCTTTCTCCGTATTTTTAGAAATTGCATGCACAACTTATCTTCACCTCCAAAAATGATGTCATCAACAAAGACCTCAATAATCGGTATATCATCATCAGTTACTTTATAATATAGATTACTATTAGCATTACCTTTAGTGAAACCAAGCTTCAAAAGATATTTATCCAACCTTGCATACCAAGCTCTAGGTGCCTATTTCAATCCATATAAAGCTTTCTTTAACCTGCGAACCATGTTTTTATCATCTGAAAGTGAAAAACCATCAGGTTGCTCAATATAAACTTCCTCATCAAGATCCCCATTCAAAAAAACACACTTAACATACATCTAATAAACCTTGTATTTTTTATGTGCAGCATAGGCAAGAAATAATTTTACATCTTCAATCCTAGCTACAGGTGCAAAAGTTTCACCATAATCAATTCCTTCCTTCTGAGAATATCCTTTACAAACCAATCTAGATTTATTCCTCACAACTTGTCCATCTTCATTTAATTTATTCCTAAAAACCCATTTAGTTCCAATAACATTTTTTTTTTAGGTCGGTGAACTAAAATCCATGTGTTATTCTCCTCTATATGATCTAATTATTCTTCCATAGCTTTCATACAACATTCATCTTTGCATGTTTCAATTACTGATACTGGTTCAACTTGAGAAATTAAACATACCTCATTAGCTGCCAATCTCCTTCTTGTCATCACTCCATTGTTTTTATCCCCAATGATCTGATCTTCTGAATGATTTAACCTTACATACCTAGGAGTCTTTTGATTCTCTATTCCTCTTTCCTATTCTTCAGTTACTGTTGAATTTTATGATACTATTGGAGTAGCTGGTTCAACATTTTGTTTTGGTAAAGGTGTTTCTCATTTACTCTGATTTGACTTCTATTCAGCTCATCCACCTTGAAAATAACACTCTCCACAATTCTCTCCAATCTCTTGTTATAACATCTATATTCTTTGCTTTCATTAGAATAACCAAGAAATATTTCTTCATCACATCTAGGATAAAATTTTAAAAAGAAATCATCTCTCCTAATATAAAATTTACTACCAAATATTTTGAAATACTTAACTATAGGTGTATTGCCAAACCATAATTCATAAGGTGTCTTACCGGTTTCTCCTTTGATATCAACTCTGTTGAATGTATAAACTGTTGTGCTCACTGCTTCTTGTTGGCATTTTGATGATTATGTTGTGATTGTCATTGATGGACACACACTTGCTATGAGATCACTTTTTGAATGTATGAATTATGCTCAACCGGTATTTGTTCCAAACTGGTATTATGTTGTAATCTTTAGACTATCGATGTTATGCAGAAAGTGTTTACCGATTTCAAACGGTATAAAGACCCAAGCGGCATGGAGAGATCAAGCGGTTTGAAGATCTCAAGCAGAGAGGAACAAAGGAGCTAGAAGCGATGGTTAACATTTTCCCAGTCTTCAATTTTTGTCAACCGGTAATTTTCTTTATAATTGAACCAGTATTACTCTGAGTTACCAACCGATAACCGAAAAGTTGTACAAACCAGTAATACTCTATGATGAGTTACCAATCGGTATATTTTTGTGATGAGTTACCATCCACTGACACTTTGATGGTGATTTTGTGTCATGTTACCAAATGTGTCTAGATACAATGAACCTAGGAACTTGCAATGTAATGCTATTGGACCGACATGAAATCAGATTCCTTTTAAGGACATCATGTCTAGGGTTTTGTATGTATGAGTGTAGCTGTTAGGTTTTTTGGTGGTTGTCGAAGTTCTTGTATGTGTGACCTTAACTGAGAAGATCAAGTCTGTGTGCTGCAACAGAGTGTGGATTTACTGAAGACTGAAGTAATGCTAAAATGCATTAGCTATGAGCTACAATGGATCTAATCAAGCAGACTGTGCCATTTGCTAGATCATCACTTGTTGATTACTCACATCTTTAACAAGTTAGAAACCCTTAACCGGGGAGGCCCAAAAAAGCCTTTGTAAATCCTCTAACAAGGTGGTTCATTTCTATGGATCTAAAATCCTCTCACAAGGTAGTCCTTAATCAGACTTATCTCCTAACAGAGATTGAGATTCCTAACAAGATCTGTTCTGGTAAAGAACATTGTATGACCTTAACTGGTCTGGTTACTATTCTACAGATAGTTACTTGTGAGTTTCATCTCACTGTGGTTTTTCCCATTTGGGTTTCCACGTCAAAATCTCTTGTGTTATGGTGATTGTGCTTCTATGGGTGAATGCCTTATTTTCTATTTGGTTTGCATGTGTGTTAACCGGTTTGTTTGTTAAACTATTTTACCGGTTTACTACTAGACTGTTAAAGTGTTTAAGTATAGTATTTTTTGGTATACTAATTCACCCCCCCTCTTAGTATTCATCAATTGGTATCAGAGCCAACCTTTCTATAAGTCTAACCAACTTGGAAAGAGATATGGGAGAATACACTGTGAGGGAACTTACTCATCGGCTCACTCAGACTGAGCAAGCCTATGATGAACTTAAGGTCAAATATAAGGCCTCTCAGGCAAAAAGAAGAGAGCTCACTGAAAAACTGATGGAGCTAACTAGAAATAGTTCTTTTGATGAAGCGGACATGGAAGCCATAATTCAAGAAGTAGAAAAGCTGCATGAATCCAATACCAACCTGAGAAAGGAGTTGGAAGGACTGACTATCCGAATGTGTCAAGAGTTTGAGAATCGTAGGAAAATTGAAGATCTGGTAAAAGACAAAGATCATGAGATCTCTAAGGTGAAGCAAGAGATCAGTGCACTTACCGCTTGTCTTCATGAAAGCAAAATGGAAAAAGAAGAAGTGCAAGGTGAACTAAACATGGCTATCTCTGAGAATGTAACCTTGAAGGAATCCAATGCTGCTATTTCCAAAGAACTCATTGAGTCAAAGGAAATACTTGCCAAATTCAATAAGAGCACTATCAAGCTAGAGCAGAAGCTTGAATCAGCTAAACCGGTAAAGAATACCAATGGACTTGGTTTCTCTGATTATGAGGAAGGTGAGACCTCTAGAACAAAAGATGGAGCATCAAAGAAACAACCAACATCAAAGGATAAAGGTAAGCAAAAGTTCAAATCTATTTGCTTTAATTGTCTCAAGGAAGGACACACTACTAATGTATGTAGAAGTAAGGCTTACAATAATTTTCCTTATTTTCTAAATGATAAGCCTAGACCCAATAGATTCAATGGTAATTGTTATGCATGCAACAAGTTTGGGCATATAGCATTTGAATGCAAGCCTGTCATGCACAATACCGGAAGGTATCCTCAAAGGAGTCAAGGAGTTTTTCCTGAACCCTCTGGGAATTGTAATCCAAACCGGTTTAATACCTATAATCATCAGTCAGGTAGCGGTGGCTATCAAGTAGAAACCAAATGGAGAGAAATCTATGTGATTTGTCATGTTCATGGTCACACTGGTGCAACTTGTAGAAGGAAGAATGAAAACATGAATAATGGACCTTGGAGAGCACCTGGAATGGTTTTCTATCATTGCAACAAACTGGGTCATACAACAAGATTCTGCAGAACTAGAAAGAATATATCAGATGATATACCAGTCACTCCAGAAGGAAAGATTGATGTTGAAACTGTTCAAGTGGATATGAAGAAAACTTGGAAGAAGAAGCCAAAAGAAGTGATTGAAGTAGAACCAGTTTCTACACCTAGTGTGGAAGTTGCTAAACCAACAAACTAAGCATCAGAAAAGATTAGGGGAAGCAAACAGTGAAATGTTTTGAACCCCCAGTTTACACTGGTAAAAAACCTTAACTGGTATGTGATACCTGTTAGTTGGTAGAAGACCAGAAATGGTAAAAGGCAAATTAGGGTTTACGCCCTAATAGTAGAGAATTTACTATGGTAGGTGGAGAATCTATTTAAAAGGAATTTTCAAATCATTTTTCACTTATCATTGTTTGAGCAAACAAGTTTTCAAGTGCAGAGCGAAGAAAAGTGATTTGGATTGCGATTCAAAGAATTTATCAAAATCCTGAAGAAGAATCTGAAGCAAACATCTGTTGGAGAAGTGTAGAACACAAAGCGGTATTTCAGCAAATGAAGGAGTGTGTAGCAAAGTTTAAATTGTGAGCCCTAACTTCTGATTTACGAAGGTATTTTCAAAATTCTCTATTTATCATGGCTTCCGCATCACATGCTAGTTCTAGTGCACCTGCTGATTCTGTAGACTTCATTCAACGGAAGGAAAAATACAATGCCCTATCTCAAATACCCACTGGTTTATAGTCGAGGAAGGCATTTCCAATTACATTGACTATAAGATTGAAGATCTAGGATCCTTGATGATCCATTCTCAGCTGAGTTTGTTCTACGAGAAGGACAAGAAGATTAAACCAAAATTTAACATTCTGGAAAAGAAGAAGCTTCACAATGCTGTCTATTTCCTTGAAGAGTTTTCAGATGATCTCATCCACATTATTCTGAGTAGAGTACATGGTGATAAAATGTACTTAGAGTGGACGCATAATATTACTCCAGAAGCAATTCATGCCATCACTGGTTTCTGCAACGTTGGTGAAGTGCCAGCCCTAAGGAAGATTAGCAAGATAGAAATTACTAAGCTCACCGGTTCTGTGAGCGATTCACGGTAATGACTATCAATTCCATCAAGGATGATCTGGTCAAATATGCATGTATGGTGATAGGATACTAGACGTTCCATGCTAGTAGAATCAACTCTACCTTTGCTGTAGCGGTAAATGCCACCTACAGGATGATCAAGGAAGATGCATTGTTTGATTTATGCACCTATATGCAAAGACAACTTCTGTTGAATCTCAAGTCGATCAAATAAGACAATGCATTGAGATTTAAGTTCGGAAAACTATTGGTTGGGTTGTTCTTCTAGTTCCAAGGCTACTTTCTAGGAGTAGGTGATATTCAGTGGTCTATTGACCAACCAGTGACAAAGAAAATCAAGGAAAGCCTACAAGCGGTTGGAATCAGTTATCTAGAAGTGCTGAACAAATACTTTGATGAGTTCAAATGTAAAATGAACCAAAGGGTAATAATATCTGGTGATATTGTCAAAAAGTATGAGGAGGACATATGCTTCACCATCAAAGTTGATGAGTGCATAATGGAGGTGGTTGAGCCTAGACAAGAAGAAGTGGAACCGATGGGATATGAGGTAATTTATGACATGCTGGATGGGTATGCCTCTACCTTACTCACCTCGCCTCTTGATCTAAAGACAAAGAGAACCAACACCTATTTAGAAAGGGTTACATTGGTTAAAGAACCCTCAGTAAAGAAGGAAAAGGTAGTGCCTTCAGCATCAACACCGGTTACTATAGCAAGTCCCAAAGTGACCAAGAGGTCACTAGTAAAGAAGAAATCAGACACAGCACCCGCCAAAGTCTTTGAGAGGAAGCAGAAGAAAAAAAGTAATACACCAGACTCAAAGGACACTATCTCTGAAGAATAGCCTAAAAAGACCAGGCAATCGAGGAAAAGGACAAAGAATGAACTGGCAACATCTGCACCAGTAAATATTGACATTTCCTCTTACAAACCTTTGACACATTGTCAAAGAACAATTAAGAATATTAGAAGAAAAGTGCTTGGTGATTTGAAAGAGTGCTTTGATGATTTTAATGATGATGAAAAGGAAGAAGTTGAACAAGAAGTCATTAATTATTTATGTATTAATGACCAGTGGCCTTCAGAAATTAAGTCTAAGACACCTGATTCTTTATATAATTCTTTAGATAACAAATGGCGCATTGCCATAGAGAAAGAACATGAAATAAGAGAGGAAGTTTTCGCACAATACTTCACTAATGTGCCTAAAATAGAACTGTATGAAGTAGTGGAGAGATATAAGGGCCTCTTCTTCATGAGAAGAAGAAGACTCCTGTTACTAGAGGGAAAAGTTTTGCAAGTGGTCAAAGGTACCCACTCCCTTGCTCAATCAGCCTTAAGATTACATACAGTTGTTGGCATTATGTGAACTGGTATGAGGACACGATGACATTGTATGTTGTCATTGATGTCAATATGCTTTAGAAAAGAGAACCGGTATGATACCAAGAATGGGTATATGTGCCAAAGTGAAGTAGTGTATCTATTCAAGGTAAACTGGCATGTGGTTATGGGAACCGGTACATGGAAACTTTGTATGACTACCGGTTGATAGTCTCAAATTCAGGGTTTCCAGTTTACGTGCTTCAAGCTTGTATGTCTCAACCTGTGACTTTGTGTGATGAGTTAGCATTGTAACGAAGAACAGATCATGTTGCCACGTCAGTCTTGTGCATGTGAAGGATCTTGCATGGAGGAGATTGTTCCTATCTACCTTAGGAATGTGTGAAGTCTGTAAATGGTGAAAACGTGTGATGGGCTATTAGCTACCATGAAAGCGGTGGAGAATGAGCAATGGAGAATGTCTTGAGATTGGTTCAAGATGGTTGCATTTAATGCAATATGCTCAATGGCCAAGATTGAACTGTTTGAATTGTTTAACCTAAAAATTTTAGGGTTTAGGGTTTATGCTTTCGATCGATCTGTTTCCTATAAGGTCAATGTTGTGTTTATTTCTGAGGTTGTTGGCAAATGGTGTGTGTGTATCTAAGTGAAGAGATACGTGATTCTTGCCAGACCAGATGAGATAAGAGGATTGATACCTGCATAGTGTGTGTGCAAAAGGAAAGAACTAAAGCGGATCTGCATTGGCATTGAGTGCTATTACCAGATCATTGTAATACCTGTTGATCTTTAACCACTTCAATAGTTGGAAAATCTCTTAACTGGGTAGCTTTAACTAGCTTGTTGTAAATCCTTTAACAGGGTGACTCAAATTCATTGAGCTCTTGAAAATTCTAACAAGGTGACCTTTAACAGGGTTTACCCCTTAACCGGGTGATCCCTAGCAGGATTGGTTCCTAACAAAACCTATTTTAACAAGTCTTTAACCGGACTAGGCTCCTAATAGAGTGGACTTCTAAAGAGTTCAAAACAACTTGTGGGTATTCATCCCCACCGTGGTTTTTCCTAGTTGGGTTTCCACGTGAAAAATTTGTGTGTTATGTGTGATGTTTTCCATGTGATTGTTCAAGTGATTTGTGCCTAAGGTAAATCATGTTGATCTAGCTATTTACATAATTAGATGATGGATTACCTATTCATGCACTAAGGTGAAATAGAAATAAGTATTAGATTGTATGAAAAGATAAGTGCCAACCAGTTAATGCTTGTCACAGTCATTCTTAGCTTTACCGGTTGTACTCTATTTCAGACCAGTGTTAGTGTTCATTTGCAGTGTTTACTGTCTAACTGTTTTGAGGAAAGTGTTTTTATCTATACTGATTCACTACCCCCTCTTAGTACCGGCTTGGTACTAACTATTCATCATTGAGTTATCAATTGGTATCAGAGCGTCCTCCAAGTCCTCTGTGTTGTAAGCTTAACCACTTGAGGGAAAGATCCTTTTGTAATGATGAAGAGGGAAGGTCCAAAGTTCAACAGAGAGAATTTCAATATATGGAAAGATAGAATGAAAATATAGATCAGATGCATGGGTGCTCAACACTGGAGCTATGTTGAGAATGCTTATGTTACCCCTACTGGTACTCTTACCGACGACCAAAAGAGAGAGATGTAGGAGAATGGGCAAGTCATGGAAGCCCTAATTAGTAGCTTATCTGACATTGAGTTTATTGATGTCCAAGATAAAGTAAATCCCAAAGAAGTATGGGATACTCTTGAAAATATCTATGGTGGAGATGAGCATGTAAAACAGGCTAAAGAAGAAAGCCTTAGGGGTAATTTTGAAGACATGCGGATGGTTGAAGGACAGACCATTCAACAATCTGGAATAAGAATCAAAACTGTTGTTGGAGACATCAAGAGTGCAGGAGGCAAAATAGAAGACTCCACTATTGTAAGCAAAGTCTTGAGATCCTTGTTATTGGTCTATGTAATAAGGGTTGCAACTATTCTGGAGTTGAGATCAATAGACAAGACTAAGGTATCCCTAGACTCCATTATTGGAAAGTTGACAGCCTATGAACTAAATAGTTTTGATGGTAGTGTTCAAAAGACTGAATCAACTTTTAAAGCTTTTGCTGTACCATCCAGAAAAGGAAAAGAAGCAAGCACCAGTGGTGAACCAAGACAAAGCAGAGAAATCAATGATGAAGAGATTCTGATGGAATTTGAAGCTCTTCTTGCCAAGAAACTTCCTAAAGGAACCAGTAAATACAGAGGTAAGCTCCCTTTGAAATGCTTTTCTTGTAACCGGATAGGACATATTTCTATAAACTATCCTAATGGTGACAATAAGGACAAACCGGAAAGGTTCAAGAAATTCAAAGGAGGAAACTGGAGAAACTGTTTTGTGGTAGTTGATGAAGGTGTCACAGATGAGGAATCAGAAGATGAAGAAAATGAAGATATTGTCTTTGTTGCTGTCAAGGAAGAGGTGTCAGACAAGAAGGCTCTTATCTCCTACTTTGATAATTCCAATGAGTGGATTATTGATAGTGGATGCTCTCACCATATGATTGGTGACTGGAGCAAGTTTCTATCTTTTGAAGAGTATGATGGTGGTGTGGTTCACTTTGGTAATGATGCACCATGTATGGTCAAAGGCAAAGGGTCCATCTCTCTGAATGGAAAGAGCAGTGCTGACAATGTGTATAGGGTTGATGGTCTAAGACACAACCTTCTAAGTGTTGCCCAACTAAATGATAGTGGACTCACTCTGGAATTCAAGAATGGAGGGTGCAGAATCAAAGGAAAGAATGGTGAATCGATGGCCACCGGTATGCAGACCAAAGGTAACTTGTTTCAGTTGAATGCAAATGTAAGTACATGTCTTATGGCTAAATTTGATGATAGCTGGATATGGCATAAGAGACTCTGCCATGTAAACTTTGATAACATTGTGAAGGCTAGTAAGACCAAGGTAGTCAGAGGATTGCCGATGCTGAGTAAACCGGAAAATCCTTTGTGCAAAGAATATCAACTGGGGAAAATGTCTTCCTCAACTTTCAAAGGTAAATATTTCATAGCAAACAATTTACTTGATCTTGTGCATACTGATTTGTGTGGTCCTATGAAAACTAGGAGTGTGCAGGGTGATAGGTACTTCATGATTATCACTGATGACTGCTCAAGAATGATGTGGGTCACATTCTTGAAAGATAAGTCTGAAGCTTTTGGAAAGTTCAAAGCTTTCAGAGCGTTAGTGGAGAAGGAAAGTGGTAAAAGGATCAAGTGCCTTAGAACTGATCAAGGAGGGGAGTTCACTTGCAGTGAATTCAACAAATATTGTGAAGAGAATGGCATCAAGAGGCAATTGTCTGCCCCTCAGACTCCACAACAGAATGGCTTAGTAGAGAGAAACAACTGGACTGTGGTTGAAGCAGCTAGAACCATGTTGATCCAAGGAAAAGTTGCTCACACCTTTTGGAGAGAAGCGGTGAGCACTGCAGTATACACAATGAACTAGATACTTATCAAGAAAGAAAAAGACAAGACTTCTTATGAGTATTGGACTGGTAAGACTCAAGTAGTAAGCTACTTTAGAATGTTTGGTAGAAAAGGTTATATCAAGAGGAGTGAAAATCAGAGAAAGTTCGATGCAAAATGTGATGAAGGAATATTCCTAGGGTATTCCACCAAGAGCAAAGCTCTCAAATGTTTCAACAATAGGACTTAGAGAATTGTTGAAAGCATCAATGTTAGAGTTGATGAAAACTTTGGAAAATCTAAGGAAACCGATAGTCTGCAAGTAAGAGATGAACTGGTAGTAACCTTCTGGGAACTGGTTACCAATTAGCAAAGTACCAGTAACAGTGTTCCTTCATCAGTAAATGTTGATGCTGATGAAGATGAGGATGAAGGAGAGAAGCGAGAGGAATCAGTCAAGAGTATTCCTCGATATGTCAAACTGAATCATGATCCAAAGTAGATGATAAGAGACAAGGATGCAGGAATCCTTACAAGAAGAAAGTTCAAAGAAAATTCTTGTATGATCTCCAAATTTGAGCCTAAATCATTCAAAGAGGCACATAAAGATGAAGACTGGATCAAGGCAATGGAGGATGAACTTGACCAGATAGAGAAGAATGGCACATGGTCTTTGGTACCCAGACGGAAGCATAAAAATGTCATTGGTACCAAATGGGTTTTCAAAAACAAGCTGAATGAGGATGACACAGTGGTAAGAAACAAAGCTAGACTAGTATGTAAAGGATATGCTCAAGAAGAAGGAGAAGACTATGGAGAAACCTTTGCTCCAATAGCCTGATTGGAAGGAGTTTGTATGCTTCTTACATATGCAACTTTTAAAGGATTCAAAGTATATCAAATGGATGTAAAATCTACATTTCTAAATGGCGTGCTTGAAGAGGAGGTGTATATAGAGCAACCAGATGGGTTTGCCCTATCTGCAGACAGTGACATGGTGTGTAGGAGACATTAAGCCTTATATGGTCTAAAGCAGGCACCTAGAGCATGGTATGAACATCTGCACTCCCATCTATTGAAGATTGGATTTGAGAGAACAAGCGAAGATAGCAATATCTACTTGAAATCTAAAGGAGATCAGATCTTGATCTGTGAGGTGTTTTTTGATGACATTATCTTTGGTGGAGATGACAAGATGAGTCATGAGTTTGAAGATGAGATGAAGAAAGAGTTTGAGATGTCACTCATAGGGGAAATTAAGTTCTTCATTGGACTGCAGATTCAGCAGATGAAAGATGGAATCTTTATCACTCAGTCCAAGTATGCCAAAGAGGTGTTGAAGACCTTTGGCATGGAAGATAGAAAACCAGTTGGTACACTGATGGTGACCGGTTGTAAACTATCCAAAGAGGATGGCTCAACATTGATTGATGAGAAGGAATACTGATCAATGACTGGTAAGTTGTATTATGTAGTGCACAATAGACCAGATATTGCACATGCAATTGGCATCACTGCAAGGTTCTAGAAAAGTCCAAGAGAATCCCACTTGGTTATAGTCAAGCGGATTCTTAGGTATATGAAGGGAACTATTGATTAAGGATTGTGGTATCCATATGGAAAGGATTTCAACTTGAAAGTATTCACAGATGCTGATTGGATAGGTAATGTGGATGACTGGAAGAGCACAACTGGTGGTGCATTCTTTCTTGGTGGTAGACTCATCTCATGGATGAGTAAGAAGTAGAGTTGTATCTCTCAGTCTATAGCAGAAGCAGAGTATGTTGCAGCTTTCATGAACTGCACTCAGACAATTTGGATGAAGCATGTATTAAATGGCTTCAAAGTTCCCGTATCTGAACCAGTAAGTATATTTTGTGACAATACTAGTGCAATTAACATCTCCAAGAATCTGATTTTACATTCTAGAACCAAGCACTTTGAGCTTAAGTATCATTTCTTGAGAGAAAAGGTTCAGAACAAAGAGATTGCACTGGAACATGTTTCCAGTAAGGAGTAGTTAGCAGACATATTCACCAAGCCTCTTCCAAAGGCTAAATTTATGTATTTAAGAGGAGAATTAGGGGTGCTGCCCCTTCAGGAGGTGAACTAAAGGTATATGCTCCACATTAGTCAGGTATTGCATAGTAAAATTTTTCTTTTCAAGATTGATGTGTTGAAGGATGCTACTCCTTAAGGGGAGGAGGATAGTGGATCAGGGAAGCTTGTGTCTCCACTTTGGCATTGTTGTCAAAGGCAGAGAAGAAGTGAAGCAGAGAGATATTTGCAGACATTGGGGAGAAGAACTGAAGCAGAGAGATATCTTTGTATACTGCCATCAATGCCAAAGGGGGAGATTGTTGGCATTATGTAAACCGGTATGAGGACTTGATGACATTGTATGTTGTCATTGATGTCAATATGCTGCAGAAAAGAGAACCAATATGATACCAAGAACCAGTATATGTGCCAAAGTGAAGTGGTGTATCTGTTCAAGGTAAACCAGCATGTGGTTATGGGAACCGGTACATGGAAACTTTGTATGACTACCGGTTGATAGTCTCAACTTCAAGGTTTCTGGTTTACGTGCTTCAAGCCTGTATGTCTAAACCGATGACTTTGTGTGATGAGTTAGCATTGTAACAAAGAACAGATCATGTTACCACATCAGTCTTGTGTGCATGAAGGATCTTGCATGGAGGAGATTGTTCCTATCTACCTTAGGAATATGCAAAGTTTGTAAACAGTGAAAACGTGTTATGGGTTATCAGCCGCCATGAAAGCGGTGGAGAACAAGCAATGGGGAATGTCTTGAGATTGGTTCAAGACGGTTGCATTTAATGCAATATTCTCAATGATCAAGATTGAACCATTTGAATTGCTTAACCTAAAAAATTTTAGGGTTCAGGGTTTATGCTTCCGACCTATCTGTTTCCAATAAGGTCAATGTTGTGTTTCTTGCTGAGGTTATTGGCAAATGGTGTGTGTGTATCTAAGTGCACAGATACATGATTCTTGCTAGACTAGATGAGATAAGAGGATTGATACCTGCATAGTGTGTGTGCAGAAGGAAAGAACTAAAGCGGATCTACATTGACATTGAGTTCTATTACCAGATCATTGTAATACCTGTTGATTTTTAACCACTTCAACAATTGGAAAATCCCTTAACCAGGTAGCTTTAACCAGCTTGCTATAAATCCTTTAACAGGGTGACTCAAATTCATTGAGTTCTTGAAATCCTCTAACAAGGTGACCTTTAACAGGGTTTAACCCTTAACCGGGTATTCTAGCCATCCCTTAATTAGGTGATCCCTAGTAGGATCGGTTCCTAACAGAACCTATTGTAACACGTCTTTAACCAGACTAGGCTCCTAATAGAGCAGACTTCTAAAGAGTTCAAAACAGCTTGTGGGTATTCATCCCCACCGTGGTTTTTCCCAGTTGGGTTTCCACGTGAAAAATTTGTGTGTTATGTGTGATGTTTTTCATGTGATTTGTGCCTGAAGGTAAATCATGTTGATCTAGCTATTTACATAATTAGATGATGGATTACCTATTCATGCACTAAGGTGAAATAGAAATGAAGTATTAGATTGTATGAAAAGATAAGTGTCAATCAATTAATGCTTGTCACAATCATTCTTAGCTTTACCGGTTGTACTCTGTTTCAGACCGGTGTTAGTGTTCATTTGTAGTGTTTGTTGTCTAACTAGTTTGAGGAAAGTGTTTTTGTCTATACTAATTCAACCCCCCTCTCAGTACTGGCTTGGCACTAATTGTTCATCATTGAGTTATCACAAGTGGCTGAAGCCAATGAAAAAGTTGAGCAAGAACCAGAAAGCAATCAACCGGATGAAGTTTATGACATTGAAGGAGAACCGGTCACTACTCAATTGGACCCAATTGATGTTGATGCCCTAAATGGTGAAAATGTTACTCTAGATGCACCAACAAAAACAAAATGTAAGGAGAAATAGGAGGAAGAAAAGACAAAATAGGCAGAACAAGAAAAGAAGCAAAAGGAAAAAGAGAAGACAAAAGAGGTAGAAAAGGAAAAAGAAGAGGAGAATAAGAAATAAGAAGAAGAGAAGAAGAGAAGAAGAAGCAAGAAGAGGATAAGAGAAAGGAAGAGGAGAAAGAGAAACAGGAAGAGGAGAAGAGAAAGGAAAAAGAAAAGAAGAAGTGGGAAGAGGAGAAGAAGAAGAAGGATGAAGATGAAAAGAAGCGGAAATAAGAAGAGAAGCAGAAAGAAGAGAAAAGAAAGTTAGAGGAAGAGGAGAAAAAGAAGATGGAAGAGGAACAAAAAAGAGCTAAAGAAAAAGAGGATACAACATATAGCACTCAAATGGAGACATCAAAGGTAACCAATAGTCAAGCCAAACCGGCTGACATTACCAGTCCCATTGACCTCTAGTCTGCAAATAAATCAGAGTTGTTGCAGAGAATTAAGGTTTCCCATGAACACTTGGAAGTAATAAGGAGGAAAAAGGAGCAAGATGTGATCCAAGCTATGGTGGACACTCTTACCGATTTGATACTCGGTACCAACCTCCCCAGTACCGATTCCTCTCTTGCACAATTGAAGCTCCTATGTATAGTGGTAGAAGACCAGGTGCAAATCCTGGAAGAAGTTGCTAAAGCCAGTGCTCAAAAGAAGCATCAAAAGGCTCTGAACACTGCCCTGGTGAAGAAGTTGAATGAGCTTCAGTTAGAACTTCAGAAGGAACAGAAGGACATCAAAGATGCAATGGATGAGGGCAATCTACTACTCAACAAGATATGTCAACCTCATCTATTATGTGATGATGTGCTCACTTAGAAAGACAAACTGCAAAAAGAGTTGCAAACATTCATAAGCACCTTCAATATGCCATATGATTCCTTCACCACATATGGACAAACCATTCACCGATTTCAACTCCAGTCTGCAAGAATTGAGGCAGAGATAAGCAACTAGACACTTAATTTGCAGGAACTTCAACTAGTCCTACTGCCAAGACTGCAAATTCTATAGAAATGGTACCTCAATCTAGATGCCCTAATGGTCACTCGGTAGATGAGTACCATGGATGCCATGGAAGAGCAAGTTTATCAGATGCAAACAGAGAATGAGGTTGCTACCTCATTGCTTGAATCATGGTCTTTATCCATGAAGACATTTATGTAGGACTTTAAATAAGTTTTTGACAAGTTTCACTCTTTATTGTCATAAACTCTTTAAATCAGTTTTTAATGATAATGGAATAGGGGTTATTCAGCTATACTTTGTTATTGTTGGCAAAGGGGGAGTAGTATTTGTATTTAAAAATTTGATGGGGAGTAGTATTTTGTATTTAAATTCTGATGCATGCTATGCATACTTTCATGTCTATCTCTGTAAGGAAGTAGTATCCATTTTATTTTCTGAAAAAGGGATAGTGTATATGCTTAGGGGGAGTATTTTTTATTATGGCATGATTTTGTTGTAAAACACTTAGATGTCAAAATTTTTCCTAAAGTGTTGCCATAAATGCCAAAGGGGGAGATTGTTGGCATTTTGATGATTATGTTTTGATTGTTATTGATGGACACACACTTGCTATGAGATCACTTTTTTAATGTATGAACTATGCTCAACTGGTATTTGTTCCAAACTCATATTATGTTGTAGTCTTTAGACTATCGATGTTATGCAGAAAGTGTTTACCGATCTCAAGCAGTATAAAGACCCAAGTGGCATGGAGAGATCAAGCAGTTTGAAGATCTCAAGTGGAGCAGAACAAAGGAGCTAGAAGCAACAGTTAACATTTTCCCAGTCTTCAATTTTTGTCAACCAGTAATCTGCTTTATAATTGAACCGGTATTACTCTGAGTTACCAACCGATAACTGGAAAGTTCTACAAACTAGTAATACTTTGTAATCTGCTTTATAATTGAACTGGTATTACTCTGAGTTACCAAACGGTAACCGAAAAGTTCTACAAACCAGTAATACTTTGTGATGAGTTACCAACCAGTATATTTTTGTGATGAGTTACCATCCACCAATACTTTGATAGTGATTTTGTGTCATGTTACCAAATGTGTCTAGATACAATGAACCTAGGAACTTGCAATGTAATCCTATTGAACCAACATGAAATCAGATTCATTTTAAGGACATCATGTCTAGGGTTTTATATGTATGAGTGTAGCTATTAGGTTTTGTGGTGGTTGTCAAAGTTCTTGTATGTGTGATCTTAACTGAGAAGATCAAGTCTGTGTGCTGCAATAGAGTGTTGATTTACTGAAGACTGAAGTAACACTGAAATTCATTAGCTATGAGATACAATGGATCTAATCAAGCAGACTGTGCCATTTGCTAGATCATTCACTTGTTGATTACTCACATCTTTGACAAGTCAGAAACCCTTAACCAGGTAGGCCCAGAAAAGCCTTTGTAAATCCTCTAACAAGGTGGTTCACATCTGTGGATCTGAAATCCTCTCACAAGGTAGTCCTTAATCGGACTTATCTCCTAATAGAGATTGAGATTCCTAATAGGATTTGTTTTGGTAAAGAACATTGTATGACCTTAACTAGTCTGGTTACTATTCTACAGATAGTTACTTGTGAGTTTCATCTCACCATGGTTTTTCCCATTTGGGTTTCCACATCAAAATCTCTTGTGTTATGGTGATTGTGCTTCTATAGGTGAATGCCTTATTTTCTATTTGGTTTGCATGTGTGTTAACTAGTTTGTTTTTTAAACTATTTTACTGGTTTACTGCTAGACTGTTAAAGTGTTTAAGTATAGTATTTTTTGGTATACTAATTTAGCCCCCCCTCTTAGTATTCATCACTTCTCTCCACTGATATGAGGTAGATTTATCTTCCACCATCATGGTTCTAGTAGCATCCAAGATAATTGTATTCTTTCTTACCACAACTCCATTCTGCTGAGGTGTTCGGGGAGCAGAAATTTTTCTCCTTATGCCATGCTTCTCACATAAGTTATTAAACTCACTGGATGTTAATTCTCCACCATGAACTGACCTTAAACACTTAATCTTGAATCTTGTCTCAGTTTCAACTTTAGCTTTAAAGATTTTAAACTTTCAAAAAGCCTCAGATTTCTCCCTTAGAAAAGTAACCCACATCATTCTATAATAATCATCAATTATTAGCATAAAATATATATCACCTTGAAATTTTTTAATTCTAGTAGGGCCACACAAATCAGTATGAATAAGATCAAGAACATCATTAGATGTGTCTTGTATACTCTTAAAAGAGGTTCTGACTTGTTTTCACATTTGACATTCTTTACATACTGGATTATAGGGCTTAAAAATCTTAGGTATACCTCTAACTTCCTTAGTTGAACTGATCTTTACCATGCAATCAAAATTCACATGACATAGCCTTTTATGCCATAGCCAACTCTCATCAATTTGTGCAATCAAATATGTCTTCTTGCCAGAATTCAAATGAAATATATTACATTTTTTCTGAGTACCGGTTGCAATCTCCAATCCAGATCTATTAATGATTTTGCATTTTACATCCTTGAATTGTAATTGAAATCCCTTATCCACCAATTGTCCTACACTCAAAATATTGTGCCTTAAATCTTCAACATAATAAATATTATTAGTATTGTGCTTACCATCTAACAATATAGTTCCCTTGCCTTTGATCATATAACCTTTGTCATCTGCAAATCTAACCAAACTACAATCAAATTCTTTTTTCCTTCATACTTACTTCCTACCAGTCCTTTAGGTACTCTTCTAGCAAATAGGGCTTCAAGTCTATCAAATTATTCATCTTCTCTTTTGATATCATCCAATTCCTTTGCATACAAAGCTTTCCAATCTTGCTTGTCGATTGATGATGTAAATGCATGAAAAGCAGGTTCAGACTTCACAGCTCCAGAAGGTCCAGATTCTTCAAGCTCAAAAGAAAATAATTTCCCAACCAAGGTATCTCTATTGACACAAGTATTAGCCATTGTTCCCAATTCATTAATTGTAGTAGCCTTCATCTTATAAGATGGTGGAAAAGATCTCAGAACTTTAGAAACTATTTCATCTTCATTAGAGATCCACCATAATATTGAATTCCCATAGCAATTTCATTTATCCTTTCCATGAATGCAGTAATCCTTTTATCTTCTTCCATCTTCAAGTTTTCATATCTCACCTAGTAACCATCAAGTTTAGCAATCTTAATAGTAGGGCCACCTTTATTTGGAGTCTCCAACTTGTCCCATATAGCCTTTGTTGTTGATTTGTTAGTCAATCCCATTATTTTTTTATCAGAAAGTGCACATAAGAGGGATTCTCTAGCTCTACAATCATTCTCAAGCTCTTTATTCAAGTTTGTTGGAGGAGGATTACCGGATGTCAGATTAAAAGGTGTAACTCCATTCTCTGTGATATCCCAAATGTCCTTACCGAGACATTTCAGATGAATCTCCATCTGAATCTTCCATACTCTATAATTTCTCTCCAAAAGATATCACCAGATGAACTTGAACTGTTAGTCGCTATAGGATCTTCCTCAAGTGGTTAAGCTTCTGTAGACAGGACCAAAGCTCTGATATCAATTGTTAGACAGTTCAAATAACCAGAAGACAACTAAGAGGGGGGGGTGAATCAGTTATCACCATATTACTAGAACCTTAAGCAATTAAAACTTTAATAGAAAAAACCAAAAGATCAATACCAGAATGCATAAACCAATTTTTAAAATAGTAGATATACTAATTAAGCACAAGCAACAATTAGAGAATAAATACCATCCACATGAGACAAAGATTTGTACGTCAAAAAATCGATAAAGGGAAAACCCACAATGGGAAGCCTACCCAAAGTCAGACAATACTTTTGCAGTAAGTATGTGATTACAAATTGAGGGGCCTACACTTATAGGAACACCAACAGCCTAGAGCACATTGCTCATTACAAAAGGAGTCTCACTGACTACAAAATAATCTAGACTACAATCCAGAAGAAGGAATGAACTGCAATGATAGCATCTCCTATGCCTGAGTATAGTTCTGGTTAAGGTAAATACCAGAGTACTTAATACTCTTACATAAACCTAGCTCGATCACCAATGATCAACTAAATCCTCTGCATGAATGATTATTATATTATTTGCTCCTATACCATCCTTATTATCCCTTTTTATGATCTACAATGAGATCTTACATGATATATATACAAACCCTCGACCATAAACAATAAGGTCAGCCACGAGACAATAAAGAAATTACATAATTACAAAACATGTCGGCCTGAGACCAAACAAATAATATCCAACCCATAAGACATCCTGAAAACACATTGAGAAGACCAAACAACATGTTACATTAAGCTAGTCCATAACCTAGATAATACTAGACCCAATTTAGGTCCACACATGCTAAAGCAATGATCCCAATCAGCCAATTCTCAAACATGATAACCATCACTATCCTAAATCTCTACTAGAAGCTACACCAACACCACTTATGCATAATATCAAAAGATCTTCAATAAAGCTCTACCGGTGAAACCCTCACCGGATCAATAAACCAAGCTTACCAACATACAAGATAGCATCCGATCACCAAATCAAAACCAAATGACTGAACATGAATCTGAGTAGCAGACAATATGATATAGAAGATAATATGATAGGTTCTTCGGAACTTACCTTAGTTTTTTATCAAAAAATGGTAGTTTTTGAAGAAAAGATTGAGAAACTAGAAAAAGAAAAAGGAAGGATAAGAATGAAGGCATGTGAGATGAAAAAAAACTTGGTCCTAGATCTAGAAAACCTTATAACTCAACGGATTGAGTTGTCTAAAGAAACAATTCAAGGAGAAAGATCACTGGACCAGTATGCTCCAACAGACTGACACCATTATCTCTGACAACACCAAATTCATGTAAAGTCTTAATCTGATTTTCGCAGATATCTTTCAAATTGTACATAACTGGATATAGTCATTTTATAGAGTGAAAAACTAAAGGTATGTATGGTACAGATACAGATATTCACTCTCATAATTCATTTCCTAAGACTATGTAATTAGGAAATGAATATGAGAGTGAATATCTGTATATGCATTTTGATGTGATAATTTTGATGAGCGAATAAGAGCATAGAAGAGCAAAGAAAGGTTTATGGCAGAGGTATTTGATAGAGCTTAAACCGGTATTGAATCCAGCATTGCAAATGCTATTTTGAGCAGTACATTGTCATTGGATATAATCATCCAATTTTGTAGTCAGTGTGACTCCTTTTTGTGATTGAGTAGTGAGCCCTAGGCTGTTGGCATTCCTACATGTGGAAGCCCCTATTGTATAAGTAATATTATTCATATTGGCTAGTGAGTAAATATTGTGGGTCACAAATCCCACTGAGGTTTTTCTCCTACCGGGTTTCCTCACCAAAATATCTTGTGGTATGGTGTGCATTGATGTTGTCTTATTTCTCTTTATTTCTTTATTGCTTGTTTACTGATACATTAATTTGGGTTGTATGATGAATACTAAGAGGGGGGGGTGAATTAGTATGCCAAAAATCTCTATACTTAAACACTTTACTATTCTAATAGTAAACCTGTAAAGTAGGTTAGCAAACAAATTGGTTAGAACACATGCAAACCAAATAGAAAATAATGCATTCACCCATAGAAGCACAAATACCATAACACAAGATATTTTGATGTGGAAACCCAAATGGGAAAAACCACGGTGAGATGAAACTCACAAGTAACTATCTGCAGAATAGGAACCAGACCGGTTAAGGTCATACAATGTTCTTTACCAAAATAGATCCTGTTAGGAATCTCAATATCTGTTAGGAGACAAGTCCGATTAAAGACTACCTTGCTAGAGGATTTTAGATCCACAGATGTGAACCACCTTGTTAGAGGATTTATAGAAGGCTTTTTGGGCCTACCCGATTAAGGGCTTCAAACTTGTCAAAGATGTGAGTAATCAATAAGTAAATGATCTACCAAATGGCAAAGGTTTCTTGATTAGATCCAATATGGCTCATAGCTAATGCATTTCAGCATTACTTCAGTCTTCAGTAACTCTCACTCTGTTATAGCTCACAAACTTGATCTTCTCAGTTAAGATCGTACTTACAAAAACTCATCAACCACCTTAAACCCTTGCAACCACCTAAAACCCTAGACATGATGTCCTTATAAAGGAATCTGATTTCATGTCGGTCCAATAGGATTACAATACAATTTCCTAGGTTCAATGCATCTAGACATACTAGGTAACATGACACATAAGAACCGCCAGAGTGTCAGCACTATCAAACAATCAGTGGATGGTAACTCATCACAGAGTTTTACCGGTTTAAACAAAATACCAGTTGCCGGATTGACAAAAAATGAAGACTGGGAAATATGTGTTCTACGGCTTGATCCTTCGTACCACTTGGGGTCAACATACCGCTTCATATAGGTAAACACTTTCTGCAAAACACTGATAGTCTAAAGACTATAATGCATCATACCGATTGGAACAAATTTCGGTTGAGCTTTAACTCATACATATAAAAAGTGATCTCAATGTAAGTGTATGTCCATCAATGACAATCACAACATAATCATCAAAAATACCAACATTGTAAAGTTGCAAAACAAGTTTAAATATTTTGTTCACCGGTTAGACACTGATTCACCCCCCCCTCCCCTCTTAGCATCTTTGGGACTGATCAAGTATCTAACAATTTTATGGATTCTCTTGTCCTACCATTGGTTCTATCATCCTTCCTATTGAAGTTCACACTAAATATATGGATGTCAACTTTGTTATCATTCCTTCTTCCTAGCAGTTTCATCTGAAGTTAGGCTACCCTTGGCTATCTTTCATGAAGGCTATTGCTTCTCCAATTTATAAGTTTTTGAAATTTCCCCAAAATGGAGAAATCATAACTATTAACCACAACTTATTTCAACCTTCTGAAAGAAGCCCAGGTGTTCCTATTGATCTCTTTTGGCCTAAGAAATTTCAATCTCTTCCACAAACGAGCGATGCTCTTTTCCAATCTTATAAAAAATGGAAGAAAGATATGATTTTATCTTTGAGCCAACCTAGATCCCCAAAAATTGATATTCCCATGCTTCTTGAAGATGGAATCCTTCCCCTAATGGATAGGACTAATCTTAGTCCCAAGGAAAATATTCAACCTATTTCTATGGATGTGACTATGTCATCTCCTAAAAATAACAACAATATTCCTCCTAAGGTTAGACCTATACCACCTCCCCATGATGGACCTAGTCTCCTTCCTACACTGAATATTCCTCCTTTATATAGTGCAGTTCCACATCCTTGCTCTTATAGAGAGAAGAGACTTGCCTTTCCTATTGTCCAACCTAAAATACCTCAACCTAAACCATCAACTATCCAAGAGGATACTATTCCTCCTTTCACAAGTGTTCCTCCTTCTTCTCAATCTTCTACTAAGACTCAAAAAAATCATTGTGCAAGAGACCACCAACGAAGGCGTTGTCCTCAAGCTCATGAAGCTCTTCCTCCAACTATTCAAACTCCCAAGACTCCAACAGTTGATATGATTCCCTTTTCTCCTAAGCAAGATGTTGAACCTACATCTCCAAGTCATAAGCTGCACAAAACATGTGATGGTTTTACTCCTATTCGTGTTCATGCTCCTCTTTTATAAATCTTGATGAAGAAATGAATGCAAATGTTATTCATGATGGCAATACAACTCCTAATGCTTCTGATAGTGACTATGAATATGTTGATGTGGACAAGCATTTATCAAGTGAATTTGCATAAACCCTAATACTAGTTCCTATAATTGAACAAAGTGACTTAGCACATGAGCATAGTCCTTGTGTTAGATCTTGTGTTAGCTCCATCTACTATGCTCAATGTCACTCCTCTAACATGTTGCTCGCCTTCCCAAAATAGTGATCAGAAAGATCAAGAGGCGGATGTCATGCTAGATTAGCAATATTAGCACTGTAGATCTTCTCCCGCTCTCCTCTCTTCCTCTTTGTGGCTATTCTTCTATGTGTATCCCTATTCTTATATTTTTCCTTAATGTCTACTTGAGAATGATACAAAGTATTTAGATCTCTTTTGGTCTCTTTCATGTTGACTCAAAAGACATCCTCTATTCCCTTTCTTCCAAGGTAGTGTCCTTTCTTTAGAGAATGACAATTATTATATGCACATATACATATATTATATACATGCGTTATCATACAACATACTGACTCCGTGGAAAGTGAAACTGCCTCGTGTTTTGTGTTCATTATCCTTGGGTTTATTCCTTGATTGGGGGCTAAATTTTTGCAATAACGCGCTCCCTCTATTTTCTCTCTCTTGGGTGTATCCTAACTTATATAAATCTCTCCCAATAAGGCATGCACAATCACTATAATGTGGGGGCATACACTCCGCTCATATTTTCCTTCTTGATACTTAGAATTACTTAGTGAACTTGGCTTTCCTTTATAATTTTGGTATCTTGGCTTTTCATGACTCACAGTGAGGGGAACGTTACTACTTGTAGTCATGGTTTTCCCTTCTTGATCTTCCCTTATACTTTGTCAATCAATGTCGTAAGATCCTTAGTCTACTAGGGGCTTGGTGCATATTTCCTCCTTGATGGGGTAGAAGTCTTTCAATCTTATTTCCTTGTACTTTACCAGCAATATTGGCGTATGCTTATACTCCTACTAAAGTGGGGGATAAATGTAGTGTCATAAAATTGTGACCCTTACAATTTGCGACCTTATTAGGGTCTTCACATTGGTGATTCGAATCTCCAATCCTGATCAGAGGCCCAATACTTGGTCAACCCCCTAAAATTGTACTGTTTCTTCCCTCCGCACTACTTGAACCTTCTTCTTGTCCTGAGACAAGGGGAGGATAGGTTCATGGTGCCCTTGTCCCCCCTAGGAAAGGGGCATGGCACCATTGTCCCCCCTAGGATAGGGTTGTGGCACCCTTGTCCCTCCCCTATTTTTGGGCCTCCTCTATCTTATCTTTGCACTGGAGTTTTTATAAAGCAAGAAAGCTTCCCCTATGTCAACCTATGATAAAAAATCAGTCAATTAACCCTAATTGATGAGTATACAAGTCACATTTGTCCTCTCATTTACATAAGCTGGATAAGGTGAGAGTTGGCATAAGTTACAAGTTCAAGCAATCAAGAAATCAAGAGCATTCAAGCATTCCTTTCAAGCATTGAGCATTCTCTAGTCTCCCTTCAAGGCTAGGTGTTGCATTCAAGTAAAGGATTCAACCATTGAAGAGGAGATCCCTTTCAACACACAATTCTATACAAACATTTCTATTACAACCTCCCTTGAGGTGAATTACATTTCAGTCTTTCATTTACATTTACTTGCAAGTACTTTCTTTCATTATTTGGTTAATTCCAAAAATGGGGTTTGAGTTGAAGGCAAACCCCCAATCCCAACTTCTTTTCCTCTCTTTTCTATGTGTAGGTTGCAGGTGCACAATTTTTCTTGAAAATTTGGACTCCATTTACAGAGGCGGAAAAACTCATTTCGTTTCACAGATTTTTGGGAGGACCATGTACACTTTCAGCACGGTCCTGACAACTTTTCATCAAATTCACAAGGCAACTTTGTCTTGACATATTATAGCTAGATCCAGGTGCACAACTTTATCTCATGCTTCTATCTTGAGTTATAATCAATCTTTTGCTAATTTTACACTTAGTCTTACAACACACAATTCAGTCATTTTCCATTCTAAAAGAGGGTTAGCTTGTCATTTCTATCTCATTATCAGTTCATTTAGTATTCAATCTCTTTTCCAAGAGATTGGATCTATTGAATTTCCCCATCTTTTAAATGTAATATGGATAAAGTGTTTGAAGGGAAATCCGCAGTGAAACTTTCATCTCTCCTTGAAGGGAAGAAAATGTTTCCTCTTGATCTCTCTATTATTCACTTTTTTCACCATTACAAAATCAAATATGAAGAAAGTAAAGAGAATATTTATATACTTGAATAATACATTTAATTATGGTTTATGGTATCGTAGGAGTAAAAATTTGATTTTAACTACATATATATGTTTATTGGGCTAAAAGTGTTCATGACAAAAAAGGCACCAGTGGTGGAGCATTATTTTATGTAGAGAAACTAGTCTCATGGCTAAGAAAGAAACAAGACTCAATTTCACTATCTATAGTAGAGGTACAATATATTTTAGATGTATTATGTTGCACTTAGGTATGATGAATCAGACAAACCTTGAAGGATATTAAGGTGGGGCATGATAAACCTATCTCTATTCATTGTGAAAATAGAAGTGTAATTAATATTTCAAAGAATCTTGTCATGCATTAAAAAACTGTGAACATATCGATCAAATATCGTTTTGTAATGGAGAAAGTTATTGAGCAAGAAATCAAATTGATGTATGCGGATACAAAGATAAAATTATAAATATTTTTATGAAATTACTTGCCAAGGAGACATTTAAGTGTATACTTGAAATAGAAATTAGGAGTATTATATCTTTTATCTTCTCTTTAATTGATTAGATGAAGCATTGGTCCAAGGGGAGTGTGTCAAATCATTTTTCTCATCCATAAAGTTTATCAAAGTTGCATAGTAAAAAGGACAACAAGATCAACTACTAGTGAGCCCACAATTTATCATTGATCCCAAATGGATATAGAGTTGCATTAGAGAAAGAAGGATTAGGAAGATACCTTAAATGTGGATAATAGTATCCAACAACAAGGAGTGAGAGTTTAGAGATAAGCCAAATACAAAAAATAGATTATGCTATTCAAGATTATCTTCTCATGTATGATAAAGGGGGAGATTATGGAAAATTGTGTTATCACTAATGTCAAGGTTGCAGAGATATAAGGAAACTTTTTCCTTGAGAAAATTGTTGCATATGGTTCTCATTTATAGTCTTGGTGAGAAGTACTCAATATACTAAATTTTTCCATGTAAAACTACAAAAGTTGTCATGACTTTATGTTCTTGCATAATATTTACAAAATAATAGGATGAAGAGATTGAGAAAGTTATAACAAACACTATGGTATGGTTTGATTTTTTTTTTCACAATATTTGTCCTAGAATTAGTTTCTTTATCATTCTATTCTAATAATGGTTTTCATATTGTCCTATTCCTAAAACCCTAATTTCCTATTTTGGGAACGTGCACTTTTATTTCAATTTCATAATTGGCATGCTCGTCCTAGTTTCCAATTACTTAAGTGATTACTTAATCATTTCTAATGATTTGGTTACTATCCCCTTTTCCTAGTAGTTATTGACCTAACCAAAAGATGAAGACCTTCATATTTCATGTGACCTATGTCTCAAGGATGTAGGAAGATGGAATTAAAACACATTTGATCTAGTGTTGCTGGACACAATAGATCACTGAGAGGGGGGTGAATCATTGATTTACACTCTTTTTCTTTAATAGAGAGATACCGGTAAAGTAAAGGACAAGATGACTTCTAACAGGTAACTTAAACAATGCAAGTGGAGTGTGTGATAGGGCTAGCTAAAACATTAAAATCACACATGAACAAGAATATATCACACACCACTAGATATATATGAGGAACACACAATGTGGGAAAAACCTCAGTGAGAATAGATGTTGGAGATCATCTACTCCAATCTAGCCTCACAATGAAACTCTAAATACAATATTTAGGGCACTAACCCAAGGAGCACCAACCCCTGATTTATGAGCACCAACTCAAAGGAGCACAAACACCTACACAATTTATAGGCTACAACCTAAAGGAGCTACAACCCCTACACTAAGCTACAACTTAGTGACAAAAAAATGAATCTCAGATATACAAATGAAATCACTGTTGCAAATGAAGTATTGAAACATTACAATATTCTCCTATACCAGTTTCTCCCTTACCGGACTCTATTCTCTTCACCCACTCTACAACTTGACTTTGCTGATAAATTTCCTAACTCCCCACTCATAATATTTTTTCACCTTCAACTCACACTTGATACCTCTTAATCAGGCACAACCTCTGCCAGTTTTTCACCTTTGTGATCAATGCACACTCTATTGGTTATTCCCTACACCGGTTTGTACTGCTTCTCTTTATTCATCAAATCATCACTCATAAACACTTGAAGTGTTTGTCTCTTCGGCTTTCAGACAACAAATTTCATTTGTCTTCACTCTACAACAACACCTTCAATAGTCTCAAGTCATCATATTTAAACTTGAGCTTTCCCACCAAGAAACAATTCAAACTCAGAGCAATTAGGGTTTCCTTTTCCCTACACAATCTGCATGAGATCCAATCCAGTCTATCTTGGATCAATCACCTATACTCCAAGAATGCATTTGTATGTGATTTCCTTTGTCCAATGCATACTTTCTAAAGATAGAAAACTTGTACATGATTTTCTACCTTGAAATTTGTCAGCTCTTAAAAAGATTAGTTGTTTCCTTCTCTAGATCTTCTTGCAATATGATTTCTTTGCTTTGATTCAGGAACCAACCACTCCTTGATCTTCCTCTATTATTCTTTCTTCCTCAAGCCACACCGGTCAATTACAATCCCATGATTTATGGCCATTTTATTAATATCGACTAGTTGTTTCAACAACCATGGCAATGGAGGCTTCACTGACCTCTACATGTTTTCTACGTCAGCTCCACATGGCATCACAATGGTCAATCACTTAGCTCATCGACACATAGTCGGCTCATACTTGAACATTCAAAAAACTCATACCGGTACATGCCTTTACCAGTGAGACTTACTCCTTCTGCTAACCGGTAGTTCACACTACACCGGTAGCACATTTTAACCTTCAGACATTTGTGATCACTTTAACATTCTACCTCTTCATCATAAATAGGCAGACAAAACCCAAACCGGTTTAAACTCTATCAGTTATCACTCAACATGCCAACACACACATGCATCTCATCTCATATCGGTGATGTCATTGATAGTCTTAATAACTACTTGTATTCCACCATACCAGTTTGACAAGTCTTTCACCATAGAAGTACACATTCCTCCAGATGACATACCTTTACTGGCAGCCTTCCTGCAATACTAGTTGACATCAATGACAACTCAATGCCAACAATCTCCCCCTTTGGCATTGATGTCAATATTTTCTTTTCTGGTTTCTCTCCCCCTTTAACAACAATGGCAAAGGTAACCTTAGTCTGACACCAATAATCTCTCCATTGACAGCATCTGGTTAAGACACACTCTCCCCCTATGTCCATGCTTCATGATTCAAGAGTCATAAATGACTCCCCCTGAATCATGCATCCTCTTATGCAATTAAGTGCTACTAGATGGTGAGACAACTCCCATTTTTTGTCTCAAGTACTCAAAAGGACCCAGTGGAAGTGGCTTGGTAAGTATGTCAGCAATCTGCTCATCAGTGGGAACACATTCTAATATGAACTCCTTGTCTGCTACCTTCTCCCTCAAGAAGTGATACTTGATTGTAATGTGTTTTGTTCTTGAGTGCATTACTGGATTCTTGGAAATGTTGATTGCACTTGAGTTATCACACTGGATTGGGATGGGTTCTAGTATCTCCACCTGTATGTCTTTTAGTGTCTACTTCATCCATAGAACCTATGAACAACATGTAGCAACTGCTATATACTCTGCCTCAGCAGTAGATAGTGACACTGAATCTTGCTTCTTGTTGTGCCATGATACTAACTAGTCTCCTAGGTAGAAAACACCTCCACTTGTACTTTTCCAGTCATCAATATTTCTTGCCCAATCTGCATCAATATAAGCCTATAAAGAGAAATCTCCTCTCTTTGGATACCATAGACCATAGCTAATGGTTCCTTGCAGATACCTAAAGATTATTCTAACTGTATTTAAGTGAGTTTGTTTAGGAGCAACTTGGAATATTTCTACCATGCAAATAGGTTGTACAATATCTAGTCTAGATGTTTTTAAATACAATAGACTACTGATCATAGACCTATACAATGTTTTCTTAACTTCCAGTAATTGATCTAGTTTGCTCAACTTACAACCGGTGACCATGGGAGTAATTACCGGTTTTCTATCCTCCATTTGAAATTTTTTTAGCATGTCTTTCGCATACTTAGTTTGGGAGATGAAAATTCCTATCTCCTTCTGTGAGATTTGCAAACCAATAAAATAGGACAACTCACCCAACATGGACATCTCAAACTCTGTCTTCATCTAATCTATAAATTCTTTGCACATGATGTCCTTGTCTCTACAAGAGATAATTTCATCCATATATACAATAACTATAATCATGTGATCTCCATTTACCTTGACATAGAAGTTGTTGTCTACATTCCCTCTCAAGAATCCTTGCTTCTTCAAGTATTTGTCTAACCAAGAATACCATTCTCTGGGAGCCTACTTCAAACCATACAGGAATTTCTTCAACCAACATACAAAATTCTCATCTTCATGCAACAAGTACCCTTTCGACTGTTCCATATACACTTCTTCTTCAAGAGTCCCACTAAGAAAAGAAGATTTCACATGCATTTGATACACTTTATATCCCTTGTAAGTTGAGAATGCTAAAAAAATTCTTATTGCCTCTAACCTAGCAACCAGTGCAAAGGTTTCTCCAAAGTCAATACCTTCAACTTGAGCATAACCTTTGTAAAATAACCTTGCTTTATGCTAGACTATCTTACCTTCTTCATTCATCTTGTTCCAGTAAACCCATTTGTTACCTATGACATTCTTGTCTGTTGGTCTAGGAACAACTTCCCAAGTCTGATTTTTCTCAATTTGTCTCAGTTCTTCATCCATGGAATCTACCCACTTGTTACTTTTGCTAGCATCATCAAAAATTTTGGTCTCTACTTCAGTCATGAGACAAAAATTGACCTGTTCACCTTCTCGAGGTAATCTCCTTCTAGTCTGCACACCTTCATTTGTATCTCCTATGATATGTTCTTCCAGATGATTCTTTTATACATACCGGTTGGGAATCTTGTTTGGTACATCTTCTACCGGTCCATTGTTAGATTGTTCCTCATATTCCATATCTGACTCATCAATGTAGGGTGCAGGTGCAAATTGTCCTTTGTGTGAGTCTTCATTTATTCTCACATGTACAGTCTCAACCACTCTTCTCAATCTCTTGTTGTAGCATTTGTAGGTCTTATTATTGGCTGAGTATCCCAAGAAAATTACTTCATCATTTTGGAAATCAAAACTTCCCAAACCATCAACATATTTCTTGATGAAGCAATTACTTCCAAACACTGTGAAGTGTTTGAGTGATGGTTTCCTTTCATTCCATAACTTATAAGGGGTCATTCTACTATTCACCCTTAACTGAACCCGGTTTAAAGTGTAGACAATAGTATGAACTGCTTCCTTCCAAGTATATATCTGATATGTTGGCCTCATTCAACATTGTTCTGGCCATCTCCTTCACTATCCTAGTTTTCCTTTCTACCACCCCATTTTGCCAAGGTATCCTTGTAGCTGAATATTGTCTTCGAATTCCATGTTTCTCATAGTAGTCAACACATTTATTTAAAGAAAATTCTCCACCCCGGTCAAATATTAAGCATTTTAACTGGTGTCCACTTTCATTTTCCACCATCTTCCTAAAAATTTTGAATCTCTTAAATGCTTGTGACTTGTCATGCAGGAAGGTTACCCAAGTCATTCTTGAGTAATCATCTATGAACAACATGAAACACCTTTCTCCAGCCAATGTTCTTGTCCTTGATGGCCCACATAAGTTTGTATGTATCAACTCCAAAGGTCTTCGGGTGTTATATTCTTTTGTTTTAAACCTCACCTTTGCTTTCTTACCTCTGACACATTCATCATAGAATATACTTGCCGGTTTTATGATCCAAGGTATGTTTCTCACACACCGAGTCTTTCTTATCTTAACTAGATTATCAAAATTCACATGGCCTAATCTCCGGTGCCACAACCAGCTTTCATCAACTTGTCCCATCATGCATTGGGACTCATAGCATTCCTTCAGATTGTAGAAATTTCCCTCTGTTCTCTTTCCTTCTGCTACCACCTAACTAGTAATCTGCTTTCTTATCTGGAAACCAATAGAGTCAAATGAGAACTTGTATCATTTGTCACACATCTGACTTAGACTCAGTAGGTTGTTCTTTAAACCATCCATATAGTACACATAATGAGCCTTGATATTTCCATCAATATTTAGTGTACCTTGGCCTTTGATCTTGATGGAGGAGTTGTCACCAAATCGGACTGAACCACCATTCCAATCATCAATCTTGATTAACTTTTTTTGATCTTCGGTCATGTGATTTAAACAACCACTATCAACTACCCATAAGTTTCTCCTTTTAGCATGTAGAGCATTCTTCACAATCAGTCTAGACTCTATCTTGTTTTTCTCGTTTTCTACCCAAACCGGTTTCTCTTCTTTCTTTTCCTCTTTTGTTACTTTGTGTTCTGGTTTTGTCTCAAACTTCTCATCTGGTACAACTCTCTTTTGCTTGTCAGTTCTCAGCTGACCGTTCCTTTCTATGTGACCAAAATTTTGACACTTATAGCATTTCACATTAGTACTAAAAGATGCACTCGATACATTATTGTAGGACATTTGCATATTGCTCCTACATTCATAACTTTTGTGACCAAAATCACTACAATTATAACATATAACATTTGTACTTTGTAATCCACCAAATGAGTTTCTACTCTCAAAACTAGGGTTGACATTCATCTTCCTACAATCTGCCATTCTATGACTGAACATATTGCACTAGTGACAATAACCATGAAAATTCGGAACATACCGGTTATGTTGTCTTGAACCTGCAAATGGTCACCTCGTCGGGGGTCTTCCTTTCATGCTACTAATCCTCGTGAATGCTTCATGATCAATACTTGCATTTCTCCTTGCATCTACATGTTGGTGCATTGAGTATGGTCTTTGGTTCAGTCATTGAGCATACCAGTTTGTGTGGCAGTTTCTAGGAACATCTGCATATGTCTTCTTGCCGGTATCCTTGCCTACCTTGAATGTCTTCTTCTCTTCTCCTTTATTTGAAGAAGTGAATTGTATCTCCTTATTAGATGTGTCTTTTTTGTTTGAAATTTGACCTTCTTGAAAACTTAAGCCACTGGTATCTTTCAATTGCTTCTATTTACTCTGCATCTTGTCCAAGGCTTCAATGCTACCTTCAAATTTGCTTCTCACTTTTATTTCTTCTTGGCTTTTCTCTAAGTCCTTCCAGAGTTTCACTATTTTTGCTTCCAGATTCTAATGTTCCTTTTCCTTTTCACTCAGAGTGGTACTGGTGACTTCACACATCCTCTTACCCTCTTCCAAATGGATTTTTAGATCTACAGTAGTTCTCTTGGACTCTTCAAGAGATTTCTCCAACGATTCTTGTTCTTCAGCTGCAACCCTTTTTACCTTCTTTAAGTCTCTTCTTGTTTTCTTTAGCTCATCTAGGGCACTAATGAGTTATGCTTCAAGGTATACTTCTCCTTCTTACTCTTCTTCCTCTACTTCTTCAGGTACCAGTACCTCTTGAGCCATAAAAAGATTTGCTCTGACTTCATCTCCACTATAGCAGTCATCTGAGGTACTTTCCTCATCCGTGGTATCATCTTCATGTGTGTAAACACGCTCTGCTTCTGGTAGCCTCCTCTACCATACCGGTAGACAATTTTCTTCCTATCCTTACTAAGTGATCTACTACTGTATGCGGGAAAAGTGGTTAAATAAAATTCAATATGTGAAAATATGAAAAATGACTTGTCCACACACACACAGGACTTCTTGGTGCAAGCTATGGAGTAATAACATATTTACTCAGCTTCCCAAGGAGGGTCCCATGGTTCTCTATCTCACAATGTCCCTCAAACCAATGTTTTTGCTCTCAGATCATTGAGCAAAATGGTTTAGGGATGGCAAATGCAAGAATGAGGGATGCTTTGATAGTTTTTAGTATGAAAGATATGCTAAGCTATGTATGATTCTAGGAATGCAATAAACTAGATGATAAGATGACAAGATTAGTATGAATACTATCCTAACATGATATATTTAATCTATGATTGAGCTAAAAATGATAAAGAAATTATTCTAAACATGCATATTAGTCTACTTCCTGATTAAAGAGAGGCTAAATGATGAGCATATATGAAATGAGAAAGCTTGAAAGAATTTGAGCATAAGTGTAATGCTTCAAATTTGAAAGATCATTGTTAAGAATGGAGGAATGAGAGCTCTACTTATAGCATAAACAGGGCAATGGATGGTCAAGATTGAATGGTTTAATCAAGGGCTAAGTTTGAACGTTGGGGATCCATGTGCACAATTGGCACCAATGAAATGGTGACAAGTGTCAACATAGGATTGGGTTGAGAGAAGAGGTTGGAGGCATTAAAGGCCTGAGAAGACCTCATGGTTATCTAAAGGCTAAGGGTCAAGTCTAAATTAAGATTATCCACTGGATTAAGAGTTAATCCAAGGATAAACCTTTGTGCAAATGATTAAGAGATAATCATGGTCAAAGCATTAATGGCCTGATAAGACCTTTGGGTTGGGTAGAGGTTGAGTCAAAACAAATGTTTTAACCATGTGGGAGGGTTTGAGTTAACCATTAATGGTTATTGGAGACTTTGGGGATTAAGTGGTTGAAGGTTGAAAGCCTTCAATGGTTATCAAAGACTTTGAGCCATTTAGTGGTTGAAGGTTGAAAGCCTTTAAAGGTTATCAAAGACTTTGAGGGTTTGAGAAGTGACTTCCCTTTGCTTAGGGATGTGACAAAATTTAGAAGAGGGGTTAGGTTAATTAGAAGTGATTAGAAGATTCTAGAAGGGATTAGGAAGGGGTTTGGGATTTTGCAAGTGGATGGGGGGATAATAGGATTTAATTGAAATTATTTAATTCAATTTGGTTGCCATTTGGGGAAATTAAATAAATTAGATTTATTCAATTTGGGATAACTATTTAATTAAATTTGAATTTAATTAAAAGTGGATAGGGGGGATTTAATTGAATAAAATGATTTATTCATTAAATGGTATAGTGAATTTAATCAAGTAATCTACTTAATTAAATAGAGGAATGCGGGTAATTTAATTAAATTGGATTTAATCAAATAGAGAAATGAACATAAAATATTCATTTAGGAATATGGTTATTTTTATACGTCTACATTTTGCCCCTCTTTGAAGTGACGTGTGTGCACATGTTATTTCAAAGAAAATGATGCCTTATCATGATTTATGATCAAATGCAATTTTTGTGTCACTCTTTTGATTTGCCAGTCGTGCCCCGATACTGATTTGATGCCCCAGATTCGATATTTGATGATGATGCCCCCTCGGGAGATGAATCAATATTTTGAAAAAAATAAAAAAAATTTGATTTAAGTTGATGAGTTGCGTATGATGTGTATGATTTCATGCATGTAAAATGTGTGTGAATTGATTCATCTCCTGATAAGTTACAAATTTTATGGTATAGGGGAGACCGCGACCATATTACAGGTCCAATCGGCTAACCCTAATTTCACTTTCCTCCTATAAGAGGGGAAAAGGGCTTGATTTAGGTTCATTTGTGCTTTATTGACTTTGGAGAAAGAGAATTTGCTCTGGAGAGAAAATGCCTATTCCCTATCACCGACACCATTTCGAGCGCGTCCGGAGGTACCGGAGACCTATAGCGCGTGGACCACTAGTAAGTCAACGTTTTTGACCCCTTTTGGATTTTTTGTTTTGTCATTTTTAGTCAGTTTTGGAATTTTAAAGTTTGGGTTTAACGGTTTAGCGCGTCTAAGGTCTAGAGTAGCGCATACGAAGTTTAGAGTAGCGCATCGAGGTCAATTTTAGGGGTCATGTCCGAAAAAGATAGGTTAGCGCATAAAATTATTAGGTTAGCACGTGCATGTAGAATAGCGCATGGAAAGTGTTGGGTAGCATGTCGCGTCAACAGGTTAGCGCGTAGGACTAACCTAGCGCATAGGGGCCGCAAGGGTTCGCATAGGGAAGGAGGTTTAGCGCGTAGGACTAACCTAGCACATAGGGCTAAAAGTGTAGCGCCTAGGAGGGGTAGATTAGCGCGTAGGAAGAGTCTAGCACATGGGTTGAGTTAGGTAGCGCATTGGGTGAAAAAGTTAGCGCATAGATAGAATCTAGCGCATAGGTTAGATAGAATAGCGCATAAGAGAGGCAGCCTAGTGCATGGGGGTGTTTTAGCGCATTGAATACCTGTTTTAGCGCATCGAAAAAAAATAAAATTTTGCAGTGTTGGCCGATTTGAAAATTTGTTTTGCCTGTCATGTTTTGATGAATTTATCCAATATGAGTGTTTGTATAACTTGTTTTGATTTGCAATTTTCCAAGTTATGTATAGATATCGTGTTTTGTTAATTAGAATATGATGTATTTGCGTGGTCTGTTTCAAATTCAATGTGTGGGAAGCCTGAGTTGTATTACAAGCCGATATGGGTTGGAAACTTGAGTTGTTTTACAAGTTGATATGGGTGGGAAACTTGAGTTGTTTTACAAGTTTATGTGATTATGGAGACTTGAGTTGTATTACAAGTTTTGATATGGTTTTTGAGAACTTGAGTTATTTTACAAGTTGATATGAAATGATAGGATTTTGAACTTTGATTGTAGATGAGCAAATTGTTTCATGTTGTTGATGTAAGTTTGATTTTGATATCTTTGTGTGGATTGAGAAACTGATATTGGATATGTTTTGTTTGTTGACAGGAGCGATTGGGTGTTGTTCAGTCAAGGGAGAGATTCCTGAGACCGTGGACGTTGATACCGTGATTGTCACAGGCAGATTTGGACATTATAGAGAGATATGGATTGACCTCTCTTCTGGATATGCCTCAGTTCACTGTGAACCGGGGGCTTTTGACAACATTGGCAGAGAGGTGGCATAGCGACACGAACACCTTTCATTTTGCCACTGGAGAGATGATAGTGACACTGGAGGATTGCTACTGGATTTTGTGGATTCTTGTAGTAGGGGCACTACTTCCCTATGAGCAGTAAGAGGAGGGTGGCACAGAGGCACTGCGCCGCATATTTCAGGATGACACAGTTTGTGGCTATGAGATCCCTTGGCAGGAGTTTTTGGATTTGGGTTATGCACCGCTGCCATCTGTACTAGTAGGATTCATTGGGGGATTCCTTTGTCCTGATCGTAGGTCAAAGGGATTCTCGGTGGGATGGGGGTTAGTGTTGGAGGAGATGGTCACACAGGGCCGAAGATTTGCATGGGGGTCAGTTATGCTGGCTCATTTATAACGGAGTTTGCATGAGGTAGTATACTTCGGGTACGACAGTTTGTCAGTTGGCGTGACCCTATTACAGGTATGGTGCTGGGAGCACATTCCAGCAGCGAGGCCACTGACAGATAAAGACAGGCCCGTAGGTGCAGCATATGCCTACGGATATAGAGGTCTAGTTGTCCAGCGTAAGTTGGGCAAACTAGAGCATTGGAGGAGGGTTTTTGACGACATAGATACGATCACCTGGAGACCGTATACAGGTTGTGAGGTATGGGCAGAGGATGGGCTGGAGATGCCCTTTGTATTTATGACAAGGTATCTGATTGGGAGGACCCCGTTCTTCATTGAGCGGTTTGTGGTGACCCGAGTTTTGAGGCAATTCGGGTGCCAGCAAGGGATTCCTCGGGGAGCATGTTTGTATGCCCGGCGGCAGCAGGATGTGGCCGATTGAGGGCCGACTATTGATAGTGTCGTGGTAGTGGAGGAGTTTACGGGGTTGGCCGGGTAGATCTGGGACTATTCCCTAGAGATTCAGGACACAGGGATGACAGATGAGTTCACCCATTTGTTTGCTGCGCGGGCGGTGGCGAGGATCTCAGATCCAGAGGAGATGAGGCCAGCATTTGACTCGGATGAGGAGGAGGGAGATGGGGGAGATGATGGAGATGATGGGGAGGATGGAGGAGGTAGAGGTGTGGAGAGAGTGGTATGGAAGGGGAGGATTGAGAGGGGTAGAGGAGGATTGGCTATCGGAGCCAGGAGAGAGGGGAGAGTGGTGGAGGTGCTAGCTGCAGTGGGGGGTGAGGAGGAGCTGAGTAGACCAGCACAGAGGAGGAGGGACGATGTACTCCCACCTCCAGCACTGAGGATAGGGTGAGTGGGAGGGGTTCCTCCAGCACAGGTACCACTGCGAGTTCGAGTGCCAGGTCATGTGGAGGATGCGCAGATCCGGACCTTGCAGATTACCGTTCAGCAGCTGCAGGCGCAGATTTTGACCTATCAGCGGTAGATTTCTCAGTTGACCACTGAGAGAGATACTGAGATAGAGCAGTGAGGATGAGCGGAGGTGATGTTGGCAAGTGTGCAGAGAGCAGCGGCGGGTGGTCCATTGAGAGACACCCTTAGGGAGCTGACGCGGAGAGTGCAGGAGGTAGAGTATTATAGGCGGCATTATGAGGCTGCAGTACCCAGAGATCGGCGAGTCGAGAGCTTTGCACAGTCGAGATCGATTCGATCTCAAGCCACTGGGACATGATTTGAGAGCCGAGGTGTGATGGGGCCAGTGAGACAGGACCCTCCTGGAGATCCAGGGGCAGGTGCATCTGGAGCGAGACCATCTCCGTCAGGAGATAGTCATACTTGAGAGACAGGGTCTCTATTGTATTTTTGGATCATTGTTATACTTTGTACTGGACATAGTGTTTGTACACATTTTGTAGATTTTGATCATTTTTATTTTTTTTGAGATATATATAGGGCACCATTTTTTATCTATGTGATGTGTTTATATGGATGCATGTTATATGAGGTATTTTATGTGATGATGCAATATATGATGCATGATGTAGGATGTATGCTTTTTATATGTTGTGAGATGTATCTTGAAAATGAAATGTATGTCTTAATATGCTGCTAAATGTATCGTGATATGTAAATGATGTTAAAAGATATGCAAATTATTTGTAAAATGACATGCAATAATGATATGCAATTAATTGTAAAATGATGTGCAACTAATTGTAAAATGATATGTAACTAATTGTAAAATGATATGCAACTTATTTGTAAAATGACATGCAATAATGATATGCAACTAATTGTAAAATGATATGTAACTAATTGTAAAATGATATGCAACTAATTGTTTTTGGAGCATCCCTCGTTCTATATTTGCCATCCGATAGAACCATGTTTTTGCTTTCTTTGTAGATATTATCATTGAGCATTGATTTGTTTAGGATATGTTGAAAATTTATACAAGCATAATGGTATAATTGAACCATAATAACCTGAGAAAAATTTACATGATATTTAATTTTGCAAGATAGCACAAGCGTCAAGGTATAATTGAACCAAGACGACCTGAGTGCGTATTGCATAAATGGACAAGATTTGATTATTTGTATGCGTGAAGTGGAATCAGGCCTTCAGTGATATTCGATGTATCACGTCTCGAGCAAGTATTCACACAGTACAAGTGATCGCCTCCCAGACAGAAGACTAAGAAAATATTGGAAGTTCCCCTTGACCTCCAGCTGTGAAGCATTTAGTGAGATAAGGAAGAGAATCCAATAATGCCAAAAGTTCAAAATGCAAAACTAGTTAAGATTTTATGCTATAGTGCAACATTCAGTACTTCAGAAAATCATCCATCCTTGGCAGTTTTGTGTTTTGTTTAGTTTTTGTTTGGCAATGAAGCGTAGTTGTTTGTTGGATGTCATGCTATTGAGTTTTGCATCTAGTCTTGATGTCTTAAGTGTTTGAAATATTGATATGATTTATATGCCCCTAGCTGAGTGTGCCTCTTGATGTGAATATATACAGGGATTCCAAGCCATGGTGGATTAGTGGTAAGAGGATATATATAGACAAATCAGGATAGTGACTACGCTAAGTATGTCCTGAATGGATATTTGCTAAGTGTCGGTCGATGGCCGATAGTGTTTGTAGGGATAAAATGGCGTGGATATAGATGGAGGAGCCATTCTTTCACAAGAGCACCTGTTTACCAGGTTTTCACCCTTTGTTTTTTTTTGCTTTTTCTGGATTTTTTTGTTTTTTGTTTTTTTTTTTTGATTTTTTTGTTTGTTTTGGGCTTTTTCCGTGCACTAGGCTACTTTAAGTATAGTACCTTTTCAGATGGATGCTGTTAGTTGGTTCGTCGAGCACATCTCCTTCAAAATTTGTTAGCTGATAAGCACCTGATCCATAAACTGATATGATAACATAGGGACCCAACCAGTTAGGCTCAAATTTCCCTTTCTTTTCTCGATCTTGCTGATTTCTTGGATTTTCTTTAAGGACTTGGTCACCAACCTTGAAGTTGCGGGGAATGACCTTGTGATTGTAGCTCCTGCACATGCATTGCTGATATGCTTTGAGATGAGTATAAGCATGTTGGCATCTTTCATCCAATAGCTCAAGTTCTTGTAGGCGGTTAACTCGATACTCTTCATCTAGGATCAAGCCTTTCAAAGAGACTCTGAGAGATGGGATCTCTACCTCTAGGGGTAAAATAGCCTCTGATCCATAAACCAATGAGTATGGTGTTGCTCCGCTAGGTGTGTGGATGCTGGTCCTGTCTGCCCAAAGTGCTGGATTGAGTTGTACATACCAATCTTTGCCTGCATCATTCACTATTTTCTTGAGGATTTTCAGTATTGTCTTGTTAGATGCTTCCGCTTGACCATTTCCCTGTGGGTAATATGGTGTAGAGAACCTATGTTGGATTTTGAATTTTTCACATAGTTCCTGTACATCTTGATTCTTGAAGGGCCATCCATTATCTATAATGATTGAACTTGGAATACCATAACTGCAGATCAGATAATTCGGGATAAAAGAGGCAATTTGTTTCCCGGTTACTATGGTCATGGGAACTGCTTCGATCCATTTGGTAAAGTACTCTGTTGCTGTTATAATGAACTTGTGTCCATTTGAAGATGAAGGATGAATTTTTCCAACGAGGTCCAGTCCCCACTGACAAAAGGGCCAGGATGTTGTAAATGGGTGCAGTTCTTGTGCTGGTGCATGTATCAAATTACCATGGATTTGGCATTTAGGACATTTCTTGGCAAAGTGATATGAGTCTTTCTCCATTGTAGGCCAGTAGTATCCCATCCCTAGAAGCTTTTTAGCAAGAGTAGTGCCGCTTGAATGTGTGCCACAAATACCTTTGTGAAGCTCATGTAAAGCAGAATCAGAATCATTACGATCAAGACAACGAAGAAGAGTACCATCGAGACCTCGATGATATAAAGTATCGGCGGTAAGGGTGTAACGGGCAGCTTGTTGGATAAAGTTACGTTTTTGGTTGCGGGATTGGTCAATGGGTAAGATATTGTGTTTGAGGTAGTCGTATATTGGTCCATATAACGGAGAATCTGAACTAGTCAAGGCATAGATAACATGGGATTCAGAGTGGTCATAGGCGGGGGAGAATAGTTGGTTTACCAGGAACTCATAACGACTCTGTTGCTCTAGAATTTGTAGTAATGAAGCGATAGTAGCCATTGCATCAGCTGCTTTGTTGTTCAACCTTGGTATTTGCTCGAAGGTGATGTGCACAAAATACTGTTTGAAGTCATCCACCATTTGCTTGTAGGGTAAGAGCTTGTCGTCTTTTGTTTGATAGTCATTGTTGATTTGATGGACAACCAGTTGCGAATCCCCATAAACTTTTAACTCTATGATTTTCCATTCTACGACCATTTTGATGCCTATGACCAGTGCCTCATATTCAGCCACATTATTGGTGCATGGAAACATAAGTCTGTATGATCTTGGTATAGTGTGTCCTTTAGGAGTGATGAATAGGATGCCAGCACCAGAGCCATGTTGTGTATAGGATCCGTCAAAGTATAAGGTCCATTGTTTGGTAGAAAGAGCAAGAACATCTCTGTCTAGAAATTCCACCTACATGGTGTGTTTTCCTAGTAGGGGTTCTTCGGCTAACTGATCTGCAATTGCTTGTCCTTTGATGGCTCATCTTTCTGTGTATTGGATGTCAAATTCACTAAGAATCATGACCCATTTAGCCAATCGGCCTATGAGAGCTGCCTTGCTGAGTAGATACTTGAGAGGATCAATTTTTGCCACTAGCTTGATGGTGTGTGCTAGCATATAATGTCAGAACTTCTGAGATGCGAATACCAGTGTTAGGCAAGCCTTTTCAATGAATGTATAGTTGAGTTCATAGCCATTCAATGTTCTACTGATGTAATATATGGCACGTTTCTTTCCTTATTGATCCTCTTGTGCCAATAATGCCCCCAGTGATGTCTGTGGTTGAGATATATAAAATAAGAGGCTTTCCTACAACCAGAGGTACTAGAACTGGTGGATTCATCAGGTACTATTTGATTTGGTAAAAAGATTCTGCACACTTAGCCTCCCATTTGAATGGTACATTTTTGTGTAGTAAATGGTTAAATGGTAGACTTTTATCGGCTAGCTGAGCAATGAATCGCCTGATTGATTGAAGTCATCCTTGCAGAGATCTGAGTTGACTGATATTCTTTGGTGGTGGCATGTCCATGATGGCTTGTACCTTTGCTAGAACTACTTCAATACCCTTAGCTGAGACTATGTAGCCTAGTAACTTGCCTGATGTAACCCTGAAGACACACTTCTTAGGGTTAAGCCTGACTTGGAATTTCTCCAATCGATCAAAAATCTTTGTTAGGATGCCAAGATGTTCTGCTCTGGTGAAGGATTTAACTAGTAAGTCATCCACATTGTCTTCCATAAATGTGTGCATCATGTCATGAAATATTGTGGTCATTGTTCTTTGATAAGTGGCCCCTGCATTCTTTAAGCCGAAAGGCATAACATTCCAACAGTACGTTCCCCAAGGACAGGTGAACGCAGTTTTATCTTGATCTTCTGGGGAGATTTTGATTTGGTTATAGCCTGAGAAACCATCCATTAGGGAGAGCATTGCATGGCCTGCTGTGAGATCTACAATGATGTTGATACTGGGCAAAGGAAAGTCATCCTTTGGACAAGCTTTGTTGACGTCTCTGAAGTCAGTGCAGATTCTGATACTACCATCTGGTTTTGATACTGGAACGATGTTGGAAATCCATTCCACATAGTCAATGGGTCGGATGAATCCGACGTCTAATAATTTCTTTAGTTCAGTTTTGACCATGAGTGCCACTTGTGGATTCATCTTTCGTAGCTTTTACTTGACTAGCTTAACTCCGGTAGAAATGGATAGATGATGCATGATTAAGTGTGGATCCACTCCAGGCATATCAGCATATGACCAAGCAAAGTTGATTTGCTGTCCTTTAAAGAAAATGATGAACACTGATCTTTCTTCCTCTGTTAGAGATTCTGCAAGGTGTAGGTTCCTAACTACTTCTGTGATACCAATGTTGATTGATTGAGTGGGCTCAATCAATATGGGTGATCACTCATGAAAGTGCTTAGGAAGAGTGTCAAGTCTCCCATCGTTAGGTGCCTTAAAAAGGTTTTCACCCTCCGATACGTCCTTTATTTTTACTTTTTTATGATCTAGAGTTACCATTGACTGGTTTTCAGCATCCGATCCTTTATCTGGTTCATTTTTGCGACTGAGAGACTTGGCACTCCCTGGCTTGTAGACATCATTATTTTGTTCACTAGTAGAGCCTGTTTCTAGATTTACGGTACATAGGTAATGGATAATAGATTCATCATTTGGGAAAATTGGTATATTATGGATTTCAGGTTCATCCCAGTCGATGAGGTCAGGAAAGACAAGTGGTAAGGAATCGTTAGGTGGATCAAGTTCAGCTACTATGAGTGTTAGGACAAAGTTTTCATCATGATGGTTCTTGGTTTTAAAGAAGTTCAGGATTTTGTTGAGGTCTTCGATGGTATTATCCTCTACATATAATTGCTCATAATGTCCCTGTTCGCTTTCCTCGGCATCGTAGATATTCTGCGGTCCAAATTCCAGAGGTCTATCTTCTGCGTTATGTTCTTCTTGGGAGATAGATATAGAATCAGTATCACTAGAGATATCTGTAGTAGCATTGGAGTAGGTACCCCATTCATATTCATTGGAATTAGTCTCATAGGCATCATCCCAGATTTTATCTGTGCTGTAAACAGGTATGTTGTACGGTGAAAACAAATCTTTGATGATGGATACCATTTTGATGGTTTTTGTTGATTCTGTGTCAGATCCATCCTCTACTTTCTGAATTTGTTCATAGACTGTGCTTCCTCGAAGAGGAATAATGGTATCTGGAGATGACATGATTTGTTCTTGAGATATTGGTGTCTGAATATGAGCTATTGCTGCAACTAGGGCCTTCTTATGACTTAGAAGCTTTTCCTGATGTAACTTCTGATCTTGACGTTCCCGTGTCTTGCGGATTGTTCTGCAGATTCAAAGAGTGCTTCCTGCCAAGATTCTTCTTTGTATTTTGTCCTTACTTTCCATTGAGGTTTGATAGGTAGATGTGGCGGTCGTTTCAATAGGAACGTGAGTTTGGAACCCAATCCTGCTTTGTTTTTGCTAGGTTGTGAAGGAAGATCTATAGGCTCAGTGATTCCTTCTTTGCATTTGCCAATAGGTCCTTTACCGTCATATCCCATTTGCTTCATGATTAAGTAGCCTTTTCCATATAGGTGTGTGGGTAGAACAATGTCCAGAGCGGCTGCTCTATGATTTTCTTCCTCATCTTTGTATAACCAGCTAAGAGCATCTTTGTCCTCTGATTCATGTGCCAGAATACCCAATTGGATGAAGGTACCATCAAATTTAGTGATGGGCCGAGTAGCCAGTTGTGTTGATGTAGTAGGCAAACCATGTGATCTAGGTGATGTTGGCAATTTTGCCAAGCATAAAGGCTCTAGAGAGTATTCTCCCATGCCTTGGTCTTTGATTTGCATTTTTTGTTTGAAGTCTCCCCATAAGGAGTTGGATTTTGCTGTGTGTGGATCTGATGTTGAAGATTGCTGCTTTTCTCTATTATGAGGAACCAGACTATCCTGGGCTGCCCCCATTGCATTGCAATGTTGAAATGGATTGTGATCAGCAGATATGGAGATTTCTTGTCCATCATAAGGAAAATTGACACACTGGTGATATGTAGAAGGTACTGCTTGCATTTCATGTATCCAGGGTCGTCCTAACAAAATATTGTAGGTTAGATCAATATCTAAGACTTGACAAATAGTATCCTTTTGTACTGGGCCTACTTGAATAGGTAATATCACTGTGCCTTTAGAGGACCTTTCTTCATCATCATATGCTTTTATGGTAATCTTTTTGCAAGGATCAATAGATTCTTCTGAGAAGCCTAATGCACGGATAAGCTTTAAAGTACATATATTAAGTCCGGCTCCTCCATCTATTAGGACTCTTTTGACTCGGTGTTTGCAAACAATGACTTCAATATGGAGAGGAGTATTATGTGGATGGATCAAGGAAGCATCGTCATGCTCGGAGAAGGTGAGGTTATGAGGTCCTGTCATATGGGCGACCATGGCTTGAAATCTGTCTGTATCCAGATTTTGAGGTACATTGGTTTCCAATAGTGCTTGTTCCAATGTCTTTGTGCTTCGGTGATAGTTTCAATAATTCCAGGATAGATATCTGAGCTGGAGTCTTGCGTAGTTGGCTAACCAAGTCATATTGGATTTTTGGTGTTGTAGTTGCAGGTGCAGTATGTCCCTTCAAGACATATTTCTGAGTTCGGGTTGTGACATTGACAGATTCATGATCACGCTGATCTCGGATGGTGATGACATTTACGCGATGATCTTCAGCTAATATGTGGTTGATGGTGTTGTTGTAGATATGATTAATACGAGCTTCGCGTGTATCATCTGAAGTGGATGCTCCATCTTTGTTGTAATTTGGGAGAGGATTTTTAAAGGCTTCGTGATCATCATTTGTTTTAAGTCCATCGACCATTAAGTCACCTCGATCAATCATGTCTTGTACTATGTGTTTCAATCTCATGCACTCGTTTGTTCTATGACCCTTGTTGCGATGGAAATCACAATAGTGTGAATCATTCCACCAAGGTGTTTTGATTGGGGGTTCATAATTGTTGATTGGAAGTAAAGATAGAATCTTGTTTGCCAAGAGTTCTCTGAATGCGGATTCTAGTGATTGTCCTAGTGGTGTGAAGATGCGCTTTTGAAAATTGTTCGTGTTGTTGCGTGAATTGTTGTTAGGTCCTGGATTCATGTTTTTGCTTTGAGTATCATTGGTATTGTTTGTATTGAGTTGTCCTTGATCAGTGTTTTGTGCATATGTGTTAGCATTTGGTGCAGCATTTTTAGTATTTTTCATGTTCTGAGGATTTCCAGATAATTCAAGCACTGGTTGCTTTGATTTAGGATCATGTGATTTGTTGTTGCCTTCGTTTCTGTTTCAAGTCCAAAAGCGAGATTTGTCCAGATTGGTGTTGTTTTGGTTATTGTAGTTTGATGAGTTCATTCCTTCCTTGTAAAATTTGAGTGTTCGCTTTTTGACACACGCTTCTTCCACTTGAATGCCATTTTCAATCAATTTAGCAAAAGATGGCATGCATTGAAGTTTTAGTCTGTAACTCATTTCGCCGTTCAGGTTAACGATGAAGATTTCCATTTTCTCCTTCTCAGGAATATCTCGAGGATATCTGGAGACCATGCGTCGCCAGCATTGAAGGAATACCATGAATGTTTCATTGTTCTTTTGTTTAGTATTACAAACATCTAGCATGGTTATGGCATGTTGGATGTTGTAGGAATAGTGGGTTATGAATTTGTTAACCAACTCATCAAATGATCTGACAGGTGGTGAGATTTTGGATAACCATTCCATGGTTTGCCCTCCTAAGCTTCTGGGGAATAACCTCATTAAATAGGTGTCATCATGAGCAAATTCAAGGCTCAGTGTGCAAAATTCGCAAACATGATCCCTGGGATCACTTTTCCCATCATATTTATCAAATTTGGGAACATCCGAGTTTGGAGGAAAAGGCACCATGTTTAAGCTTCGGTCAAATGGATAAGGACAGATTTTGTTTAAAGAGTACCGCACTGTTGTCCCTTGTTGCATATCCTGTATTTGCCTTTGCAACATTTGCATTTGTTGAGTAAGGGCTGCCAAGGGTATATTGTCTTGTCAAGGAAAAAGTTCTTGCCTTGTATTGGTTCTCAACTGAAAAGGTGTGGTAAATGGTATATGTTGCTCTGGTGTCTCTAGCTCAGGTATACGCATTTCTGGTATGCGTTCTTCTGGAATGTGTTGTTCAAAGTTATGTTGTTCAGGTATGCGAGTTTCTTCTTCTCTGGGTTGTTCTTGATATGCATATTGTCGAGAACCAGTTTGAAAGATGTTTGGGTCGAAATCTTCAGGAAGTTTAATGCCTTTGCTTGTGAGCATCAACAGATATTTTTCTTTGTCATTTTTCATGAGTTTTTCGACAAGTTTTTGGAAGGAAGGATTTTCTTGACATTCCCGAAGAAGTGCTTCAATAATTTCAGGCTCTTCTACGGGTGGAACTTCAAAAGGATTTGATAATCTGCGATTCATACTTGATTCTACGTGTGTCTCGCTTTGTTTGTCTCGTTGAGAGCGAGTAACGGGCATTTTAGTAAAAACTTTCAGTGATGAAAGGGACAAAAGCCTCTTCGATGGGTTGCTCGGGTGTTGGTGGTTCTGGTCGAGATGTGTTATATGTGATGCACTCATCGGGCAAGAATGCTGGATTGATTTTCCCGCCGCGGTTTATGGTTTGATTAAAAGCAGACTTTTGACAGTATGCTCTCGTTTTCAAAGGTTCTTTGTCAAATTCGCTAGATTTGTTTTGGATGTAACGTTTGACATGATGAAGGAATACCCGATGAGATTTGAAGAGTTGATGATTGATGTATAAAAACTTATTTCTCTTGATGAATTTGGAAAAACTAGGTTGTTGTTTCTTCAACGTGATGTTACGATAGAGGTTCTTTCTTCTCAGAATAAGGGGATTAGTCATGCATGAGTGATCAATGATTTCCTTTGATGTGTTTGTATTCAGTTGATTCTTGTTTTGAAAAATTTCAAATCTTACTTTATCAGAGTGAAGGTTTAGATGCCCCTTCATGATAAAGCGTGTCAAATGATATGGATAAAAGCTTCCCGATCTAGAAACTGGATTTGACAATTTGAGAATTTTAAACAAGTGTTTTGAGATAGAAATCCGTAAGATGGTAAAGGATTTTGTTGATACTGATGATGAAATCTTTGGATTATGATAGGAGAGACGTCCTCTATTGTGCGATTTGTTTAGGATTCTGAGAACTTTTGTTTTGACGCAAATTGAGCTTAAGAAATAGTTTTAGTGGTTCGTTTGTCACTCTGGTTTGATGAAAAATGGTTTTTTGATGAAAAAGGCTTTTAAAAATGTTTTTGAAATTTTGAAATTTTTCACAGTTTGTGCTCTCTGTTTTCCTGTTTTGGATCACGCGCTAGAACAGAGTCTACATGCGCTATTGAATTTACTTGATGCACTAAAATAATGGGCTCACGTGCTAATCTGCCCCTAGACACACGCTAAAGTTTGGATTTTGGAAAATGGCGGTCTAACAGTTTCAAAAGTTTATGCGCTATCCTGGGTCTTCTAAGCGCTAACTTCTAGACTGCATGCGCTAATGTATCTATGCTACACGCTAAGCTGTTTCTTCCACGCGCTAAAATTAGGACTGTTGAAAATTGTTGTGGAATTTGTTCGAAAAGGCTACGTGCTATACTGGGCCTATTACGCGCTAACTTTTATACTTCATGTGCTAATTCTTGGCACCTACGCGCTAAGCTATTGCTACCATGCGCTAGACTATTTTTCGGATGCGCTAAAGGATTTTATACTATTTTGCCTAAGGATAAAATGCTACTGTTTTAACTCTACACGCTATTTTGAGGTTTGGATGCGCTAACAGAAGTTTTCCACATGCTAAGATGTTGCTGTTATGCGTTAGACTGCCCTGATTTTTCCTTTTGATTGATTTCTTGAGGATTTTGAATTTTGTTGAGAAATTTTCAAGTGTGACAGATGATTTTCTGAAATAATAAATGCAAGCATGGCACAAAAAATATAACCATTTTGCCTAATCTAACAAAAAGTGTATGTTCTGCGAGGATGTGTTCAAATCCCCAACGTATTAACAGGTTTGGATACAAGTAATACACTTCAGAAAGACTCTTTATTCAAGGGTCATAAATAACATCATAGCCCACTAGTCTCGATACTCCGTCAGCTCAAACAACCGTGTCACCCCCTAGAGGGCGCCCGTTTTTTTGCCTTTTGCCAGAAATTAACTCAAAGTGAATTGCTTCACAGTTGAGTAGGTATCTTGGGAGATATATGGTGAGTAATCTTGGGGGCGGATTCTTCCCCACCCTTGCACTATGATGTTATAAATGTTCGGTTACTGACTCAGTTTAAAGTTTCTAATTCTATGGTTCGTAATCAGGCTTTCCATTCGGCCGTCATTGATAAACTCCCTCAGGAGGCTTCCCAACCTTTAGAACAAAGGCTTTACGTATCTCAAGGATACTGGGGGAAGGCTAATCACTGCGCGCAACCGTTGAAAAGGACTTTCGTCACTTTCCACATTTGATTATAGTGGGTTGGAATTCTTGGCGTCAAAGTCGTTCCCTTCACACCGGCCATAAATGGCTTTAAGAGTTGATTGCAACTCCTCGGAAAGGCAGGCCTGCTAAAGGTTTTAATGCTTGAATTACTGAAAGCTGTAAGAGTGGTCTGGATTTTTGGTCACCCAGTTAAGGGGAGAGCATATACCTTCCACTTTCGAGACAAGGCAAACAAAGTTCTTTTTAGCTTTCAAGACAATGATTTTCTAACTTCTATTTGGAGATGTTGCTCCAACAAGCATGATGTTCTTTTTAACTTTTAAAAGAAAGATTTTCTAATCTATAAAAAGGAAATGGTCAACAAAGCAAAATTTCCGATTTGGAGGTCAACAAAAGAAATCATTTTTAACATAAAATCCCCCACTCTATCTACAAGAAACTGTTAGCATCCTGCAAGCAAACAACAAAGATAAAACGTCAGGTGATCTGGAGGACTTCTACAAGTCTAAAATTTCAGTTCGGTTACAAATTTTTTTATTTTTTTTTTGTCTGTGATGCGCTACAGAATTGACTGTATGCGCTACAATAAAAGCCAGATGCACTAAAATTATGTTCCCCTACGCTATACAGTTGCTTGGATGCACTAATCTGTGAATTGGAAGCACTGCTCTATTCCTTTTCTTTCTCCCGCACTCAGTTCTACAGGAAAATTTGAAATATGATGCACTAACTTCTGAGGTTCACGTGTTGGATGATGGACTATAAGCGCCAAACTGGGGATCGGATGCGCTATTTTGTTTACTGCATGCGCTACTCTGTGTTTTGCCCACGTCGAGACCTACAGGAAATTATTAGTGGAGTCATGCGCTAAAAAAATGTCTTCACGTGCTAAAGTATAGGGCCCACACGCTAAACAGTGAGCTAGATGAGCTAGACTATTGATCAGATGCGCTATGGAATGTTGTCGACGCGCTGATTCCTGTTTCTCGTGGACCTGCAAAAGTCATTAATTTGAAAAATCGATTTGTTATTTGGGGTCGGGCCCCACGGTGGGCGCCAGAAATGTATGCGGGAAAAGTGGTTAAATAAAATTCAATATGTGAAAATATGAAAAATGACTTGTCCACACACACACACAGGACTTCTTGGTGCAAGCTATGGAGTAATAACGTATTTACTCAGCTTCCCAAGGAGGGTCCCATGGTTCTCTATCTCACAATGTCCCTCAAACCAATGTTTTTGCTCTCAGATCATTGAGCAAAATGGTTTAGGGATGGCAAATGCAAGAACGAGGGATGCTTTGATAGTTTTTAGTATGAAAGGTATGCTAAGCTATGTATGATTCTAGGAATGCAATAAACTAGATGATAAGATGACGAGATTAGTATGAATACTATCCTAACATGATATATTTAATCTATGATTGAGCTAAAAATGATAAAGAAATTATTCTAAACATGCATATTAGTCTACTTCTTGATTAAAGAGAGGCTAAATGATGAGCATATATGAAATGAGAAAGCTTGAAAGAATTTGAGCATAAGTGTAATGCTTCAAATTTGAAAGATCATTGTTAAGAATGGAGGAATGAGAGCTCTATTTATAGCATAAAAAGGGCGATGGATGGTCAAGATTGAATGGTTTAATCAAGGGCCAAGTTTGAAAGTTGGGGATCCATGTGCACAATTGGCACCAATGAAATGGTGACAAGTGTCAACATAGGGTTGGGTTGAGAGAAGAGGTTGGAGGCATTAAAGGCCTGAGAAGACCTCATGGTTATCTAAAGGCTAAGGGTCAAGTCTAAATTAAGATTATCCACTGGATTAAAAGTTAATCCAAGGATAAACCTTTGTGCAAATGATTAAGAGATAATCATGGTCAAAGCATTAATGGCCTGATGAGACCTTTGGGTTGGGTAGAGGTTGAGTCAAAACAAATGTTTTAACCATGTGGGAGGGTTTGAGTTAACCATTAATGGTTATTGGAGACTTTGGGGATTAAGTGGTTGAAGGTTGAAAGCCTTCAATGGTTATCAAAGACTTTGAGCCATTTAGTGGTTGAAGGTTGAAAGCCTTTAATGGTTATCAAAGACTTTGAGGGTTTGAGAAGTGACTTCCCTTTGCTTAGGGATGTGACAAAATTTAGAAGAGGGGTTAGGTTAATTAGAAGTGATTAGAAGATTCTAGAAGGGATTAGGAAGGGGTTTGGGATTTTGTAAGTGGATGGGGGGATAATAGGATTTAATTGAAATTATTTAATTCAATTTGGTTGCCATTTGGGGAAATTAAATAAATTAGATTTATTCAATTTGGGATAACAATTTAATTAAATTTGAATTTAATTAAAAGTGGATAGGGGGGATTTAATTGAATAAAATGATTTATTCATTAAATGGTATAGTGAATTTAATCAAGTAATCTACTTAATTAAATAGAGGAATGCGGGTAATTTAATTAAATTGGATTTAATCAAATAGAGAAATGAACATAAAATATTCATTTAGGAATATGGTCATTTTTATACGTCTACAGCTACCATTTGATTGATCATCTTCATTCTTATCACCATAAGGAAATTTGGTAGCAAAATGTCCAATCTTTCCACAGTTGAAACATTTGAAAGGCAGCTTGCCTTTATATTTCCTTGAACCTGTCTTGAGTCTTCTGACAAAGTTTGTCATGATGTCATTAGAGTCTTCACCAGTTGCATCATGAGCAGATTCTTCTTTTCCTTTTCTTGAAGTCTTGAAAGTAGCTTCTTTCTTCATAGCATTAATATCGGTGGTCCTCATCTCATAAGCAGTTAGGGAGCCATACAACTCATCCATTGTAAATACTTTCAGATCTTGTGCTTCTTCTATTGCTGAGACTTTTGTATCATACTTAGATGTAAGAGATCTAAATACTTTCTTCACCACCACCTCATCTTTTATTTCTTCTCCAAGCTCTCTAATGGCATTTGTTGTTTCATCAACCCTTTGGAGATAGTCAGCTATCTTCTCTTCATCTTTCATTTTCAAACCCTCAAATTGTGCTCTCAAGGTCTGCAACTTAGCTTCCTTGACTTTAGCATCACCTACAAATATCTTCTGCAACTTATACCAATTTTCCTTGATAGAAGAGAAGTGCATAACTTTAACAAACTCATTATCAGACAACCCACTAAGAATGACATTCTTAGCTTAGCATTGTTTTCATATTCCCTCTTAGCATCTAGATCAGTAGGGGGATTATTAGGGACTATATATCCATTCACAACCGACATCGATACATCAAAACCTAGAGAGGATAAATAGGTTTCCATTCTTATGCTCTAGAAGGCATAGTTGACACCATCAAACATGGGAGATTTTGAGGAGGCAGATTCATTTCTTGCCATTGTGAACACTTGATAGGATCTACCCAAGCTAGAAAACATTTTTGACAAAATAGGGTACCTATGCTCTAATACCAATTGTTGGACTTAATGGATCATTGAGAGGGGGGTGAATCAATGATTTAAACTCTTTTTCTTTAATAGGGAGATACTGTTAAAGTAAAGGACAAGTTGAATGATAACCGGTAACTTAAACAATGCAAGTGGAGTGTGTGATTCGGCTAGATAAAACATTAACATCACATATGAATAAGAATACATCACACAACACTAGATATATATGAGGAAAACCCAATGTGGGAAAAACCTTGGTGAGAATAGCTGTTGGAGATCTTCTGCTCCAATCCAACCTCAAAATGAAACTCTGATTACAATATTCAGGGCACCAACCCTCAATTTATGAGAACCAACTCAAAGGAGCACCAACCCCTAAACAATTTATAGGCTACAACCTACAGGAGCTACAACCCCTGCACTAAGCTAAAACTTAGTGACAATAAAATTAATCTCAGATATACAAATGAAATCACTGTTGCAAATAAAGTTTTGCAACCTTACAATATTCTCCTCTACCAGTTTCTCCCTTACCATTCTATATTCTCTCCACCCACTTTGTAACTTGACTTTGTTGATAACTTATCTAACTCCCCTCTCACAATATCTTTTCACCTTCAACTCACACTTGATCACTCTTAATCAGGCACAACCTCTGCCAGTTTTTCACCTCTATGATCAATGCACAGTCTACCAAGTGTTCCCTACACTGGTTTATACTACTTCTCCTTATCGTTCAGATCTTCACTCATAAACAGTTGAAGTGTTTTTTTCTTTGGCTTTTAGACAATAAATTTTTACTTGTCTTCACTCCGCAGCAACACCTTCAACATTCTCAAGTCTTCATATTTAATCTTGAGCTTTCCCACCAAGAAACAATTCAAACTCGGAGGGGTTAGGGTTTCCTTTTCCTGACACAATCTGCATGAGATCTAATCTAGTCTATCTTGGATTGATCACTTGTACTCCAGAAATGCATCTGTACACATTTTCTATTATCCAATGCATACTTGCTAAAGATAGAAAACTTGTACATGATTTTCTACCTTGAAATATATCGGCTCTTCAAAAGATCAGTTGTTTCCTTCTCGAGATCTTCTTGTAATCTGATTTTTTTTTTGATCTAGACACCAACTACTCCTTGATCTTCCTCTATTATTATTTCTTCCTTGATCCACATTGTTCAGTTACAATCCTGTGATTTATGGTTATTTCATTAATGTTGACTAGCTATTTCAACAACCATGGTGATGGAGGCTTCACCAACCTCTGCATGTTTGCCACCTCAGCTCCACATGGCATCGCAATGGTGAATCATTTATCTCACCGACATACAGTCAGTTCATACTTGAACATTCAACAAAATCATACTAGTACACACCTTTATCAGAGAGACCTACTCCTTCTGCTAACTGGTAGTTCACACTACATCGGTAGCAGATTTTCACCTTTGAAGATTTGTGATTACTTTAACATTTTGCCTCTTCCTCATAAATAGGTAGCCAAAACCCAAACTGGTTTAAACTCTATTGGTTATCACTCAACATGCCAACACACATACATCTCACCTCATACTGGTGATGTCACTGATAGTCTTAATAACTACGTGTCTTCCACCATACCAGTACACACTCCTTCATACCAGATGATATACCTCTATTGATAGCCTGCCTGCAATACTAGTTGACATCAATGACAACTCAATGCCAAAAAGTGTCAATGGATCTAATATGACTATAGTACAAGTGTATTCCACAATGGGTCAAATCTTTTGTCATTCATAAAATTGCATGACTGTGTCATTTGTTTGTGGTAGGCCCAAGCATAAGGTATATTTTCTTATTTACAATATCATATATTCATCATTCATTCTACCAAGAAAAGAAGATATCAATGACCTATATTCAAATGTGCATAATGGCTAGGTCCAAATTCAAATTTATATATTTAAAGGTCAACCTAAAGGAGGTTTTGAGATGTTTTTATTATACCTTGGCCAACCTTTAGAGTGGACCTAATTCTATTTATCCATATAGATAGAAGATCATTTTCTCTAGCACTATGTGAGTAAAAGAGTAGATATAACATAAGTTATTCATGATTGAGTAAATTGATATGTTCTTTTGTCTGTGTGAATCATGTAATCTTTATTTTAATACAAAGATGGTATATCATGTGGAATAGGTTGTAGACCATAATCTTTCAATATGAAAAAGAAAAATTACAAGTTTTCATTATGATATTACTCTAATCATTTTCAAATAGGGGATGTCTATCATCTATCATGTAATTAGTTTTGAGGTTAATGCCTCTTTATTTGTCTAAGTTTAGTGTGTCTCTTGTATGGAATTGATCATAGATTAAGGGATTGCAATCTCCTTTAATTTGGGACCCATAAAATTTTATATTATTTAGGGGACTGTTGTCTCCTAAGAGTTGGTGCCTTTGAATCAAATTTTATTGTTCATTTTTATTGATGAGGTTAGAATTAGATAGTAGGTCCAAGAAGATTTCTCACCAAAATTTTCCTCTTCCAAGGTTTCCACATAAAATCTAGTGTCATATTCTTTTGTGTTGTTGCATTGATTACCTTCATTATTGATGTTCATGCTAATGCTTCTAATAATATTCTGAAAAATTGAAAAGTGGCAATCAAGGTTGAAATTGATGATGTACTAATTCACTCCCCCTCTTGGTATATTGTTGTGTTATAACATCTTAAATAAGAATTTAACCATAGTATCATCATTCCATATTAGCTTGTTCTCATCCAAATAATTACCCCAAAGGTGGGATTGAAGGAAACCACCAAAAGAAGTGATAATATTAGCTTTAGAAGGATTTTAGACTACCAAATCTAGTACTACCTATTAAAATATGAGAAAATAGATTTAAACCAGAATCAAATTGAAAGAGTTAGAACAAAATACTAGAAATAAAATGGACAAAATAACAATACTAGAGAAACTTGATGTGAATGATCAATGACATAATAGCATCAAGAAAAATCTCCCAATATCCAATCTAAAAATACAAGCAAGGTAGCATGTTTATATAGACTCAAGTGAGGGGTGGAGGTGGCAATACCAGCCAATGAGGAGAGACCACCATGATGGTATAAACATAGTAAATGCACCTCCTCATAGCATGCTGACACCTAAATACCCACTTATCTTAAGTGAACATGCTTTATTAATCTAAGCAAGATTAATTAAAGTGTAGGAAAAACCTAGGAAAAAGGAAAATAATAAACCCAACTAGGAAAATAAAAACCTACACTAACATCCCCCCTTAAGCATAGCTTAGGTGGGTGAAAATATGGGTCTCGACAAATGAAGCCTGATGAGGTACCCATGTTCAAAGTCTTACCACCCCAACAAAGAATAAGCTCCCTCAACAAAAGAGAGTACGAGACCCCCCCAGAATAGAGAGAGAGAAATAAATAAGGAACTAAGAAGCCCCCCCAACAAAAGTGAACACCTGCCACACCCCAAGCAAAGCTCTCAAATGAATGAACTTCCTTTCACTGAAGGGTTCAGTGAAGATGTTTGCAGTCTGATCTAATGTTTGATAGTACTAAAGATCAATAACCTTCTCATGAATCAGCACCTGAATGTAGTGCATGTGAATATCAATGTTCTTGGTCTACTGATGATGGATCAGATTGTGAGAAATCTGAATAGCATTCTAGTTGTCACAAAATATGATTGTAGGCTTGCAAAAGGAAATACCAAACTCAATACTCAGCCTTAGTAGATGAAAGAGAAATAGTAGATTGTTTCTTGCTTGTCCAAGAAATTGGAGCAAAACCAAGAGAGAAGCAATACCCTAAAGTGGACTTACGATCTTGAGAATCGCCTACCCAATCTGAATTTGTATATCCCACCAAGTCAATATCCACACCTGCTATATAATAAATCGCATAACTATGAGTACCCTATACATAGTAAATAATTTGTTTAGCTTCTTTCCAATGCATCTCATGTGGCTCTTGCATGAACCTAGAGACCAAGCCCATGACATGTGAAATATCAGGACTTATGTGTGTCAAATATATGAGGCTTCCAACCAATTGACAATACAAGGTCTCATCCACCAATGGTGAAGAACAAGAAGCCTCAAGTTTGACTCCTGACAAAATGGGAGTCAGTACGGGCTTATAGTCAACCATGCAAAATCTTGAGAGGATATCAAAAGTGTACTTAGGTTGTCCAATGAAGATACCAGAAGGTGACTGAGTGATCTCAATCCTTAAGAAGTAGTGGAGTAGGCCTAAGTTAGACATCAAGAAATGATCATGAAGGGCATTTTTGACTGCCTTGATATGGGAGGAGTGACTCCCAGTGATCAAGAAGTCATAAACATAGAGAACAAGGAAGGTGAGAGTATCATCCTACTGCAAAATGTAGATGTTCGGATTAGAATGGCACCGAGTGAACCCAACTGACAAAAGGAAGGAGTCAATCTTGGCATACCAATCTTGAGGAGCTTGTTTAAGGCCATAGAGAGACTTTCAAATGACAAAAGCAAGTGAAGGATCTTGGACAAACCCATGTGGCTGCTCCATATATATCTCATCTTGAAGGTCACCATGAAGAAAAACACTATTCATATCCATGTGATGAACTTCCCAACGATGGGATGCAGCAATAGCAAGGAGAAGTCGAATGAAATTCATCTTGGAAACTGGCACAAAGGTCTCAGAGTAGTCAATCCTAGCAACCTGGGAGAATCCTTTGGCAACCAGACGATCCTTATGCTTATCAACTGACCCATCTGTAGTAAATTTTGTTCAGTAGATCCACTTGCATCAAACAAGTTTCCTTCCCTTAGGAAGAGGGACTAAATCCCATGCATGGTTCATCTCCAAGGAATTGAACTCCTCTTGCATAGAAGCATCCCACTTGGTGACACTTGAAGCTTTTTGAAAGGACTGTAGATCTAAAGCTGTAGAAAAGAAGAGATGTGGAGCATTATAGAATTGGGACCTTGTTCTTCTCTCATCTGAAGGATCACCAACCCAATCACCTACTAATTCCATGAGCCCAAAGAGGCCCAATAGTTGGAGAATGAGGAGAATCTAGAGGAGAATAATCACCCTTTGAATGATGACTAAGAGAGGGGGAAGATGAATCCTCATCATCGTCATCTGAAGTGGAGGAAGAAGACTCCTCAAAAGGATCATGAGGATTAAAATCCTCAGAAGAACTATCATCATGAAGAAGCAATGTCTCCATAGAAATGAAGGATTTAGAGGTGGCAGAAGAAGAACTAGAAGTATCCTTGATGTTTTTCTCGTCAAAAATCCTAACAACTCTCTTAGTTGTTAGGTGTTTCAGAAAGTTACCCATACTGACTTGTACATCCATTCCTCCTCCCACCACCACCCTAGCCAAAAATTTGGTGTCCTTAAAATCCTTTCCTTAAGAGCCTACCGCATTTGTGATGACGAGAACTTAAACCAAGAGTTTTCTTATCTTTGTTGCGTCTTTCAATTGAATGGGTACTCTAACAAACAAATCTTGAGGTCCCTCAACTAGGATAAATCCTTCTTCTTGTCCTCCTCTAGCACCAATCCTTCCCAACCTTCACCTCTTCCTAGTGCTTCTCTTCCTTTTGTTGAAGGAATCTCCCAAAAGATTGTCAAAATCCTCATCAAGAAAGGTCTTTGTTGTGCCTTCAAACCCCTCTCATTGCTTAGGAATAGGATACCCACTCTTAAAGACCCCATGGATGCCCTCTCAGACTCAAGAGTCTACAAGGTGGTCACCTCTTGTGGTGCTCCGTATATAGGAGAAACAAGTCACTCTTTCAGCACCAGATTCAAAGAGCACAATGCTGACATTAGGCATGATCGATTTCAAAAGTCAACCTTAGCTGAGCACTCCTCATCCATCAAACATTATATTTGTTTGGAAAACTCTCTTATCCTATTTAAAGAAGATAATTATTACAAGAGAAAGTTGAAGGAGGCTATAGAAATCTACAACCACCCCACCAATCTCAATCACGATCAGGAGTGGAACCTTAGCCTCTATTGGAACCCTCTTCTTTCTTCCTTTAACACTCTCCACCCCCACCCCACTCCTTGATCAATTTGGATGCCCCCTGCTACTCTGCCCCTTTCCCTCCATCTTTGAAGCCTTAATCAGTCTTCCTTTCTCTTTTTGTTTGTTTCTTATGTTGTCTCTCTTCTTTCCATTCCTCCTTTTATTTTAAACTCACTCATATGTGTGTGTGTACATACATACATACATACATACATATATATGTATGTGGGTGTGTATGTATCTATATATTAATACCTATGCATTTGTTTGTCTTCCTGTTTGTGTATGTGTGGGTATATATGTGTGTGGGTGTATGTGTGTGTGTGTGTGTGCGCACGTGTGTGGGTGCATAAATAGTAAATAAATTAAAAAAAAAAATTGTATTTATTCTATTTTGCATTTCTAAACATATGAAAATAAATAAATAAATAAGATACATGAGAAATTATCTATGCAAGATAAACATTTAAATAAGATGTATCTTATTTAAATGTTTATCTTGCACAAAACATTTCTCATTTTTAATTATTTATTTTTATTTTTATTTATCTATTTTACATTTCTAAAAAATTAAACAAATAAATAAACAAATTTAAGATATATGAGATATTTATATATTTATATATATAGATATATACATATATATATGTATATTTATATATATATATATATACATATATATATCTATGTATATATACATATATATGTATATATATATACATATATATGTATATATACATAGATATATATATATGTATATATATATATATATATGTATATATATGTACATATATATGTATATATATGTACATATATATGTATATATATATACATATATATATATATATGTATATATATATACATATATATATATATGTATATATATATACATATATATATATATGTATATATACATATCTATGTATATATATATAAATATACATATATACATGTATATATACATATGTATATATCTATAAGTATATATCTATATATATATATATATATATATATATATACTGGCCTACCTGAGCTTTCATTTTTGGTAGTCTTGGGCCCCACCCCCATGCCAATTCATTAGCCTGCTAGCCCGTAGGGTTGATAGGAATTATAGTTCCTCCAAGGGTGACTCCATAGAATTGTAGTATATATATATATATATATATTGTTTCTTTTTATTTATTTATTCTCTTAGTTATTTTTATCTTTTAATTTTTGTTGGTTGTTAGGCTCTTTTAATTTCCTTTTTCTTTAGCCTTTTTTATCCCTATCCTCCTCATTCCTTGTGCATATATTCTTAACTCCTTAACCTCTCCCTTCGAATACCCCCTCAAGTGAGCCTTTGTTTGCAATATGTTATTTTCTAATCTCTTGACACTCTCTCTCATCATGTGATGGATCACAGAGTGTGATCCGAAATATTGATGTCAAAGGGATAGACAAACTCAAATCTAGAACCAACTTAATGATTTGATTATGGATTGTGGAAATTTGATAAAATTAATGTAAGTACCCTCCTCAAAACAAAAACTCCTCTCAATGAAAATATCATGTGTGGTAGGATGGAGAGGCATGTAACCTTGGACACCATTTGGATACCTAACAAATATGAAAGGCTTTCTCTGCGGATCCATAGCCTTGCATTTTTCTGCTAGAATGTGGACCCATGCAGGAGCCCCAAATACATGGAAGTGTATGACTGTCAGCTTCCGACTAGTCAAAGCTTGGAAAGGAGTTACCTCCTTCACATCTTAATGAGGAACCCGATTCTGGATATAACATGCATAGTTGATGGCCTTTGACCAATATTGAGGTGCCAATGATTTGGAGTGGATCACACAATTAGCCATTTCCTTCAAGAATTGATTCTTATGTTCTACAACTCCATTTTGTTGTGGAGTTTTGGGAACTCTTTGTTGAAGATCAATGGCTTCTGAGATAAAAACTTCTCAAACCTTTTGTTGACATACTCCCCCCCCCCCCCCCCCCCCATTATCAGTGCGCAAAACCTTGATGGTTTTTCCTAATTGCTTCTTTACAAAGGCTTTGAATTCCTGAAAAGACTCGAAGACCTCAAAATTTTGTTTGATGAAATATAAAAAGTTGTACCAAGAAAGACCATCAATGAATGTCAAGACATATTTGGCCTTGCTGAAAGAAGAATGTGGAAATCATCCTACTAAATCACTATGAACTAACTCCAAAAGATGTGTGGCTCTCCATGCTTTGCCTTTATCAATATTTTCTTTAGGTTGATTTCCAAGAATGCATCCTTGACAAACTCCATCAAAAAATAGAATAAAAGGCAACCTTATAACCATGGCATGGTGACTGAGGTGTTTCAAGTAGCGGTAGTTCAAGTGGCCATACCGTTAATGCCACAAACGACTCACCTTATTAGAGTGAGTGATAAATGCAAGTGAAGGAGAATCAGGAATAGAGTGAGAAAAATGATACAGTGTGGATTGATGATCTTCCTTTCCCACTATAATTGTAGACCCATTGTGCATCTCACTGATTACCACTGTGTCTGGAGTGAACTCAACACACTTGTTAGAGCTAGTCTGAGTAATTTGATAGATAGATAGGAGATTAGTTGAAAAATATGGAACACAAAGGACATTCTAAAATATTCCTTCACCCACATCAATAAACCCTCTCCCATGAACTTATGCATGAGTGTCATCACCCAATAGAATAGATGACATAGAACATGACTCCAAGAAGGAAAAACTATCATTCAATGAAGCCATGTCGTGTGAAGCACCTGAGTCAATGATCCAAGAATTAGACTAAAAAGAAACAACAACTAGGGCCTTGCCCTTTCCTTTCACCTTACTTGTGTTGTTTGAATATTCCTGAGATGAACTTGGTTTGACAGAATCAGACACCTTGATGTTCTTCCTTTCTAGAAGACGACTCAATTGATCAATTTGCTTCTTTAGACATTTATGTTCATCATGACCAGGTTTCTTACAATAGGAACACTTAGTTTTCTCCTTCTTGGGCTTGTCACCCTTTTAAGAAGATGCATCATTAGTTGCTTTTGAAGTAACTGGCTTTTCTTCTTGCTTATTTTCTTCTTGGTTCTTTTGTTTCTTTTCTTGCTTAGAAAGCCCATTTTGATCTTTTGTACCCTAGTTGGCAACCAAGTCTTGAGATTTAGAGGGATTAAATGTGCCCATTTGAATCAACTTATCATGTTCTTGTGTAAATTATTTTGCAAAATCATCAAGAGAAGGCATTTTAAAGTTGGTTTCTAGGCACTTTTGGTAGCATAGAAAGTAGAAACAAAAACTGAATAGTTTGGACCAAGTTTGGAAAGAATGCTTAGAATCAATTGTGAATCTTTCTTATCTATCCCACATACCTTGAATTGCAATCTTACAACCTTTAGTTTTGTGAAGAAGTTCTGAATTGTATCAAAATTACATGGATTTAACCCTATTAGCTCATTCTCTAATTGGTGTCCCCTTAACTCTTCTTGTTTACCAAACAACCCTTATAATGTTATCCATACATCATTTGGAGTTGTAAAAGATTCAACATGAAAAATAAGATCAGAAGATACAAACATACATAGAGTAACATAAGCTTCATCACATTTGTTAAACCATTTTGGCTTTTCTGCAATTAGTGTTGGTTCAGTTTCAAGTCCCATAGTTACTCTAAACAACCCCAACTTCTTAAGATATATTGTTATTTTTTACTTCCACTCATATTAGTTGTAAGGTGTGAGTATTAATACTGTATTTTGATCCATTTAAATGCAGAAAGTAAGATTGTTTGTGCAGGAAAGAGAGACAAAAAACTCAAAGAGAACACACTAGACCACCCCCCCTTTTTACTAGATCAGAAATCACCCCCCCTAGATATTATAAGATGGCACTTTATAACTTAGTGCATTTACAATACTGGAGTTATTTTCTAGAGTTTTACAAAGTCTAAGAAATGGACACAAATATTGAAGGCAAAAATAATATCTCAGAATATGAACATCAAACCAACACCAATGTATTCTACTTGAAAAATATCCACTTTAAAAAAAATAATGAACTAAATCCAAGATTATATGTAAAATTTATAGTGGTTTGAAGTTAATAAAATGAGGATTTCCCTTCAGGTCTATTGATAAAACCTAATTTGTGGAAAATTGGTAACTTCTAAGAAAAAATTGATTACACCACTACAGAGAGAATGAAAAAATACCCTATTTAAAAAAAATGCATTGAACAATACCTCTATATGACTAAGAACAACTCATTTGAAGATCAGGTGCAAAAATGAAAACTGCAATGGTGAGGGGTCTGACTGAAGCTTTCTGACATGATTTTCAAAAGATCTTCAGACTGAATACAAGATACAACAATGACCCAGATGGTTGTTTCTAGTAACAAAACAAACCCAGAAAGAGTTTTTCTTTATCACTTGTGGAAAATGGGGCCATAGTGTTAAAAAAACACCTTCAACAAGGAAAAAACAACATGCAAAGCTTCTAGTGTCTGATCTAAACACAATTTATATGAAAAATGAGGTTTTTGGGCCTTCCAAACACAAAGGAAAGGTCTATTAGGCCTCAAAATATATTGTTTGAAAGTTCCTTCACAAAACTAAGCTTCAAAAAGTTTATTTTATAAAAAAACCATATATGTAAAACAATATTGTTGGATCTTCATAAACCTTTGCTCATTTTTCAGATCATGCACAATGCAAAATAAAACACAATAATATTTTATAAGATCTCTACAATAATCTAATCTATCAAAACAAGCTCTAATACCATGTTAAAATATGAGAAAACAGATTTAAACCAGAATCGAATTGAAGGAGTTAGAACAGAATACTAGAAATAAAATGGACATAATAACAATATTAGAGAAACTTGATGTAAATTCTCAGTGATAGAATAGCATCAAGAGAAATCTCTTAATATCCAATATGAAAATACAAGCAAGGTAGCATGTTTATATAGACTTAAGTGAGGGGTGGAGGTGGCAATACTGGCCAATGAGGAGAGATTGCCATGATGGTCTAAACATAATAAATGCACCTCTTCATAAAATGTATACACCTCAATACCCACTTGTCTTAAGTAAACATACTTTGTTAACCTAAAAAAGCTTAATTAAAGTGTAAGAAAAACCCAGGAAAAAGGAAAATAATATTTACCCAACTAGGAAAACAAAAACCTACACTAAGACTACTCATTGGTTCATTTCTTATAGTCCAATATTTCTCTAATTTTCTTCGCAAACAACAACTAAAGCAATATTGCAGTAAAATTTTGGACGAGAATTAAAAAAAATATTTAAATAACAATAAATTATTTTAAAAGTGTATATATTTAATATATACATTAGAAGACAAAAGTGAAATAGATAGTGAGAATCTATATATTTAATTCTTATGATTCTAATGTATGGGTGATTTTTCAAAGAAAACATGCAGAAATTATTTAAGACCATGACCAATATTTTAAGAATTGGTATAAAATTGTACATACCATTCAATATTTGGGTGTGGGGATAACCATGTGCAAAATTTAGGTGTTTCAATGAAAGAACAAGAGAGACTAAACATGAGAGAATAAAGATATTTTATCAAAGGAGATAAATGTTCAATATGATAGTGTATAATATTATTCCTTACATTTCTCTAGATAAGTGTGGTAGCTATGAATATCTTTTTAGTATATGTTTTCTTAGTTGTGTAATATTGCATGGATTTGTGTGCCTAGTTTCTATATAGGATATGTTATTCTGGATTACACCTATTCTACTATATAATTGTACTCTCTCTAAGCTAGTTAATCATTTCATTTAATGTAGTGGCTATTGAATATTATTGTGTTCTTTCATTAATCTTTGTAAAGAGTGTGCACTTTCTTGACTTGCATGGCTCATTAGTGCGAGCAATTTCTTTAGAGATTCTAGAAATCCCACATGGTATCAAATTAGTGTCTACTATTAGTTTTCTAGTTGTTTATTGTTGATATTATTTTTTAAAAGAACAATATATGTATGCAAGTTTATTATACACACAAAGGGCATGGGTGCTATAAGACTATTGATATTTCTTTTTAAAAGAACAATTTTATTTTTGAAATATTTTCGTGAGAAATATAGTTGTTGGGAACTTTGGTCCCCACAAAAATTAGTTATTTGAAAGTGATATACAAAATATAGTCTTGTGATGTTAGATCTAACCATCATTTCTTTTTTTTGACAATGATTAAATATGGAATAAGATAATTAAGATTTAAAATTAGATACAACATATCTCCTTGAATTATAAGATAAATTCAATGCTAGAAATGGACCTAAAATGGTCTACGGTAATGGAAATTAAAGAAAGTGCTAAGGAGAGTGTGAAATTGGGCTCATAATTATAAAGTACAATTTATGACACTACAACATGTAGTGAATATCTTGTTCAATCTTATTACTCACCTTACCTATATAAAAAAAGCTATTGCACTCTTTGTAACATGTCTCATAGATCTTAATATCAAGAAAGCTCACATTTTGCATGCTCTCTTGTCAAATGTTACCATTGTTTTTATTGTTGATCTTAGAGTGTTGACCTAATATTTAGCTCCTACAATTCTTACACCTAGAACATGATTTTACATGATTCCATTTTTTTATCCTATATAAATTCCTTGTGATATTTTAGGATCTATATATGTTTCCTCTTAATAAAATATTTCTATATGCCTATGATGATTCTCATATGTTATATGATGTGATATATCCTATTTCTTAACGTGAATAAGTACATAGTTGAGCAATACATGAACAAGAACCTCACGATGATCACTTCCAATTTTTACTATGCTCTAGTTAACAATGATGTTTAATAAATTAATTCTCAATATATTTCTTACTCTATTCTTATACTCAAGCCATGGATACACATAAAGGATATAGGAAAAATCATTGATTACACTAACCATTATAGATAGTTTTATCAATGATTTACACAAGTGACATACTAGATGACTTATTGGAATACATTAAATACTTTCTTATTCTTCACTAATGGGATTTGTATGATGCCTATTTTTATGATTGATAATAGTAGAAATAATACATTATTCTGATTAATTAAAAAAATAGGTTTTCAAGACCCGAAACCTTTAACATGGGAGATTAAAATAAGCCACCAAAGAGTCTAGTGCTTAAGAACCATTTACAAAATTACTGGCAAAAAAAAAACTAGCAAACCAGAAGGACAGCTAAACAAAAAACAACAAAGAAATAAAGAAGGTGCTACACAATTATTTTCTTCAACAGGTCCTCCGCCTTTTTCACTAGCTCGTCATAAGTGGTTGCGACAGCTTTGAGGTCTTCCAGGTCGTTGTTAGGTTTCTTTTCCTTCTTTTTACCTCTGGTACGGGTTCTGGGACCTTGAACTTCCCCTGTTCCTTCAGTATCTGAGTCAATATCTAGGATTTCCTTTTCTTCATCCAGTTTGCTAATGAGAGTGTTGGTGTTGTTAGCTGAAATCTTCAGGATGCTTAGGCTCTATTCAGCAATGCTCTTCAGACACTCCTCAATTTTGCTGACTTTGCTAACAATATCCGAGATAGTTTTGTCATTAGTGTTAGCAAGATTTTTCCTTTCCAGCAAATCCTTCTCTATTTTCTCAAACCTAGGGTTACATTGTTTCACATATGCTATTTGAAAGTTACATGTTTATACTACTTTTATCATAAATTTTTTTTTCCAATTTATCTGTATTAATATTAAATAATAATGCAGTTAATTAGTGTTTTTAATCAAGGTAAGTTAGGTTTCGACAGGGCCTAAATTATATACAAAAAACAAATGGGCTAAAACATATCATAATCAGTGAAATAACAAAACATGTAAGAACATCAGGCCTAACTAGAGCCTAAAATGGAATTACAAAAATTTGCATCATCATACTCATCAACAAAACCATTAGGATACACAATAAGATACTTAGGAAGAGAATTCTTCCATTGAGTTAAAGAAAACCACTTATTAGATCTAAAGGAACAAGAAAATGCTAAGTGCCTAGTAGCAAAATAGTGCCTACAATGAAAAGGATTACCTTCATAATTGATTATCTAAGTCCAAGACCTTTCATTAGCCTATAGTTAAACCTCATCAAGAAAGGATTTTGATAAATCAACTTCCTCCAAAATAGTATCATAAGAAGTGTGAATATTTTTTTTAAGCAATGTCAACCTTAAAAAAATGACCAATAACACAAAAAATATAAAGGGAGATAAGGTAATCCTCCCTAAACAAGTAATCTATGAAATCCTTGGAAGGATTCAAGGAAGGGGACAAAGTTTGCATCCAATGGGGCTGTAAATTTAAATGCCATGATCTTGAACAACATATCTATCCCTACAAGAATCAAAACTAACATTGAAAAAATCCTGAGTTGAGAGGAAGATCTCAACCCTACCCTCAATAAAGGGTGACCAATGATAAAAAATATGAGAGTGAAGATTTGGGGGCTAAAAAATGCCTAAACCTAAAAATCCAACCCCTACACTAAATGTAAGACTTATCCGATGGTTATGTTATTGAATATTTCAAATTGTAACATAATATTCATCCTAAAATTAATTATTGATAAATTAGCATAATATTAAAAAAGACTTAATGAAGCAATAAATGAGTGTGATTTTATTTTATATATCTATATAAGTTTAAAATTACTAGATAATGAGATTGATGTTTTATTTATGAATATTTTACCTCAAATTGTTTAAAAAAAAATATTAGACTACATAAGATTTGAAAGGATGCAATCCCATTTACATAAAAATCATTAAGTAAGAAGTAGCAAATCTCATAATACACAAGATTAGGAAAAGAAAAAAAAAACTAAAACGAAAAATTAAAACTACTGATGACCAACATCAAAACATAATAGATAGGGCCAATTAGGAACCAACTAGAGAGATAGGGATCATTGAGAGATCTTAGGACATCAATCCAATGTGCCATTCCGTTTACAAAAATTCTAGTCTATATTTGAAGGAAATCTCTTGGGAGAAATAGAGGAACCAACCACCATGAAAGTTTGAGGAGAGGTGTGGGAAATCTCTAAAAAATGTCTAGTCTTTTTGTGGGTAGAATGATGAGGGATAATTTGAGAAAGAAGGCCAACTTCCCATTACCTTTACTTATATTTTCTTTCAGTGCAAAACTTGAATGATGGTAATCGAGTTCTTAATCGAGTCTTTGCAAGAGTAAATTATGTCTTAGATGCCTTAATGGTGAAGAGGCACAAATCGCCCTAAAAGAAGTTCATGATGGCATATGTGGTACACATTTTTCTACACCCACTCTAGCGAAAACATTGTTGTGAACAAGTTATTATTGGCCTACAATGGAAAAAGATGCTTACAAGTATGTCCAAAGATGAAAGCAATGCTAAAAGCATGGGAACCTGATCCATGCACCTACTGAAGACCTTAAGCCAATAACATCACCATGGCCATTTTCATAGTGGGGATTAGATCTTGTAGCAAAAATAAACCCTACCTCCTCCAACAGAGATAATTTTATCCTTAGAACTACAAAATATTTCACAAAATGAGTTGAAGCAATCCCCATGACCTTCACAATAGGAAATTAAATAGCTAAATTCATTTTCAATGATATTATTTGCAAATATGGAGTACCCATGTGCATTGTAACAGATAATGGATGACCCTTCAAAAATCAAGAAGTGGGTGAACTTTGTGAACAACTTAACATCCAACAACATTTTGCGACACCCTATTATCCCCAAAGCAATGGTCAAGCTGAGGCAACAAAAATAAATATTTTGAAAATTTTAAAGAAAGTTCTCAACGACGGTGGATGAGATTGGCATCTCCAACTAAATCTGGTTCTCTAGGCCTATCAAACTAGTGTCCGCACAACAACTAGTACCACACTATTCTCTTTGGTTTATGGTTCAAAATTTATTTTTCCTATCGAGGTGGAATTACTATCGCTAAGGGTCTCTCTGAAAAATATTGTCTCAGAAGAAGACTAAAGAGTAGCACGTTTGCAAGAACTAGAACTCCTAGATGGAAAACGACAAAGCACTTTGAATCATTTACAAGGATATCAAAATAGAATGAGAAGAAGCTACAACAAAAGAGTTAACCCACATTTCTTTGAAATGGGAGACATCATTCTTAAAGAAAATCAAAGGAACCTCACTGAACGCAAAAAACCAGGAAAATTTGAGCCTGACTGGTTAGGTCCTTTTCTCATAATGAAAGTAATTAGAAATGGTGCTTATCATTTGAAAACAATGGAGGAAGATCCACTCTCTGATCCCATTAACAACATGCACCTAAAAATATATTACATCTAAGGGTGGGTTCATTTCAATTTTCAGTATTGCATTTGCATATATCTTCATTGCATTGCATATCTTCATTTCAGACTACATCATAGTTGCTTGCATATCGTCATTACACAACATATAGCTGCATATCATTATTGCTTTCTCATATAGTTGCATCGATAAGTCAAGTAGATTGTCTGAGTCATTCACCTATCTGCACTGAAAAGAATGAAGGTTGTCCCATTTCCTAGATACTTATTCATGAAGTCTTTAAGAGGTCTTTAATCATTCATCTTCAATGTCACATGGTTATTAAGCTTTATCCTTGGATGGGTAGAGGTTTCACTATCAAGTCTTGTTACCCAAAATCTATCAATTTCTATATCTCACACATTAATCAAAATCTCTAAGTCATTACAAATACCTGGTTGGTTATGTGGCTAGTGAAAAATTCAATATTTCGCTTTAGCATCGCTGTAATTGTCATACCTACGTAGGTTTCATTACTTACAGGTCAAAGAAAGAAAATAAAAGAAAAAAGTGTTATGCCAATATCCATCTCAAAGGAAAAAGAGAAAAGAGATATAGCTAAAATGTCATGCATACAAGTGCAACAAAAAGCTTGACTATGGGAACATGTGAATAACTCCATTAGGACTATGGACGGTTGCAGGAAATGGAGCAATATTCGAGAGATTATCATGTATAACCTCGTCAGAGCCCTAAAAGCTTTGTGGCAGTGAGGCTTTATCCAAGATGCTTTTGAAGTTAGAATAACTCATGTAACTAGCCACGTAGGATTCCAAGGGTCTTTGATTATTATAAGAGATAATAAATCCAAATGCACACACATGGGAAAAAGAAGATCAAAGTTTCAAGAATTGATGGAAAATATTTCCACACCTCCATTCATAAATCTTGGTTACATAGTGTTTTAGGCTGGATGGTCTAAGATTTTCTAGAGAACGGATTTAACTCCTCTCTTTGAAATGTTTCACACCTTCAATTCAATTAGTACATTTCAAAATGAAGGAAATGCACAATCATCCTTGTTCGAATAGGAACTACATCTTTATCTTGCATAGTACATGTCAAAATTCATTGTCTCTACATACATGTTGTATATCATCATATAGGGTTGCATACCTAGGGGCATAACTGAAGAAAACCCTAAAAATCAGATAAAGTCCTGAAAAAATTTTAAAAAGAAAAAAAAGTCCTAAAAAAATCAAATCCAAAACATTCAAATATCAAAATCACAACAAAAAACATTTAGATATCGATCATGAAAAAAGCACAAAAATATTGAGAAAATGCCATAAAACCCTAAACATCGAAAAGCTCTTCGAAAACAAACTAAAAATCCACAAACATAAAAAACTTGCAATAAATTGTCTCGCAAGAATCCAACATCCTAGCAGATATCCAACAAATACTTCACACAAAGTTAAACAAAGGATACAACTATCTTGTCAAAACTTCTGCAATCAAGCTGATCAACTATCTAATCTATTGAATCACCATCAAACTATCAACGTGATCAACATCTTGTGTTAAACAGAATCGGTACACTCAAAATCAGACAGGTCAGTCTTAAATGGGGTCCAAAACTTCTTAAACCAGACATTATCAAAATCACATCAAACATATCAAAGCAAAGGCATAGTCAGTCCAACTATTGAGTTTTGTCTATTTTGGTTGACTCTTTTTATCAAACTGGCAAAGATCATTTCTTTACCTACTCAAGGATGTCCAAAAATTGACTAGAGGAGTCATGATGGGCATGATCCTTTTCTTTGTTTGTTGTTTATGGTTTGAACCATTGAAGTTCTAGGGCAATTTCTCTAGTGGGTGTCTGTGATAGGAGCGTTCAGCTTGTGAATGCCACACATACCTCGACCCCTAGCGTAATTCCTAAAATGGAGTGTTCATTCCTTGTCTGCTACGTGTTTGTTTCTTTGTGATGAGATTTCTATACATCTTGGTTCCTCATACCCTAGTGTTATAATCTCCATTGTTAAATAATAAGGCTCAATGATGATAATGTATTGCACTATGGATAAAGAAATGGAGACTTTCTCATCAAAATTCTAACAAATCATTTCTATCATATCTATTTCTGGAATAAAAAAAGGTTGATTCAATTGATTTATCATTTCATATCTATTCTATGTCTAACAACTAACAATTCTTCCAAATTAACGATTTTCAACACCTATTTTGACACAAAAAAATAAACATCATCACATTAAATTTTCATATACATCACTTCATAATATTAGTCCATTGCATTATAATAAGAATTTCATCAACCATTATACATCGCAAGATAAAAGTAAATCACATCACTGCCTGATATCACATTCACATTGCAGTCATCATCACAATAGCATAAAAACACCAAAGAAACTTTAGACCATAAAGTTCATCATCAAATAGCTCATCAAGAATACATATCATATATCATATAGAAATGTGTCAAAATACATCATATCTATGATACAATGTCAATATCAAATCTCTCAACTTATGCTTCCTCTATTAGTATATAGGTGCATATCGCCTAACTCCAGTCTGTCTCGACGACGCCTTAGGTGGACCCATCACTCCTCCACTACTAGTCTATCAAGAGGTAGACTAACTCGATCTCCTCCCCATGAAAGTACTAAAACTTGGCTCCCTTTGACCCTCAGGAATGGCTCTCTCATAAGCCTATCTATAGTTAATAGCCTCTTGTGCAATAGGAAAATATCTATCGACCTAGCCCCATGCCTCTATCACCAGCCCAAATAACTGATCGTATGCATCCATGGTGATATGAGCTCTCCTAATTTCCCCATCCCTCTCCCTCTATAGTTGATCTCTCTCAGCGGCCATTCGATCCCTCTGTGTAGTCAAATCCTCCATCGCCTACCGATACTGATCTCTATTCTACATCCGCCACTAGCGCAAAGTAGCGACCATGTCCTCTAAACTCCCAACCTATTCTCTTAATCCCTCCTCATCTCCTCTCTCTGCACCTCCTGAATCCATAGCATGGGGAAGCTCAACATCATGTCTATTATCCCCACCCTCATCCCCATCACTTCTTGATGAGCCTGATGCTGACTCATCACCCTCACTATCACTCCTATCAAAACTCCTCATAGATGCAGTCTCTCCACTAATATCCACATCCTCCTCTCCACTATCTACCTTCTCTACAACTGCTACTATCAGATCTATACCACCTCCACCTCTCCCTCCTTCATCTCTCCCTCCCCGATCTCTCCCCCCATCTCTCCCTTTCCCCCTAGGACCCCTGCAATGTCTAATATGCTGGGCAACAATCGAAACTGTCAGATCTGTCAAAGGTATAGGCCTGTGTTGTATCAATTATACACTATATTGTGTTGTGGACCCCAGATCCGCTACACCAACCCGCCATTCCCACTAAATAGGAGCAAGAGCATCAAAATCAGCAATAGCAACATGAGGTTGCATGCAAGCACCCCAATCACCAACCTTGCGAGTAGTGCAAGAAAAATAAGCTATCACATCCAAAATACCCTGTATCTCCCCGAACTTCCATAGTACATAGCCAAGAAGATGCATATCAATAACCTTATGACCACCCACATCTCGACTAATAAGATATCTCTCTTGTCGACAAAAAGTAAGACGTTGGGCATCATCATCCTAACCAGGGCAAGTAAGATAAGGTCTCCATGATAAATATTGTAAGATATCAATCTGATGATGCGAATACAAGATATTACCTAATGCCCTATGTCTCACACCAATAGTGTACCCATAAACATATGGATGATCTAGCTCTAAATCAACATGTAACACAGGACAAAAGATAGCTATGTGCTCCCAAGCCCATGTCTGGAGAAAAGTAATGCCACATCCAACTGATTTTCGTCACAAGTAAACAATCACATGCATTTGATGATATAAAGTGGCAAGAAAATAGGGACCCGAAGAAAACACCCATCTATCAATAATCATATCATGCATGACTCATCCCCATCCAATAGGGAAACCATGGGTATGTCTATCAGGGATCAATAATCAAGCAATAGTGCAAGCAAGAACAACGGTGAGATCATCATAATCAAAATCATCCCAATGAATCTCGTAACAAACAGGAATATGGAGATCCTCCTCTGAACACTCAAACAATGTACACAAAGATGATACACCATCACGACATTCAAAAGTAGCTTATGTACCAAATATCAGAATGTGTAAGATACGCCACACATCCTCAAGTGTGATGGATGCCTCACTTGTCGGTAGATGAAAAGAACATGTCTCTGAATGCCACCACTTAGTCAAAGTAGTAATCATGGCCCTGTTGGCTGTAACCTTAGGAAAATGCGCTATGTGATATAATCCACCCTGTCGTAACAAATCGGTATCCTCTGCGACCAACTCATGACATCGATCAAGACCATCTGACCTTGTCTATCTAGCAAGCAATACTGGACAATGCTCCTACATTTGAAAAGAAAAATAAATTAGTTACATCATTCGCATCATTAGGACACAAGCATAAATGCCTATCATTATCAATTATCAATTTAAATTTTCAATTATGAAATACTTTAACCAAATGCGAGATAATATTCACAAGTGTGAAATAAATCAAGCAAATGTGAAATGATTTCAACAAATGCGAATCAAAATTTTCAAATGCGAACTGATTTCAACAAATGTGAATCATTAACTTCAATTGTGAGCTGAAAAAACAAATGTGAAGCATTAAAATAAAATGTGAATCATTAATATCAAATGCGAAAAAATTGACATGCAATTGCGAAATGCATAAAATTTGACCTATCAAACATCGATGAAAAAATTAGAAAAAAACAAATACAAATGAGCAAAAAATCATGACAACTCACCATGCCACTAGTGTCGGGAGGTCTCTGATACGACCACACTCCCTCGGACAAATGCAACCTCGCTCTGTGACCTGCCATCGATCTCCAAGGATGCCAAAAGAACTAATATCTTTAAGGAATTCTTACAAAGAAAAATAGTGCAAATGAGCTCAAATAAATTCCAATTTTCAATTTATAGCTCAAAGAAGGGTTTTTTCGTCACCTTAATGGTCATGGACCCCTCCAACTTCAACACAGTTGTAGACATATCAAACGAGATTGAAACCTTATCAAACTTCACATTATCACTATCTACCACATTTCCAAAAAAATGGTCTTCATTGCATAATTTTCCGACCACTTTTTCTGAGGGGGCATATTTTTACCCTAAGTGTCACCGAGGCATACTCGGGTAGTCCTCTTTTCATTTTCTTTGAAACAACATCATTTTGACATTGTCTCAAATAGGGGAAAATGTAGACACCTAAAAATGTCTCATTGATCTTACACTAATTACTCATCTATTTAATTAAGTATTTCTTTAATTATTTAATTAAACTAACATATTCTTCTAATCAATTCAAATCATTATTAATTGTCCAAAGTTCTCCATCATTCTAGTTAATTAACCCTATCTCAATTATTAATTAAATATCAATTATTTAATTAATTGTGACTTTCCTTAGTTAAATAATCTTTATTATTTGATTAATTTAATTTTCTAAGTTTAAATAATTTTATTTAAATTATTTAAATTAATTATTTAAATTCCTCCAATTCCCCAAATTATAACCCCAATTAATTCCAACTAATTTCATTTCATTTCTCCCAAATTCGAATTTCATCTAATTTCACATTTCCAAATTCTCATTTCACCAAATCTGAATTTTAATTAATTTGATGTGCATTTCAACATTCGAATGACCAAATCCAAATTGAAAATGAAAATTAAATTCAATTTCAAATTCCTATAGCACATACTAAAATCAGAACTGATTGATCAAATCAGTTAACTCAGTTAACTCATCAATCATCCTTTTTAACTCTCAATCACCTTTTTCTAACTAATCCATCTAATTAGTCATCTCCCTAGTCAATCCAGTCTACTAATCAATCAATTGAGTTTACTAGCCAATCTATTTAGTTCACTCTCCAATCTATTGAGTTAACAAATCAATCAACTCTATTAACAGATCAATCTAAATCAGTTATCTATCAATCAACACTTGGCTTCTATTTCTCACCCCCTTTGTGTTGAAAATCTATAAATTCAACATCATTTTCTCAATTCAAGTTAGAATCATAGAATCACAGAATCATAGTCTTCAAAATTATTTTTCATCTTATGCAGGAAAACAAGTGCAATACCTTAGAGCCACCTACATCAACAACAATGGAAGCCTTGCTATATCAATTGAGAGAGCTTTTAATTAGTTTTATTTCATAAATCAATTGATTTTGCATTATTCCATTGTAAATTAGGAGTAATATTGATTAGATTAAGTTGTGATTCGCTCTTTGATATCTGATTATGCTATTTACGCTTATTTTACCCCTGGAAACAATTATAATTCTAGTGAAATACCTTACATTCAGTATATCTACATTAAAAATGAATTAAATAAACATAATGACAATGACATATGTATATAAAAAATATTGATAAGGGAATCTTAAAAACAAGGACATATAAGTCTAGTCACAACACATATGATATTTAATTAAAAGATGAAATCATGATTCACACATCCATGTGTACCAAAAAATTTCTCATAGCTTAACATTTAATGGGAAAACATCACCACCATCTCTTGTACAACATGATGTTATAAAGAATACTATGGGGAGCATTGAGTTGCAAGACAAGCCTTTGGTCCCATTGACATTAACTTATTTCTATTGGATTTCTCTAATATTAATTTGGCTAATTTATTTCTATCTTTATCACTTGCTTGACTAACATATATCAAACTATGATAGCTATGTTCCTATTTTTTTTTCTTTCACTTGGTCTAGCCTATTTTTAAAGAAGGGTTATATGTTTTAATGCTATCTTATTGGAAGAAAAATGTGGGGCATCTTCCATTCATATCATTTAATTTTCAAATTTCATTTATCTTCTACTCTTTAGCTTATGTGCACTCTTTTTGTAGTTAACACAATCAAACTAGCAAATTTTAATTAAAATTCGATTCTCAATTTATGCATAATTTTTATAAATTAGAAGCACATGTTATATCTATTTAAATTTTAAAATCTTTATATCCTTTTTATCGTTATTATTTTATTCATTTCTACATTTTCATGCATGATCATTTCAATTTGTATGTAAAATAAAGTGAGGCTCAAACAATGAAAAAATGTAGATGCTTAATAATTTTCCCAACTCATTTTATGCCACCTTTCATGGATGTCTTTGATGTACAATCCTAACACTTAATTTGTGACTTTTGACAAACTCATTGACTCAAATGCTACATCTAATAATTTTATGTTTCATATAACTTCTTTTATAACATTCTAGATATAATTCCTAAATTATTCCTATCTTAGACTAATTGTGGCCACATACCCCATACAAAACCATTGAAAAATCCTCATCCCTCTATTTATTTAAATTTAAAAATAGACATTTCTCATGTTAACTCTTCTTGAATATGACCATTACCCATTGGCTAGTTTGATAACAATATTAGATTATATGTTTATGGCTTTTATTTAAAGGCATCTCCGTAGTTCATTTTAATGCCTATAGAATCAATAAAATATAGGAAAACACATCATAAAGTATAGTAGATAGTGTTAATTAAGGGGTTTAAGCTATCAAATTCAACTATTTCTCAATGATCATCAAACACTATTGTTATTTCTCTATTCTGACCAAGTTGTTGACTCAATCATAGGTATGGTTGCTAGCAAGGAAGTATATTGCTCTTCTTCTTTGTTAAAGCAAGTCCTAGTGTTGCTTCTTGGCACCACCTAGTTTTTGTTCCACAAATTTAATCCAAGCATACATTCCGTGCAAGTAGAAAAGGCATGTTCTATTCAAGAAAAAAACATACCAAGTAGATTATATTGCAAGAAAAAACATATCCCAACTCATCCAATTCCTAGGGTTTAGCCATCTCAAACCTTTGATACTAAATCTAATTCTAGATTGCACTCTATATTTTAATCCCATTCAATTTTTTTTATCAATTGAATTCTTTTATTTCTTTAATTATTTAATTATCGCTTTTAACTAATTATTTTTTATCAATTCAATTCCTTCCTTTTTTTAATTACTTAATTATCATTTTTAACTCATTAAATTTATCTAATATTTAAATTATAATTAATCTATATATCTTAAATATATTTTTCAAAATGTTATTTTCATCTACCATATTATAAAAACACAAACAACCAAATATAATGTCATTGATATTTATTTTTATAAACAATTATTTAAACTAAAATAATAGCTTGTCATATTTTCAAATAGATTAAAAAAAAGCTCAAATACAAAAAAAAAGAACCCCTTATTCTTCCTACGTACTCCACAAGGAAAGGTGTGACAAACACAACACAAACACCTGTCAATGGCAAATTCCAAAGTTGGATAAATCTGAGTTATATCCAGACAGAATATTATACGCTCTTTCAAAGAATACAATAAAATATTGAGAAGATTTTTTTTATTTCAAAATAATATTTTATCTGCAGAGATTGGCGATCTAATCCGAAGACATTGTGAAAAATAAATTATTCAAATCTCACATCTGAAGTCAAGTCGACACACTTATCTAAATGGGATCGGAGAATATTCGTTCATGATTCCTTCCGCGCATGGACACAGATCCAAAACCGTCCTTTTTAACGTTAAATAACGCCGACAAAAACAGATAGCGTGGCTACCACGGGAACTTATGTAAGTTCACCCGTGGTTTGTCAATAGTAAGCAAAGTTGTATGATAAGAGTTTTAGTCAATTTAGTGATTAAAATGATTGAAGATTAGTGTATTGTATCATTTTAAGTTTTCACATCCATCACAATTAGCTTTAAGTTTTCACATCCATCACAATTAGTTTTAACTTTTCATCTACTAAATCAATTTAATAAAACATTAATGAACATTATTTGTCTTTGATAAAGTTCTGTTTTTAATCAAGGATATCATCTTTTTTTTTATGAATAGGCCTCCTCTATTAATTATAAATATTAAAGTACATATTCACAAAAAAAAGGTCGGGGGATACTAGATCACCCCACGAGAGTCACATGGCAAGCGGGAGTCGAAAAACAAAGCTATTCATCAAAAAACCTCCTCAAGCAGCCAAAGCAGAGGCAGCCGAGGGAGGAGGATCTGGATCATCTTTCTTGCCCCATACATCAGCGGGGGAAGGAGTCGGGTCCAGTACGGACCACCCATCTTCAGGGTCTTTGTCTTCTTCTCCTTCCTTTTGCCTGGGAGACGAAATCGCCAGAGCCAGGCAGGGAAATTTGGAGGTGGTGGTACTAGGCCACCCAAAGCCATCACTAGCAGCAGGAGTGAAAGTCACAAGAGTAGCAGAAGGCCACCCTGAGGCAAAGCCACGACGCGGAGGAGAAGCTGAGCGACGCCTCCACGCATCGTCTCTCCCACAAGAGAAGTTGTGAGGAGCCTGGGACCGAGGGGTCTGAGAGCACCAGCAGAGATAGAATCTCGCGACACTCTGGCAACCGCACAAGGGGTTGCCCCAGTGCTGGAGGAGCTCCTATAAGTGGCCCACCTCAAGAGCCACTTTGTCAGCTTGTACCTGGATCTGCATTAATACATTATTACAAATGCAAGCTTTAGCATAAAGCGAGATATTAATATCCAAAGAGCTGTGAGTAAAAAGAACCTCCATTCTAAAAGCATGCCATATTTGGGAAAACTTGAAGGGGATTCTAGGTGAATCGCTCATAACAGCGATATGCCAAGAAAAGGGCTCGGGCTGAAAAGGCTGAAAGAAATCATGGATCTAGCTACTGCTGAGCTCTTCTACATAACCAAGAAAAGTGCATACAAGTTTTTGGGTGACCACAAAAAGGGCACCGGAGATTAGGAACCCCCAAATGCTTAAGTCTGGAACCCAAAGGCAGCCCTTGAAAAAGCACACACCAAGCAAAGTGTGCAATCTTGGGTTTAGTAGTGGTGGACTAGACAACAAGAAACCTAAGTCTCCAGGAATTTTGAAAAGGCTGCAAGTGCCACCGCTGGGTGAGAATATGGACCATAGGCAAATGGGGAACCAACCAGAGATAACCCATTTTGGGTTTGTAGTTGGTGAAAGGAGTCTAAGGATACCACTTCCAATCTTTCTACCAAGGTCTGACAGACTAAATGCCAAGCTTATGTAACAAATGTGAGAATACGGCTGAAACCAGAAGGTCATAAGTCTGTCGATCTGGTCGAGACAGACGAAACTGGACCTGGATGTCATCCCATGACCAAAGACTCATAGAAGCTCTGGAAAATAGATCTTTAGGTGTTCGAATGTCTCTTGTGAAAATGCAGAGCACTAACACCCTGGATTTTGGCCAGCGGTAACCCTTGTACCTGAAAAGAGGTGACTACCCGAGGTTGTGTTGATTCATGGAGATCCCATCATGAAAACCATCACCTGCCCATCGAAGCCAAGTCTTGATTGCTTCCCAGGCACACCAGATGCTTTTAACAACAAAAGTACCCTGGATCGGAATAGGGTCTTTCATAATGAGTAGGGTTTGAAAACCAATCCCCTTCCAAGCCGACCTATTGGCAGGAAATCCCAAAGAAATGTAATGTCGAAGAAAGATTTTCCGAGCCTCGTTGCCAAATAAGGCTCTGATTATCCACTTAGCACATAAGGCAAGCCCTTGTTTCTGGGTAGAAATAAGGCCAAGCCCTTCAGACTCCTTGGGAAGACAACAATACTCCCAAGCCACTCTATGGAAACCTTGATGGTTGGACCCAAAGGCCCAAAGAGAAGCCCGCAAAAGTCTTTCTAGCTTCATGTAAGAGGCCTTAGAAGGAGCCCAATATGAAGAGTAACAGACATGGGTGGCAGCCAAAACCTTCGAACAAATTTGAAATTTACTAGCCAGAGAGAGACGCTTGGTAATCCAATAGGCAAACTTTTTCTCAATCCTAGCTAAAACAACATTCCAAAGATCCACAGGCAAAGCTTGAAAGGCAAAAGTAATGCCCAGAAAGCGAAAAAATTTCATCGTGATGAAGCCATTTCTAGTCATATTGAAGAATCCAAGGTGGGGCGAGAAGAAAATACTGCCTATTACATTGCGTCTTGTGTCATTGAATGGTCAAGCCAGAAGCCAAGCAAAAGGTGTCCAGACATTGGAGAGCAGCCTGTATATTATCTTCTTCCTCAATGAGAGTGAGGAAGGAGTCATCCACAAAATGGCCATCAACAAGTTGAGAAGGTGACTCAGGTAGGGAGATACCACGAACATGCCCAACAGAGATATCATTAGCAAACAAGTATCCAAACCCCTCCGCCACAAGAACATGTATAGCATGAGCTAGAGGACATCCCTGGCGAATGGATTTGAAAAGGCCAAAAGCCTTAGATTGACGACCATTAATGGTGATACAGGCCAAGGCATCCCCGAATAACATTTGGATAAACTGAATGAATTTGGGGCTGCAGCCAAGAGCTTTGAGCATAGCCAAAATAAATGACCACTCAATGCGATTATACGCCTTAGAGAAGTCAATCTTAAGGAAGATTGCCCACTGCTTGGAGCATCTGGCCTACTCCATCCCTTCCCAAACAACAATAATATTATCCAGAATAAACTTGGACTTGATAAATCCAGTCTGCTCCGGACGAATCTAAGGCGGGAAATGTCAAATCTTGAGAGCCAAGGCTTTGGCAATGATCTTATATGAGACATTGAGCAAGCTAATAGGCCTCCAATTGCAAATCTCCTCCGGGTCCCTATCCTTAGGGATGAATTTGATGTTACCCCTGTTAAGCATCGCTCTGAGGGACTAGGAGTGAAAAGCTTCAAGGTAGACGCTATGAAGGTCAGGACCAACACAAGGCCAAAGAGCTTTGTAGAACTCGTAGGGGAAACCATCACACCCAGGGGCTTTATCATCCGCCATAGAAAAAATGACTTCCTTGAGATCATCAATTGCCAGTAAGAGATCACAAAAGGTCTGTTGAGACTCGAAAAGCCATTTGGGAACAACAGCTAAGCAATCTTGCAAAGCTTGGGCTTTGGCCGGAGAGTCTCCCTGCGTTGTGAACACCTTCTCATAATGACGGACAAAAGATTGCAAAATATCAGGTAGCTTGGTGAGAACAACATGCCCTTCTTTGATTTTCTTAATCCCTATAGAGGTATGACGGGCGCGCAAAGCTCGGAAGAGTATCATTTTAAGTTTTCACATCCATCACAATTAGCTTTAACTTTTCATCTACTAAATCAATCTAATAAAACATTAATGAAATGTTATTTGTCTTTGATAAAGTTATGTTTTTAAGCAAGGGTCCTCATTCCAAAATTTAATTGCTAGACACTGGGACAATTGTTCCAAAAATAAAACTATAATCCTTTGACATTTGCCAAGAAACTTTTTTCATGTTGATCTTAGATTTATTGCATGGGAGTCCAATAAATCATATCCTAGAAACTTGTAAATGACTCAATATTTTTAAGTGTTCTTTCTTATGATATCCATTTTAAAAGTAATAATAGACTAGAAAAAATGTCACTTTTTAAGACCCTATTTAATGATATGATATCTATTTTAAAAATAATAATAGACTAGAAAAAATGCCACTTTTTAAGACCTTATTTAATGATATTTATAAATACATTCTTATCCATACTATCCTAAAATCTATAGCTTAATCTCTCATAGATTGTTTATATATATTCAAATATAAACAAAAATAAATAACAAAAACCATATCTATAATTTTGGAGTGAAAAATTATAGTATGCTTAGCTTTATGTCTCACTCCACAGTAGTTTCCTATGACTTCACTATAACAATGCCCAATCATGAGAGATCATTTAGAGTTAGTTTTAATTAGATTAAAAAATAAAATATATTAATAATTAAATAGTCAATTGTCAGAATCATTATCGAGATAAGTTTCAGAAGTTTTACCAGAAATATAAGGCTGTAAAATTCCTATTTTATAACAATGTAAAACTTTCTGATTGAATATGGATATATGTATTATGTTATTGATCTGGAATTTAATTTTATAACAAATGCTTGTGCCTGCAACCTGTGAAGAAAGTGATTTTATTTATTGAAATGCATAGTTTCCTGGTTCTACATGGGAATGATGTATCCGAAAAATTGATGGCCCACACAATAAACAGCCTCAGATGTGCTTGCATGCCATGTATTCAAACTTCCTGCTTGTAGAGAATGTATACATGGGAAACTTTCAGATGTTGAGAAAGGAGAATGTGGGATGGGCTTAATTCTTTATTTAGTTCATAAAGAAAAAAAATATTGGGTTAAGGATGAAAGAGGGAGAAAATATTGTTCAACATATTATTATATTTCATTCCTTCCTTAATCAAATTACATAAGTAAAATCTAAAATCAATGACGATGATGTAAAGACAATATTACTAAGTAGAATGTCTTCATGTTTTGATCATATTATATTTACAGTAAACAAAATGAATCTCAATTTGGAAACTATGATTTCTTCTCTGATTTCTTCTCTGATTTCTTCTCTGATTGATGAAGAAAGTAGATTTGAAAAGAATCATTTAATTATTTAGGAAAGTTCTTTGGTTGTTAAGAAGTATAAAATTTCAACGAGAAAAGAATTAAAATCTTAATATTGTCATTAAATTGGACATGTTCAAATCAATTGCATTCAACATGCCAAAGATCTCATCAATGGGAAGTTGAAGAAAAATAAAGCTCTCGCTATGACTAAAGTTGCAATAGAATATTGTGGTTTTGTAGTACATTTGGAAGACTTGCTTCACCATGACATTGACAAAGGATATTCATTTATACATACATACATATAGGAATTGTCTCATTAATATTAAAATATGTTTGGTTTTTTTTTATTAGAGAAAGAAAGAAAGAATAAACATGATATCCTATTCAAATAGTTGTAGTATATGAAAATTTTAAAATTTATTAGAATAATAATAATGAAGAAAAAGTCAATCCATGTATTAAATTTTCAAGTTATAAATATACAAAAATAAAATTAGAAGTGACATAAATCAATTCACATAAAAGAACAATTATTTTATAAATGAAAAGTGGCATAGATCATTTGACTTCATTATATAGTATTTTATCAACAAAAAATTATAGGTTCATTTTTACAAAAAAAATATATTTAAATTATTTTTAGATTTTTCTAAAAACTAATATAAAATACAATAAAATATATGCCATTAGTTAACATCATTTCAAATTTTAAAATACGTCAATTTCTAGTAATTCAAATTAAAATAAAAAAGATTAATGTTAGCCATTCCTTTTATAATAGGAAGGCATAACTTTGATTTTTTATACAACACTGCAATTCTATTTATATTCAAAGAGCAATCGATAAAGGATTTTGTTTTGTTTTGTGTTGCTTAGTTATTTTGTGTGAATAATGCCAAAATAGACATGATTTGCAAGTATTTGTGATAAGGGGAACTATTCAATTTGTAAAGAGTTGGCAAAAAAATTAAAGAAAATTGTTCATTAGTTTTTATTAGTTACGTGTATTTTAGGATTTATTTTCAAATATTTGTATAACAAAGAATTTGGTGTAAAGTAATTAATAAAATTCACTAGTCTAGATGATAGAGAAAGAAATATTTTATTATAAATTATAGAAAGAAGAGTGCATTGCACAAGATTAAGTATAATAGTAGCATTTCATTTGATCTACACCATCATTAAAAAAAATAACTAATTAAATTTTGTTGGTAACACCTACCACTATATTCCTCAAACCTACAGTCACTTTCTCAAACTACCTTCATCTTCTATGGATATGGGTGGTGATTTGAATTACATTGAACCCAATGAATGCTCAAAATTCAAGAATAATGGGGATCTTTGGGGTAAGCTGACTCAAAGAAATCTAGATACTTATTTGGAGGGGATGACTGGCCACAATCCCAAGCTCTCTAGCACATTTGTTTAGGCCTGGGATAATATTTCTATTAAGATTGGGAGTGTTGCCTTTGTGATTTATACGAAGATCATTGTGAAGGTGACTAATCTGGCCCCTGATGACATTTCCTTCACCAAAAAGCCCAAAGGGAATTATAAAGAGGACTTTGATCATTTCTTTGAACCTGGGGAAGGGGATTCTAGGCTTCAAAGTGGTTATAATAGAGAAGAACTTCTTAGAATTTGGAAGGAGGTGGCCCTATTGTTCATGAAGTACTTCACCCTGGATGGAAGGAAAAGGAGGCTCCATCTACAAATTTTCCCCATGTTAAATCATCTTCACTACGAGATAAGACTGAATTTTCCCTTTTGGGTTATGTACTCTTTGTCTCAGTCTATTTCTAAAGCCAATATTAATGGTAAATCCCCTCTCATTAGGGCCTCATTCATAGAATGTAAGATTTTCACTTGGCTTTATCCCCTTTTGGTGGGGTCCCTTCTGTTGAGATTGTGTCCACTTATGACCCCAATTTATATGATGACCTTATTGTTACTCCTAATTCTGGAGAGGTGTCTCATTTGGGTTCTAAAATACCCTCTAAAAACTTTGCAAGAATGACCAAATTTAAGGCCATTACCGTCACTAAAAATGACTAAGATGTGGGTACCAAGCCTAAGACACAATAGGATGTGAAGATTGTTGATGATTCTAGCTCCAAGTACGTCTCTTCTCAGATGATTCAGACTCTTTGGATGCCACAAGTTCAGATTGGTCCCCTACTAAAATTGGTGCTAACCCTAGCTCTTCCCCCTTAAAACCTCCCCCCTCTGCTAATACCAAGCCCCCGATCTCTATCTTGATTCTTACTAAAGTGCGAAGGACCTGCATGAGGATGTGCAAAGATAGGAGGACCTACTAAAATGGCTCTTTGCACATGTGAATGTGGCCATCAAAAAGATCAATCGGTTGGAGGCGACAACCAAGGCAAAATCCAAGGCTAACACTTGGGTGGATGATTTGGATGAGGACAAAGTCTGGAAAACTACATATGAACTTGTTGGCATCATGGGATAATGGGATAAGGTGGGTAGGAGGATTGATGATATGGGCTCCAAGATAAAGATGGCAAGGACCAAGCTCGAGCTTCAGGAGGTCAAGCAATCCCAGAGGCCCTTAAGAAGAAAATTGAGGAGGTTATCTTTTCTTACAAGAATGCGGCTAGTAAGCATAATGCCTCACTATAGGCTATCTAGGTTGAGATGGAAAAGAAAAAGGAGAAGAAAAGAAAATGTATGGAGTCCTTGGCTATGTGTTATGGCCCCATGACGTCTATGATTAAATCCACCCTTGATTCCACATTCGTCTCTTCTATCTCTAGGATCGGGTTGAGCAAAAAAGTGTCTTTTTCTAATAAAGTGCTTAGTTTGTGCCATGATTGGCAGGAAAAGGGTACCCCCATATAGTAGACCATCTCTTTGTGTCTGTGTTTGGTGGTTGTTCTATGTTTTGTGGTTATTTTGAGTCTTCTTTGTTTTGCTGGTCTATTCGTTTACCTTTTGGTTCATTGTTCACCCTATTGGGTTTTTTTTATATTTTGGTGGGGATTTTTTGGCTAGTTATGCATCCCTCATTTTCTCTTGGTGTTTCTCTACAAAAATTTAATGGAACAAGCTTATACTTCTTTTATTAATCAAAACAAAAATCACTAATTTAAGTAATCATAAAAGAGATAATTTTATTTGATCAAGACCACTATCAATGTACATTACTAAAACCATTAAGACAACCATGAATTATTTAAACAGTATTGTGTGAGGGTTTCATCTTAGAATTTGAAATTATAGAAGAAAAATTGCTATTATAGTCTTCAAAGTAATCATGTCATTATATGGTCAAATTTAAAATTATATTTTGCTAAAATACTATCATAAAATTCTTGTAGTTCTTGTCAATGTTTTAGTTGTGATCATGAACCTTTATGAACAACCATAGCTCTCTTGTGTAAGTATAGGATCATTTAGGCATTTTTACATATTGTCACAACCATGCAGTCTACCCAAAACAAATATTGGTCATAACAATCTATCAAAGGTGATAGTTACAATTTTCGATGATAGTATAGGAATCGATGTTAGTGCGTGAATCATTACAATAATTTTCTTGTGGATATTTAAATCTATTATAATAAAATTGGAAACTAAATAAATCAATATTTATGTTTGAGTATATTAAATAATTTATTTATAAAAATGAATTAAAGAAGCATTCTTCCATATGCATATATGAGATGGATATTAATGTTGGATTATATTAGATTAATGTAGCTTAGATTTTAGTTTTATTTTTTAGATTAATAAATAAATCAAACTTTCCCATAAGGGAGTTTTGGTAGTTTTAAGGGAAACTTTTGGCTTTATACGCCAATGCATATGAATGTAATATCATCTTGTTTGTATCTAAATGAATCAATTTCATACCAAGATTCCATAGAAAATTCTTTTTTATTTTTGTAGTGTTCTCGCATTTGGTATCAAAGTGAGTGCAATATTTGGCAATGGAGTAGTTTCATCATTTAGTGCAAAATCATGGTCACAACTCTTATCATTGCTAGATTGAGGAGTGAGAAGATATTAGTATGTAGCATCCTAAATTTTACTCCCTTATAATTTTTTCCTCACTTGGGCCCTCACCCCGCATTCGTCCCCTAAGCCCTAATTGAAGCCCTGATTCTGCTCACACTATGTATTTCACCTAAATTTTCATGATCTACACTTTGCTCCCTAAGATCCTAGGCCTTTGATGTCCAATACCAAGGCACCCATGTCATGGTCCTCATGGACCAAAGCACCCAGTGCCCTAGTCCTTTTCAAAAGGGCCCATTAAGGGTCCTCATAATGGTAAAATGATTCGATCGAGAACCTAGATCCCGTGTCAGCTCATGTTGGAAAATTATTTTGTTTTTCGACTAGCATGTATAAAAGGAGGTCTACCCCTCTCATTTTGACATCAATCTAGAAAATTCAAGTCCTCAATCACACATTAGAAAACTCAAGTGAGAAAACAATTAGTCTTGTTTCAAGCATTGGAGTAGAAGTAAAGTCAAGATTCAATAATTGGAGATGATATTCATTTTCTATGTTTTATGAAGACTATATACATGAAACCCTAATTCCTTGTGAAGACAAATAAAAATTCATTAAAAGGTATATCATTAGTGTTTTAGACATTTTCAGCATTTCCCTCAAAAAGAAATCATTTCCATGACAATACTTCATTTACATTTTAATTCTATTTCATTGTTAATTCCAAAACTGGAGTTTGACCTAAGGCAAACCCCTATTCCCAACCATTTTCTCCATTCTATTATGTGCAAGAATAGGTACAGAGCTGGAATATTTAGGATCAACATTATTCTTTGAGACGAATAGGTTCCCTTTCAGATGGCGAAAAGTTTGAAGGACTAGTGCGACGAGCATTCCAGTCTTCACAATTTAAGTCAACCTTCTAGGAACATACCCGAATATTCACATATTTATCAGATCTAGGTTCGTGGCTCTGTTCGACAACTATAGTTCATTGTTTCTGCATAATTACTCAAATTTACATATATTTAAATTAATTTAAATATTATTAATTATATTAATTCAATTTAAAGGGAAAGATGAGGCATATCTAAAAACCCCTATAATCTCATCATAATCTTGGTCTTTTAGGCTTAGATCTATCAAATTCCATCTTTCCCTAATGTAATGGTCCTTGAACAAAAAATTCATTTTCTTCTTACATATAATGGCGGAAACCCTAATTTTTCACCATCTTACATTTTGATGAACTTGAAATATTACACCTTTAATTTATGATTTATGTTCTCAAATCTAAGTATTTATGCATTTACAAATTCAAATTTACATTTACAAGTATAATTTTTAATTGAATTACATAAATTTAGAGGTTAAATTCACAATAAAAGCTGATTTTTAATTTTAAAATTGAACTTGTGGGTTGCTTAATCTGTATTCAATATTTTAGATCTGATTGTTTATGCAATTTAAAATTCAAAATTTTATTGATAGATCTCATTTCCAATTGAATTACATTAATTTAGAGGTTAATTTCACAAAAACCCTAATTTATAAGTTTAAAATTTACTTGTGGGTTGCATAATTTTTTAAATATATTTTTAAATTTGATCTTTATGATATGTTATGCCTTAGAGAAATTTACCCTTCAAATTCACAAACCAAATTACTTAATTAATTGGTTAATCAATCGCTTCTAAAAAAATTTACATTGTTAATCACAATCTTCAATTTGTGGATTCAAATTTCCCTCCTTTGTGCATGAGTTTTTTTTTTTTTCGATCGATAAAAGGTCGAGGCCAGGGAATTTTATTAATTTAAAAATAGATAAATTTAAATTTACACCTCCATTCGGTGTGGGCACCGGTAGGAAAGAATGAAGGGAAGAAAACCTCTGATCTAGCCCAGATCCCTAAAGGATCAGAAAAATTAAGAATGCAATACAAAATGGAGGTACAAGATCACAAAGGGAACTTGTCCAAAATAATGAAGATTGTATGTAGAAATCCTCTATGTAAAGTTAAGTAGTAGATTGCCCATCTCTTAGGGTGATGTTGCCATTTGTGGGCGACAATACTTGCTATTCCTGAAACATAGGGTTAAGCATGCTCTGCTCCTTATGTTGCACAAAATCTTGAGAAAATCTTTGACCAGAATGTTAAGAAAAGGAAAAACCGAATAGGTCAACTTATACAATATATCATACCTGCCTGGATGGTCACCCTGCTAGGATACACAGCTCAAAATATTAGTCTCAAAAAATCTCCAGAAACATAATGCGAGAGATATTACCCATCGAAGATCATAAACTTAATAAATATTAATGAGGCAAATTCCATAAATATTTCTGCAGAGAGATCGCTGGGAGCTACCATCCTAAAGAAAAATGGTTTGAGAGCCTTCAAAGCCCTAATTGAGTGTCATGGGAAAGCTTTAATTAAATCAAGCATGCCCTTAAGAATGTTGAAAGAACCCTTGAAACTTCCACCGATATCAGAAACCTAAAATTTATCGCCGAAACCAAAGCCATTGGATGCACACACTAACCTCTCACCGAAATGTCTAGTTTTACTGAAATGGTACACCTGTTGAATTGAAGAAACCTATCGATGTTTCATCTATAAGATGATTTATCGAATAGACTTGGGCCTCGATAAACTTCAAAAGGGACTTATCGAAAGTGTTATTTTTCATTGATAGAAGGTATATCGAAGAAACCAAAGGGGATTCCATCGATGAAGCAAGGCTACCAAAGAAACTACGGTATTGGTAGGACATGTAATGAATTCATCGAAGAAGATGGTTCTACCAAAATGATGAGATCGAAGAAACTAGCGAAGGTTTCATCGATAGGACTGTTCAGGAAAAGAAGGGTATCGAAGAGATACTAAAGTTATTGGCCGACAGAGATAGTTTCATCGAGAGATAAAAGATCAATAAAACAAGAGAGGATTCATCGATATAAAAAGGGTATCGAAGGAAAGGGAACACCGATGAACCTAAGAGGGACTCATTGAAAGCATTGATTCCACCGAAAAAGGATATTGAAGAAAGCAGAGACGATTTTTATTGACAGGAAAAGGCTTTCAAGGAAATAATGTCGTCGGCACAACATGAAGGAAACTTACCGAAAGAAGCATTCTTATAGAAAGAATTATCAAGATCAAATAAAAGGAAGCTACATCAATAAAAGATATCGATAAGAATATAAGCTTCGAGGAAGCTAAAAGGCATGTTACCGATGTGTGTGGTTTTACTGATGCAACTTTATCGAGGAATATTACTAATAAGCTCATCGATGAGAGATGATAGTGGAAGCAAATCATCAAAGGAAAGATGGCCTTGATGAAACAATAGACCCATTCATTGAAGGAGTGTAGTGATGTCGATAGAAAAAGTGTTTTGATGGAAGGATAAAGGAAGTTATTTGTGCCCAAGGTTTCTTTGACATGAGACCCAACTATGTCTCATCAATATAAAAAGGGTATCGAAAGAAAGGAAGCATTGATGAACTTCAGAAAGGACTCATCGGAGATAGTAATTCCATCGATAAAAGATATCAAGGAAAGTGGAGATGGTTTTCATCGACGGGAAAAGGTCTTCGAGGAGTTAATACCATCGGTGCAAGGGACTCATTGAAAGAAAAGTTCTCATAAAAAGAATAAGGTCGGTCAAACAAGGCAGTTACATCGATAAAAGATATCGATGAGGAAATAGGTTTCGAGGAGGTTAAAAGGCATGTCTCTGATATGTGTTGTTTTGCTAGTATAACTATTGGTGGAAGACGATAAGAGAGGATAAAGAAAGGCTTCGGTGAGACAATAGTTCCATTCATCGATGAGACATAGTGATATTGATGGAAGAAGTATTTTGGTGAAAAAATATAGGAGGTCACCGAAGCCCAAGGTTTCATCGACATAAAAATCCGATGGCTATCAGATAGGAAGCGGTGAGGAGACAACCCTAGCGACCGAAAATAGTATATCGATGAATGAAGGAAATACGTGATCGAAGTGATATTCGAAACAAAAGTGCTAGTTAATGGTTATATGTTGAGAAGCCAATATTTAAACTGAATGTTTGTTTGAGTATCTATACAAAAATATAGGGGGCAGGAAGAGGAATAAATAAGGGGGTTAAAACAGAGTTTGGGAAAGAGAAACATAAGGGGATGAAAGGGGGAACATGCTAACGGCCACTTAGGACATGAAAACAAAAGGGGGGGTTACCTTAAGGTGGCACAGACAGGAGATTGATGCCATCAACTCCCAAGTTGGCTAACTCATCCGCTCTTTTATTTCTCTCCCTATAAATATGATTGACTGAGAACCTATCAGAACCTCTGCATAAGTCAAGATCTTTTTCTAGCAAAGTATTTAGTCTCCAATTAGACATACTACCTTTCCTCAGAGCATTGACAATTATAGCCAAATCTCCTTCAATTTCCAAGTTCTTAACTCCTAGTTTCATACATAAATGCAGACCCTCCACTAGGGCCATAAGTTCTGCCAACTGGAGAGGCAAGGGTTGCTAGTTCCTTGCCTTCCCAATTATGAACAACACATCCTATCCCTTCTTTCCCTGGGTTGCCATGGGATACCCCATCAAAGTTTAGCTTCACCCAACCATTGCCTAGGGGCTGCCATCTACATGCTTCCCTTGATTGAAGACTAGCAATAGGACCATCTCCTACAAAGGGAGGAAAGGATAAGCCTTCCCAACGTTTTATCATCTTTTCATCCCAATAAGTGATAGAGGCATTCTTTAATGTGTCTGATGACATTCGGTTGTTCATGAGCTCAATGATAGCTGACTCTATCCTATTAATGGTTCTAGGAACCTCTAATTTTTCATTCTTAAAGAGATGTCTATTTCTCTCCATCCATAGTTACCACATAATGGAAGAAGGAAGAGCTATCCATAAACCTTCAAAGAGACAGCCATGCCTAACGAGAGGCCATGCTTTGAGAATTCCAAAGATGGTGTGGGGGAAGGCCGCAGACTATTCAAGTTTGTTGGTGAACCAGATCCAACATTTGTGAGCAAAGGGGCAGTTAAGGAGGATATGATTGGTGTCCTCCCCGTCTGCCTCACAAAGAGGACATCCTCTATGGCCCTCATATCCCATTCTTCTAAATTTGTCCACAGTTAGGAGCTTGTTCTGAACCGCAAGCTAGGAGAAGATACCTACCTTAGGAAGACAATATTTATCCTAACAAAGTTTCAAGGGAAGCTCAGTCATAGGTCTTAAAAATGATTTGGAGATAAGAGAGTACCCATTCTTGGAGTTGTATTCTCCTCTTAGGGAGCCATCCCAAATGAGCTTGTCCTCATTCTGACCTAAGGCAATGTTCCTTGATTTAAGAATTGCCATAAGTTTTTGTTTATCCCTTACCGAGATATCCTCATCTTCCTTCTCGATCCACTGCCAACCAACCCCATCCTCTGAAGGGGAGATATAGTTGTTTAACAGGGGTCCTCTATGAGATTCAAGAAGGATACGAGTAGCACCAAAGTCATGGATATTATCAATAGCCTTACATCCACCCAAAGAATCCGACTAGAAAAGAGCTTTATCCCCGGACCCCAAGTTCCATGTAAGTCTGTTTGAGATAATCCTCCTGCAGTCTAACATAAAATTCCATAGGTAGGACCCTCTAGGAAGGTTGGTTTCTCTGAAGATTTGGATAGGATTCCCTCCATTAAGGTATTTGTGGTGCAGCAAGTGAGCCCATTTGAGGTGGGGGTTCTAAACATCCTCCAGACCAACTTGGCACCCAAGGCTTTGCCCTGATCATGAAGGTTTTTAATGTCAATTCCTCCTTCTTCTTTAGGTTTGCATATCTTGTCCCAGGATATGAGTGATATTTTACGATTGTCATTAGCACCTTGCCAAAAGAAAGTCCTGAGATGCTTGTTGAGCTCTGCAAGTTTAGAAGAAGATAAATGTTGATAGGAGAGCTGGTAAATGGGCATAGCTGACAAGACTAATCTAACCAAGGTTTCTCTACCTACAGATGATAGCCATTTTCCTTTCCAAGTGTTAATCCTAGACTTGATTTTATCCACCAAGTTGTCCCATAATTTTGAGGGTCTTCGACCCTTGTCAAGGGGAATGCCTAGGTATTTGCAAGGAAGAGTTCCTTCACTAATCTCCAGGACATTGTTGATCACTTTCCCTAAGGAGGGGTCTATGTTGAACATAAAAACTGTAGACTTGGCCAGATTCACCTCTTGACCCGAGGCTAGCATATAGGAATTAAGGATGCCTTTGAAGGCGCTCGCTTCCCTTATACCTCCCTGCCCAAAAAGCATCGTGTCGTCAACAAATTACTGGTGGGTAAAGGGAGGGAGGCCGCTGGTAATGGGGATTCCTTGGATCCCACCTTCCTCTTTGGCCTTAGAGATGGATCTACCTAGGGCTTCAGCCATGATGATGAAGAGGAAGAGGGACATAGGATCTCCTTGCCTGAGCCCTCTTGAGCTGCTAAAGAAACCATTAACCAAGACTGAGAATTTGGGGTTGGATATACATTCAAAGATTAGGTTGATCCAGGATTTGGAAAATCCAAAGGCCTCCAAGCATTTGCATAGGAAGCGCCAATCAACTTTATTGTAAGCTTTGCTTATGTCTAATTTGACTAGCATACTTGGGGCACTGTTGAGCTGGACCGAATGAATGGCCACTTGGGCTATAATAACCCCATCATAGATTGATCTATCTACTACGAAGCTGGTTTGTTCCTTGCTAATGATAATGGAGAGAAGATTCTAGAGTCTAGCTGCTAGGGTTTTGGTAAAGAGTTTGTACAGAGTGTTGCAAAGGGCTATTGGTCTAAAGTCATTAAAGCTTTCAAGATTCTCTTTTTTGGGGATGAGAGCTAAGAAGGTATTGTTGATTTCTTTGAGAATCTTACTAGAGTTCCTAATACCTTCTAAGGCATCCGTGATCTCTGTCCCCATAAAACCCCAATATTTTTGGGAAAAGCTAGTGGGAAAGCCATCTGGGCCCGAGGCCTTGTCGGAATTCATCTTCATAAGGACAGCTTTAACCTCCTCCTCAGAGAATTTCTTTGATAGGATTTTGTTGTGGTCATCGTTAATGAGTTTTGGAAGATTCTTGATAATATTGAGTTGGCCTCTGAGGTTGGAGCCTTCAATATTGTTTAAGATTTTATCAAAAAACCTTGCTGCCTTGGAGGCAACATCATCCGGTTTAGATAGGATGGAACCTTGGAAATTATTAATTTTAGAAATTCGATTGACCCATCGCCTCTGCTTAGTACTATTGTGAAATAATTTAGTATTTCGGTCCCCATCACTCAACCAAGTCTCCCTCGATTTTTGTTTCCAAAAGATCTCTTCATTTGAGAGTGTCTTTTCATACTCAAAGAGTAGAGCCTTTTCTTTGAGGAAGAGATGTTCATCCATCCCCTTCTCAGGAACCTCAATGTTAACCTTAAGATCATTTTCTATTAGGAGTTTTTTATCGAAAATATTTCCAAAATTAGTCCTATTCCATTCTAAACAGAGCTTCTCCACCATTTCTCAATTAAGTTAAAAAAGTTGTCATCTCTGAACCATATGCTGTCAAATTTGAAGGGACATTTTTTAGGGGAGTGGTCAAATAATATGATTAGTTGGAGTGGGAAATGGTCAGATCCTGCTAAAGGGAGGGGTTCTGCATTCAGGGTAATGTTAAGCTCCGAGAGCCCTCCATGGATAAAGAGCCTATCTAGTTTCTCAGTAATGTTACACAAACCAAGCCTTCTATTATTCCAGGTGAAGGCATTATCTGTCATCTAGATTTCCAACAGGGAGTTCCTATTGATCCAATGATTGAAATCTATAGCCGCTGGAGGAAGTTTGTTGCTACCTCCTCTTTTGTTTGCTAGCTTAGTGATAGCATTGAAATCTCCCCCAATGATACATACATCATTTGGGAAACTTCTGTGGAAAGACTCCAGTTCCACCCACACCCTAGCCTTATCCCTATTTTGGATAGGACCGTAAATGTTAATCAATTTGAATCTTAGGTTATTTTTATAACTTACTACTTCTCCTCCCATCCAATTTTGCTTAATCTCTAAAGGTGTAAACGAGATGAATCTAGAGTCCCAAATGATGGCTAAGCCCCTTGAGGCCCCTATTGCAGGGGAGTGCTTTAGCTATCTAATGCCTAGTTTTTTCTCAAAAAGGGCTAGATCAAAGGAGTTCATTTTGGTTTCTTGGATTAACATTATATCTGGTTTAGAATCAAATATGCAGCGCTTTAAGATGCATTGTTTGTTAGGGGCATTTAGACCCCTAACATTCCAAGTTATGATTTTCATGGCTCTGTGGGGAGGAACTTCCCCTCCCCTGCATTAAAAAGAGTAGATATTTTAGATTGACCCTTGGCTTCTACATCCATTGATCTTAGTTCAAGAAGGGATCTCCTACCTCTTCTCTTACTGTGTTTAGCACAGTCAGGAGAGGCTTTTCTTTTATCAGAGCTGATAATGCCTAGAATATTTGGGTTATCATTTTCTAAGTTATCTAATGCTACAAAGAGTTCATCTGTTTCTAAGTCAACTCTAGTAACATCCACTAGATTTTTGACCAAGAGATCCCTTTGTCTTTCCAACTCCTCATCATCACAGATTTCATCAACCAATAGGTCTATGAGGTCATTTACTACTTCTTCCCCTACAAAATTGGCAATGATTTTAACTTCCCTAGCCATTCGATCATTCTCAGATTCTACAATTGGATCAGAAACAGCCTTCAAAGATGGAGGGCAAACCTTTGCCTCCTCAAAGCCCTCCATACTTGACAATAGAGAGAGTGGTTGACCCTATAAGGATGCCAATCCTGGATCCGGGGAAAGCCTCTCCAGCTTTGCTGATTTCTCAGAGGCAATTAGTTCCATTAAAGGGGGAGACCCTAAGGGACTCAACGTCTCTTATGGAATGAGAGAACTAGATGATGATAAATTTGTCAGGCTGAGCTGCTATTTCTGGGGGATAACTTCATTGATTTCACCATCTTCCAGATCTTGATCCCCCAGAAGAGAGTCAGCTATAGGTGAATTTATAGTTAGTAGTGAAGGAAGAGGGGAGCGAGAGGGCTTAACAGGGGAGATATGAGGATATAGGTTAGAGGTAAGATGATTAGGGTTAATATCAATCTTATAGCCCTCTAGGGTAAAACCCCCTCCTTCCACGAATCTAAATGGAGCGCCATTAGACTTGAGCAATGATATAGGGAAAGGTTTCTCGGAGGGGATCTTCCTTGGCATAGAATCTTCAAAAGGACCATTATAAAAGGGTAATTCTAGGGTTAAACAAGATTTATCATATTTCAAAGTTATAGGCTCTAAAGATTTAATGTTAATATTCATTTTAATGATTAAGAATTGGTTAAAGAAGCTTAGGGCTGATTTTTTGAATTCTACAAATTTACCTATTTTGTTGCCTATTATTCTTAAAAAGTCATTATTGCGCAATTCTACATGGAATTTATCTGAAATTTCTCTATTAACCATGCAGGAATTGAATTGAGATGGGAGAAAGAGAGGTTGCCATTCACAGCAATCAAACCCTAGACCTTTAAATTTTAATATATCCTCATTAAGAAATGAATTTCTAAGATTCTGATTACCACATTCAATAGCTAAGAAATTATCAGGAAGGATGTCCATTCTTACCTAGTTATTGAAGGAGGATGACACCTAGTTAGAAATTTGTTCCAACGGGATCCCCTAGCCTTTCCACCGAGCAAAGATCATTCTATCACTGCAATGCATTTGATACCTAGCCTGAGTATAATTATCAATTTCAATGACCAACTTGTTAGGAGTAGCTGGGGAATTTGAAGGTAGATTTGACATAGGGTGCTTAATTTCCTTAGAATTGTGACGGCTAGAGGTTTCCATCTCCTTTGATAATGTTCCCAGGGATTTTCGTGGAGGAATGTAGCGAGCAGAGGAACTCTTTGGCTGGTTAGGTTTTATAAAACCCTCCTCCTGACAATGATTGGAAATCCTTTTGAGGCCATTTGGTTTGCCTAATGCTCTTCTACGGCTAACCAAATGCCAATCCTGATCCCAGCCTTTGTAAAGAGGAGGGGGAGCCCTAGCTGAATTAACCAAAGAGTATTTTGTTTTTGCAAAGAAGGCCTCTTGATTGCAACTCTGTGAAATGACCCTACTAAGATCCTCAATCCTAGAGTTATTAGCCAAAACAATGAATCGATTAGCAGAACCTCTGTAATTTCCCCGCGGCGGATAAGAGCACTTGAAAGATGATGTCGATGCATTGCATCCCTTTTTCACATGCAAAGACATATTTTTTTTTCTTGTGCATGAGTTTTGTTACCATTAGTCCTCCTTACATTATTCCTATGAGAAGAAGTTATAGAGTTAAGGATTTATAGGGTTTAATTACTAAGGATATGGAACCTAATTTGGATAACTTTTTCCATGAGAATGTTGGTGGTTCCTCTAAAAAAACAAATGCCATCATTTATCCTCATTTTTTTTTATAATTCTTGTGATGTGGATGAATCACTAACTAGGGTTTCAATTGACCAATTGGAGAAGATTGACAATGAATTTGAAAATATTCAACAATGGATGAGTCAACAAACCTGGAGAGTGAGCCAATCCCATTGATTGAAGGATTAAACAGAATGGTTCAAAGTGATAAATTTCATGTTTATTTGTTGTGTGGCCTTGCTCATATATTTGACACTAATATCATGCCTATCAAAAGTTTTTCTAAAGTGCTGGGTTACACTTAAGCTACTAGTCAAGATAATCATTCTATCTCTATGTCTACATCCTTTCCTACTATGCCTACTTTCACATCTTCTATCATGACTACATCCACACAAAATGTTAATCCTACACATGTTAGTCAAGGGGGAAACTTTGTTAATCAAAATTCTTTTATACCTCCTTTATTGAGTCTTCCATTTGTGACCCAATCATTTCCCATACCCACATATCATAGTGTTTTACCTCCTAACTCTCAACCTCAACCTACATACAAAAATGTTACTCCTCCATCACAATCCAATATGTCCAATTTCAATCCATTTACCAACTTAGCCCAAATTGTTTCATTCCTACAACAAGAGTTGGCTTCCATTACCCAATCCAAGTTTAATGTGCCCACATTTGATGTTGTGAGCCTATTATACAATTACATTGCCCATATTTTCCCTCCTAAAAATATGGAAGTCCCTCAATTAGAGCTTTACAATGGAAAAAGTGATCCCTTGACTCATGTGAAAATATTTTAAACTTTGTGTAGTGACTTTTCTCATGATCATAGACTTATGGCTAAATTCTTTGCTCAAATATTTAGGAATAAAGATTTGAAATGGTATTTTTCTTTGCCTCCTTATTCTATTACACCATTTCAACAACTAGCCAATTATTTGATTGAACAATTTAAATATAATATTGGTCATATGATTAGTTTGACTAATTTGATTCATTGTAAGCAAGATGTTATAGAAAAAGTGACTGATTTTATTTGTAGACATATATAGTTATATTCTCAAATTTATTATCCTATGCTTAATCAAGATGGTCAAACAATTTTTATTGCTAATTTACAAAAATACATTACGAATAAGCTTCTCTTTTCTAAGTTTACTTCCTTTATGTAGTTGTGCACAATGCTTCATAATTATTAGCTTCATGCGAGTCAATTTTAAACATCCCCTTCAATGTATCCAATTGATAAAAATGAAAGTGCTCAACAATCTTTTGCAAAGTTTAAACCAAACAAGAGATACATAAATATCAATGACAACATCAATACTCAAGTGGTAACCATGACATCAGGTTTGGCCCCTTTATCCAAATACTTTAAAAAATAATTTACTCGTCTTTCTGAGTCTTGGCATATCATAATGACACAATTGATAAATAAAAGTGTGTTGACACTTCCTCCCATCAAGCCAATTGATACCTCCAAACCTTTTCCACCTTATCATAATCCCAAAGACTTTTGCCAATTTCATCATCAGCCTAGTCATGATAATGACAAGTGTTATACCTTAAGGAGTAGAATTAAAGACTTTATTGATAACAATACCATATTTGTAGCTACTGGCAATGACAAAGGAAACAAATCCATAGCTCCTCCAAATCAAAATATCCAAATTTTTACCAATCCATTGCCTCCCCATTTTACTAATGTGGTTAAATCTAAGCCTCTTGATATTTCTCCCAATGACCTTGGTATTGAGTCTAATAATATGGTGAATATTGTTGATAAACCTACACCTCATCCTAAGGAACTATGCATTACATTTTATCCAAGTGAGACTATTGATGCACCTGATAGCCCACTACATATTAAAAAAAAAATCAAAGACAAACTCTCATGAGGGGTGCTCATTGATCCAACATGTATGGTGAATGTGATCATCTTTTATACTTTAAAATTGTATCAAGTAACTTATGATAAATTTGATGTAGTGGTTAAGGTGTATGATGGTTTCTCTTGCCATACTATTGGTTATATTACTCTTCCCATTGGGGTTGGTACTAAGAGTTTAGATGTCATTTTTCTATCACTCCTATATTGGATCAATTTAATGTGAAGTTGGGAAATCCTTGGCTCTCTTCCATGAAATTTATTGCTTATACTATTCATAAATGTTTAAAATTCTCTCATAATGATTAAATCATAAAAATCAATCATAGCATGTATCAACCCCCAGTGAGTTGTGGAGATATCAAGCTTGATTTTTTTTGGCCTAAATAATTTGAGCCTCATAAGCTTTTAAGTGATTCTCTTTTTCTCTCTTATCAGAAGTGGAAGAGTGAGATGATCTTATCTTTGAGTAAGCCTAAAGACCCTATACCTATTCCTCCTCCTCATGATGGACCCAATCTCCTTCCTACACCTTCTATTCCTCCTATATATGTCATAGCTTCACCTCCTACATCTTACAAAGGGAAGCGCTCAATGTCTCTTATTTTTCAATCTAATAGACCTTCTCCCATTCCTCCTCCTTTAAAAGAAGAGAAGAATTATATGTCCATTGATCCTAAAACCTTCACAACCCTCAACTAAAACTAAAAGAAATCATTGTGTAAGAGAACATTGATGGAGATGTTGTTCTAAGGCTCGTGAACTTTCTTCTTAGCCCATTTCCTCCCCAAAGACACCAAATGTTGACTTAGTCCCATTTGTCCTTCCTTTGACTAACCCTAGGGAGGAAGTTCAACCTAAATCACTAAGATTAAAAATGCTTAAGAAAGATGATGGTTCATGTTCTATTCCTATTATAGATTCTATTTTTATTAATCCTAATGAAGAAATGGATGATCATGTTTTTCATGACAACAATATTGATTCTAGTGATGAATATGAGCTTGTTGATGTTGACAATGATTTATCTAAACAATTTTCAAAAGTATTAATCCAAGCTCCTAGTGACAAACAAAGTGACTCATCATTCGAGCATGGTCCTTGTTTGGAACTTGTAGTAGCTCCATCTACTGTGCTTGGAGTTTCTCCTCTTCCATCTTGTTCACCTTCGCAAAAAAATGTTCAACAAGATTGGGAGGTGGATGATTTGCTTGATTAGCTTCATTTGTGTCATATATTCTCTCTCCTCTCTTTCTTGTTCATAATGTGTTTCCCCCATGATGTGTTTTTTTGTTATGTTAGGTTCTCTTTGGATGACCCTTGTCACTCTAGTGGTGCAAGGTAATTAAGAGGCCAAATATGTTGTTCCATTTTTCTATTTGTTTCTCAATTCTTCTATTGGTTGTCCCTTTTATTGTCTAATTAGGGATGATGCAAAGTTTGGAGATCTATTTTGGTCTCTTCCACATTAATTCAAAAGACACATGTTCCTTTCTTCCAATGTTCTCGTGGTTCCACTACCTTTGGGGGATGAGGTCAAGTCAATACAAATATTTCATGATATACATTATTTATCATAAGAGCATATTGACCCCAAAGCTAGTGGATCCCTTATATTTTTCATTTTTTGTGACCATTATTCTTTGATTTATTTTTTCTTGAGGGCATGTCATTACACTAAAATGCTTGTCTTTTGGATGCATGCTACCTTAAATAAATTTCTCCCAATAAGACATATGCAATTGCTTTAATATTGGGGCATACACTTCGTTCAATGTTTCACTTTATGAACACACTATCACATATCTTGATACTCAAGTCACTTTGCAAACTGATCCTTTCACTTTGTAATTTGGTATTTTCTTTTTCATGACTCATAGTAAGCTAACCTTACTGGGCTAGCAGTCATGCTTCTCTCTCTCTCTTTCATATTTTTGATGTCCCTTTTATCTTGTTGTCGAAGTAGTAATATTGTAAAGTCCCTTGGGGGCTTAGCGTGTCATATCTCTTTAATGTCTTGATGAACATTTTCAATGCAAACCTTTGTACTTTATCAAGAGTATGCTTAGTCTCATACTCCCACTAAAGTGGAGGCTAGATGCAGCTTCCTAAATTGTACTCCCTTACAATTTTTTCCTCACTTACCTTGGCATTCATCCCCTAAGGCCTGATTGAAGCCCTAATTCTGCTCACACTATGCATTTCACCTAAATTTTCCCTCCCTAATGTCCTAGGCCTCTAATATCTAGGACCATGACGCTCAGTGCCTTAGTCCTCTTCAAAAGGGCCCATTTTGGGGTCTCATAATAGTAACATGATTTGAGCGGGAACATAGATGTCATGTTGACTCATGTCAGAAAATTAATGTGTTTAAGAATTAGCATGTATAAAAGAAGGTCTTTCCCTCTCATTTTGATATCAATCTAGAAAATTCAAGTCCTCAATTACACATTAGCAAATTAAAGTGAGCAAGCAATTAGTCTTGTTTCAAGAATTGGAGCAGAAGAAAAGTAAAGATTCAAGCATTGGAGATAAAATTCATGTTCTATGTTTTAATAGGACTATCTACATGAAACCCTAATTCATTGTGAAGACAAAAAAAAATTCATTAAAAGGTATATCACTAGTATTGAGACATTTTCAGTATTTCCCTCAAAAGGAAATAATTTTGATTATAGTACTTCATTTACAATTTAATTATATTTCATGGTTAATTCCAAGACTAAGGTTTGACCGAAGGAAAACCCCTATTCCCAACCATTTTCCCTTCTCTACTATGTGCAGTAATAGGTATAGAGATGCAATTTTTAGGATCGACATTATTTGCAGAGACAAATAGGTTTCCTTTTGGATGGTGAAAAGTTTGGAGGACTAGAGCGATGAGCATTCTGGTTCTGACAATTTAGGTTCGCCTTCTAGGAACAAATCCAAACATTCACATATTAATCGGATCAAGGTTCGGGGCTCCATTCAATGACTATAGCTCACTATTTATGCTTAATTACTTCAATTTACACATATTTAACCTAATTTCAGCATTATTAATTAAATCTATTCAATTTAAAGGGAAAGAAGAGGCACATCTAAAACCCTTGGAATCTAATTAGAATCTTGGTCTTTTAGGCTTAGATCTATCAAATTACATCTTTCCCTAATGTAATGGTCCCTAAGTGAAAAATAGTTGTTTTACTGCATTAATGGGTGAAACCCTAATTTTCCACCCATTACATAGTGCAATAGGGATGTTTAGTACTCCTATGAGAATTCTCAAAGTCATGCATAGCAGCACAACAATTTTTGAAGGAGAGAGTAACTGGTTAAAGTTGTACCCACTGAAATTGATAAACATGTGAATGCTTCACTGATTATATCTATTCCTTTGATTGAGCAATAGATTAATTTGATGATTGGGTAGATCAATGAAGGTATGTAACTGCAATCTCAATTTCTTGTTGCAAGTTTATAAGCATGTAGGAAATGGAAATGATCTGATGCAGAGGACGTAGTGAAAGTCATAGTTGCAAAGAGGAGAACACAATATATATCATTTATCTTGATGCACTTGATGCCCTAATTGGTGCTTATATATTTTCACCCTAAAGTTCATGAAATAATGTGTTAGGTTCTCTTTGAAGTGTAGCAAACTAGGAATGTCTTGTGAGAAAGAAGTGATTTTGTGATCGTATTTAGTGAATAAAATTTTAAGATTGAATATATATAGGTGGATTTTTCTCTATCCAAGTGGATTTTGTGACATGAAGATTGGCAAAATGGATGTTGATCATTGTCTCCTTTTGAGAAGCTATGAAAATATTGTTTTTTTTGTTTAATTTGCTAGATTGAAATTGTCTCTAGCCACTTAAGAAGGAAAATATACAAAGGGAAAGAAGTACATTTTTTTCAAAGATGAATTGCATTCAACAGGATAAAGATCTCATCAATGGGAATTTGATGAAAAATAAATCTCTTGCTACGGCTGAAGGTGAAACACACTATTTTGGTTTTTAAGTGCATACAAAAGAATCACCTCACAATGGCAACATTAATGAAATATTTATGCTTTTGAGAGTAGAGAAGATGTCACATCAGAGGTTGGAGGTAGGATTTTTTTAATCATCCCAAGCTGGATTCTCCGTTAGGGATGATTCATTGCATGAGAAGCACCCTATTTGTTTCCTTGAAGAAAAGAGGAGGCTTGGTGTACTATGTATCCCTTCAAGGAGTAAGGGGGGAAATATTTTTTATTCGTGCACCTGGTGTATTCACATTTGGTTGGTAATTTGTGTAGCACTTGAGGAGGCATTAGACACACTCAGACGAGATTTGGAATTTTTGGGGAAAGGTGACTCATGTGCACATAGTTGGTTGGTGATTAGTGCAACAAAGGAGGGATTGTTTCCACTATGCTTGAGAAGGAATTAGACACACTTGGAGGAGATGTGGACTATTGGAGGAAAGGTGTCTCATCTACAACACTAGAAGATGCATTAGACAAACTTAGAGGAGACGTGTCTCACTGTGCATCAAGGTTGGGAATAATTTTATCCTCTCTCATGTTGTGCAGATGGTTACAGGTTCTACAATCAGGTGATCCATCCATGGAGTTAGTTAAATGTCTCTCAGGTGAGAAAGGAGGATTGTTGAAGATGCTTCATCAACATCTCTAGAAGGGTTGTGTTCAACCCTTGTAATGTTTTACTCTTGTTTGGATTAAATTTGTAAAAAGGGGGCGGGGGAATGTTGGAAAATTTTACAATAATGTAGGTTAAATTTTCATTTTATAGTTAAGATTAATAAATAAAGTTAAAAAAACATGTTAGTTACTAGGAAGTTACTTTCCCTTAAGGAAGTTATGGCAGTTTTATGGGCAACTTATGGCTTTATAAGCCAATGCATATGAATGTAATCTCATCATGTTTGCATCTGAATGAATTAGTTGTATATCAATTTTTTGTAATAAAATTAATTTTTATTTTCACAATTAAGCAATACTTTTAAGCTTAAAGTTTAAAGAAAGTCCTTCACTATAATATATGTTTGTCTTTTATTTATATGACGCACCTTTTTTTAATTTTTGAAACTCGAGGTAAAACATTAATGCACATTTTCTAAAGTGGCTTTTTTCTTACATTTATTCTCAAGAAAATGGACACTAAGAAAATTTGATACCTTGTAGCCTCTTTTAAATAGAGATTTTTAGATATAAGTAATGCTCATATTTTAAAATGAAAATAAAATAATTACTTGCCATTATTTAGCACTTATTATTCATTCTTTTGACTTTTAATGTTAAAATATCATAATTAAATTAAAGATAAACATCGCAATCAATAGTTAACTGAAACTTATCGTATCTTATGAAAAACTATTTTATGCTTAATAGATAATTCATATTATCTTTAAAGAAAAATCTATAATTACCTAAGTTTTTTTCATTCCACTATTTTCCAATTAGTAGTCATAGTCCATTATTTTAGATAAAAAATAGAGATAAAAACTAAAAAAATATGTCTCAATATGTTGGATAATGAGAAAAAACAATAAAATCCTAGTCATCTATTATCTTGTGAAAACAATACCTTATCCTTAACAAATAACCCTTAATTCCATCAAGGGGAATTTCTAGATTTGTCAAAGTTCAATATATTATACTAACTTGAAGATATATGCATTAATTTTACTTCAAATTACTTTCCAATTGACTATGAACTTTTCTTTTCATGGACATTGAGGTCACTAACTTTCTCTGGTGCTCTGGAATGTCGTGGCTTGGTTTTAGCTAATCATTGTTAGTGCTGCAAATTTGAATTTTATTCTAGAAAAAATTATCTATGAAAATAATAAATATGAGAATTTGGAATAGTACATCATTTTATTTATTGATATAATTTTTTTTTTTAATTATATGCACTTTTTATCTTCTTGTCATTTTGGCAATTTTTAAGATAGCAATCAAAGTTATCTTATATCGATATTGTAACTATTATTCAATAAAATTTCCCATTAATGGGGTTTTTTTTTGGTTTCAAACAATTGTAGACAAAAGGTCCATTTGATCTCATTTTTTATTAAAATGTTGTTTCGGATGTTAATATTAGATTTTAGCAAAAACGTTAATTTCATTAAGGTTGAGGAAAATTAACTTATGATTATTAGGAGCATGAAGTTGAGGTGAGTTACCCATAAATTTTTATTTTAGGATGTCTTTTTATTTTCAAAATTTGACCAAATCTTGGTTAATCTATTGATGTAGAGAAGTTAATAGATTGGTGGAGCTACTACTGACCATACCATTGAATTCATTGTGCATGCCACTTCAATCCTACCTCATATTGTCAACTTTGAGATGAGTTTTTATAGAGACCTTCCACCCCTTTTGGTCAATGGATCCTCTTCCATTGACTTTTGATCTTTACACCAAACATGGGTGCCCTCCTATTTATATGTCCATAATAGTAAAAAAGCCTTTATTTTAAAAGAAGTATGTGTTTTGTTTAAGCATATCAAAACCTCATATTAATTTTTTAAAGTAGGTTTACTTTGATGGATTTTCATCCAAAAGGAAAAATGTTTGGTAGGTTGAAGAATGTTTTTTATTAGATTAAGTGGGTATGGAGCGTAACTTGTTAAAAATCTAAACCAAAAAGCATAACAAAATAGAGGCTTGGAGATCAAGCCCTCAATGCACCATTGACCAAGCTAAGAAAAAAACTAGAGGAATCAACAAACAAAAGGTTGTTTTGAAGACATAACAATAGAGTTACCCTAAAGGTAACCTAAGAAAGGACTATAACATAAATAAAACAACCTTGAGAACCTTAACACCAAAATACCAAAACTAAACAACAATTTAACCAAAACAGGCCTGAGAAACATTAGGAACCAACTTCAACATCTTTACATCATTTTTCCTTCTAAGACCAATATTGTATCTAGAACTATCTTCCAAACACGTAGATGCAAAAGAAGAATAAGATGGAACCTATTAGTACATATTTTTGCAAAATATTTTTATGCTATTTAATGATGCATTATATGTATATTTCTATCATAAGAGCATTTACTATTGGGTTGTATGTGCAGGAGCTATGTTGCAGCATCAAAAAAATCCAACTGTGACCTATTTTCTGAATAGTATCACTTGGGCATGTTAAGGGTTGGCACTGAGTGGAGACTACATGAAGAGGTTTCATTATGACAGTATTGGGATCCTTATAAGATCATTTTTGCCCATGACAGATATTGGGCCTATGTGATGGAATCAAACATTTTATTAGCACATATGAAGTCTCCACGAAAGATTGGAAGCATCAGCATTCATGACGAGGAGCTTAATTTGCATGATTTTTAAATTTGAGTTATCGGCATAAGTTATCCTGACAAGACTGCCTAGTCAAAATAATGGAAGGATATATCAACGTAACCCAGACCGACCAATCCAAAGGAGAGCTAAAAAGAAGTTCATAATGGAAGGTGACTCGGTGTGCTGATCTGAGGAGATGACTTTAGCAGAAGGACCTTCACCGAGGAGCAATCATGAAGAAGGGTTCATCAGCATAACATTCACTATTAGAGGCATAAGAGAAGTGTTATGCCGATAGTCGATGAAGCTATTGGTATAACTTACACCGATGAAGGAGAATGTGGAGTGGATAATTTGAAGTCATCGGGACATTGGAAAGTGTAAAAAATAGCTACTTCGATACCCGATAGAATGGATATCATGGCGGATGGAAATGAGGTTCCATCGTAGCCTACACCGAAAGAAGGCACTAGGAAGTAACAAGGTGAAGTCGTTGGGATAGCATTGGCTAATCGGAAAAAGACATTTTCTGATACATGGATACCCAATGAGGAAGCTGAGGTAGTTGCTAAGAAGGAGACCTCATCGGGGGAACATAGGCCAATAGGATAGAATAACATAAGGATAGACAAGTTGGAGCCCGATCTCATCAGATCATCGGAGAAACATAAGATAGGTTGTCCCAACAGCCGATAAGATTTGCAACATGATAAACAAGAAGGAGGGTTCATCAGGATAGGTCAGGTTTAGCGGAATGAAAGAAAAATGGCTACGCTAAATCCCAATGGATTGATTGAGGAAACCTAGGCCAATCAGAAAGACAGAAATCCACATCATCATTGCATGTACAAATTGGAAAAACATACAATACGGGTGATGCCAAATGATTGAATCATCAGGAGGAGTTATGTCGATTAGCCATTGTAAAAGCTGATTCTAAACGGATCAGCCTGCCATTATTAAATGCAGACAATGGGTAGGTCTATGTTCACATGAGGCAAATAATAGTAAGATTTAAATTGAATAAATGATTCTAATGTGTCAAATATATATATGGGAGTTTGTACAAGGAATTTTCATAATAGATTGAAGTGCGATTGAACCGAAGAGAATTGAATTTCAGAAGGCTTGAAAGATTCAAATATGGAGGGTTCTAAAGGCAAGAGGAAGGTCATTGAAGTCCCTTATAGTGCCTCAAATAAATCTAAAGGTGGAGAAAGTGTGCAGAAGCGAAAGTTGAATCAAGACATGATCGACCAAATGAACTCACCAGGAGCCAAGTCCCGAAGGTCTAAGGTTAATTTTCCTATCCGTGATCAACTAGAGGACGATTATAAGGAAATTGGTGATGTTTGGACTAGGGTTAGGGGGCATGAATTATTCCTCTACCATTACTCACAAAGACAGAAGATGATGTCGATATCTAATCCATGGATTACCGATATGGGTAAGCTCATAGTTCCAAATGTATTTGTGAATATTGAATTCTTAAAAACCTTGGTTAAGAACTACAATTATATGAAGAGATGCATCCAAATTCCCAATGGTGATGCATTTATTTGCTTCAATACGGCCACAATCTATGAAGTGTTTGATCTGAATTATGAAGCAGATGTACCTCTGTCCTTTGAGGAATTGGAAGAAGAATACAGAACCATGGACATGACCTATCAAGGATGGAACTTAGCCATCCATAAGGTGGAGAAAGGGAAGCTAACTGATGAAGATGGTCCTCCCTACGATGTAAATATTTCAGATAGTATTTACAATACACATATATGGCTTGCGAATAGGTAGGAGGAATGGAAGCTCCATATGTAGCACGAATGGGGCCATTGGTTCTTGTAGCAGACATTCAAAGGCATGAAACAAGATAGTTTGATTATGCAACCTATCTGATCAACAAACTACATGAGGTTTTTCTGAATCTTCAGAATAACCCTGACAAGTCCTTCAAGCATTATTCACTATTGATGCATATTGTGTTGTTCTATGGAAGATTGAAAGGACTATGGCCAGATGGCTTAAGGGTAAATCCTCAAGGCAAGGATGGACAAGATTAGCCTGTACTGTTGTGGGTGTCACTGTGGGATTCGAGGTATGATAAATCTCACTATGTGAGATTTGAGGAAATTTTTGTTAAACTACTGTTCAGGGTTTTTAATGTGTTGTGTAAAGGGCCACTCTCAGAAGTGATTAAAAGATTTCTTAGGCCACATGAATATAAGGATACCAAAGTCAACCATAATTGGGGAGATTGGTATACCTGCAGAGATTTCACATTTATTAGGGTTTTTGGATTTGAAGGTGCTCTCTATGTGCTACCAAAACTTGTGCCATACCGAATTGCTCACTTGGATATTGTGAGATAATTGAGTGTCTCTAATGCACAACACTTTGTGGGTGCCCACAAGCAAGCCTTCTTACCTGAGACTTTTCAGTTTCAAGATTTCAAAATAGTCTGTACTAGAGCTTATGAAGTCATAAATAACAAGTTAGTGGATAAATTCAATATGTATATATACATGCCAAGGAAGAACTACGATCGAGAAGGTTACATCCACATGTGCAGAAAAAGAAAAAACCTGGGAGATTATCTCCATGAGTATGATGACTATATGGGTTTGTGGAAGAACAAAGAGTTAGAAGAACTTGCAAATGTTGTTGATGACTTGGAAAGAAGATTGGAAGAAAGGAAGCAAGGACTTGGGGATCTGGAAGGAGAAGAAGAATAGGATGTGGAAAGTGATTCTGGAGAGAATGAAATAGTTTCTAAGATTCAAGTACTAGAAAAGGAAGATGAACCAGATGCTCAAGACAAAATTGTAGCAACATTGAATGTAGATTTAGATGATAGGCTAGAAGAGCATACATATTTTGTATCAGATGATGAATTTGTTAAGTCAAAAATGTTTAAGTCCTTTTTGTATCATTTTAAAGAAAAGAAATTAAGAGATGCAATGCTAGATGTGACACCAGAGAATGAGGCAGAAATGCTCAGGAAGTTGAAGGCAAAAATTAATTTTGAGTTAGATAACATGACCCCTCAAAAGGGAAGACAACTTCTTGTAGAGGAAGGAATCATTCTTTTCCTAGGTTGGGACCTCAGTGCATCTTTTATTTTTGATAGCTTGTTGCATTCAAATAAGAAAGATTTTAAGTTAGACATTCAGGATGTTAATGTTATTTTTATTGGATCAAGATATGATCTAGATGATGAGGCTATCCTTTTATGGGCCCTCTATCCCCCGAATAAGAGGCCAAAGATTATAGATGTTGACAAGGCCTATGCCCATATGATGAAACTAAAAGTTGGAGAAATAGATACCATGGTCACAACAGAGATGGGGATAGATCTTTCAATGTTGAACAAAGCCTAGATGAAAATGGAAATCGCAAAAAAGGAAAAATACAAATCTTTGTATGAAGAATTATTGAAGAGAGGTGGTCATCCAGTGCCACAGATTACAGATGGTTGAATGATAAAAAGGAGGTATGATGAATTGTTACAGGAGTACAATAAGTTGAAGAAACAGATGCAAATTGTCAGAGCGGATGCAATGTGTGTGTTAATCACTAAAAGATATGAGAATTTGCAGAAAGTATTAGAGGAATTCTGGACTATTTATCAGAAAAATGTGGATAATATTGTATCACACCAAATAATTTATGATAGATTAAATTTGTTATTGCAGGATAAAATACAGACTAAGAAAGTTGTCAGCAAGGTCAACAAATTAATTAATGCTCATGAGAAATTTACAATTGAATTAAAAACTAAATATGAGGAGTGTCGAGGGATTATATAGCATGGATTTCCAAGTGTTGTGGATGATACAGGGATGATAAAGGATAGAGGACAATGGATTTCTAATTGCAGATCACTACTCAGTGCAGCCCTTAACATCATTCATGCGGATACCTTGGACATGACTAAAACAGGGGAACAACTAGAGAATTTTGTTACATTGGAAGTGGTAGTGAGAGATATCATCTTTAACGCTTGCACGTACAAAGATGAAGGATATCTTCAACATATTCAGAAGTGCGGTCAGAGGCTGGATGGAAAAAGTTAAGTTGTGTCATTATAATATGTTTTGTAATGTTCCTAGTTGTCATAACAGTTAGGGAGTTATTAGTTAGGTTTGTGATAATTTTTAGCTCATACTGATGAAAGGGTCTGTCCTTTCATTTGTGTCTTTTGACTCACATATGTCTAAGGATTCATTTTGTATGTAGAAAAAAGGGAGGACTTTTTTCACATTGTCTGTCGGGATTGCTAGTATTGTGTTAAGGCAAGTCTATAGGAATGAAAAATTATATTTTGGGCAAGCGAGAACATCATGAAGTACCTATGAGTTTTCCACTTTTGTACATCTTTTAACTCCAAAACTAATATATAAGATTCATTGTTTTATCTTCAGATCATTTCGTGTTACATTGTGTTCATGAATCGAGTCCTTTGGGTAAATCTAATTTAGATTTTCTTTAGTGTGCCATCACATGTTGTTGTGTAGGAAACAAATTTTTTTTTTTTCTTGCAACACATAATGAAACCATTGCAGTGATAGTCTTACATTGTGAAATTTCAAACTGTCTCCAAAGTTGATTAAAATGTTTGCCACTAAATAACACATTATTTGTCAGATAAGGCACTGGTTTGTTGTGAGTATTTGTGAGTAATTCTGGTGTGCATAAGGTCTTGATCAGGGAAACATATGTCCTATTCCCCTCAGTGCTGTTCTTTCATAATTACTTAAAGTTCTAGCAACATTCTCTTACAAATATTCAATTATAATCAAATACACTCTGTTTTTAATATTTAAGCAATTAAAAGCACACAATATAGCAAAGTTGCAGGTTAGTTTTCCAAGCCTGTAAACATCTTATGCATTAAGTTTAAATTCACTATAAAGAAGTCTCTTTGTGCTTTGGAGTTTAAGGTATGCCAACCTAGGTCTAGTGGAGCCTAAAGTGTAGAGGAATTTGGTCTTCGACCATTCTTGTTTGTTGGCCAGGATTGATTGGATCAATGAGGAATTTGGCAAGTTCTTTTTGAATTCCAATTTGTGGTTTTGGGAACCAACATAGCCACTTGAAGGATATACAAACTTTACAAGCACCATTCAAAAGAAAACTCTGAACAAATATTTCATTAGCCCTTAAGAATTACAACAATATCTTGAATGGACTCTAGATAAGAAGCTAAGGAGCAACATGGAATAACAACCACCAATAGATCCAACACCCAAAAAAGAGAAAACTCAAATTTGTCTAAGCACTAATATCATCAAAACAGGTTGGAGAAAGGGTCATAGGGGCCTTTCTATAGGATCTGATCCACAAAGAGAGAGGAGAGGCTGAAAAAAGCCAAGCGGTAAAATAAAATGAACAAATAGGAGAATAAACTCCCTCTGTATCCACCCTAAAACCCAGAGGCTTAGAGAAAAGAGAAAAAACCTTGACAAAGAATAGATGCAAAAAGAGACACTATAATATAAAACCACCATGGAAACACATTTGAGATTCAAAACATAGAAAAACCTCTATGAGACAAACCCCCAAAAACTCAACCCACAACTGCAACAATTGAAATAAAAGGCACAAAGGAAATCTTCTGGATAAATAACTTCCATAATTCTACCACCAAAGCGAGAGACACTGTGACTAATGGAAATTTCCATCCAAGAATCACAAACGATACCTAGCAAAATAAGAGACCCTAGAAGAAAATGTTTTAGCCAATAAACATAGCAAAGAAGCACTAAGTCTTCCTTTATAGCAAAAACCATGATGTTGGGGCCCAAAACCCTTCTACCTAAATTAGAATATCTAAGAGAAGATCCATGACACCCCACATGGAAATAAGCCATAAAAACTAGAATGAATAGAAGCCTAGGGTAACAGAATGAGGCCCATGAAGGGCAGCTTGAAAAACCATAGTCATAGAAGGAAATATGGTCTAGAGACCAAACCACCACTACAAACATGTTCACTACAACAACACCATCCCCACACTCAACCAAAAAAGAGAAAACAAAGCCAAAAATGTCTACTAAAGACCCCCAATGAAATAAGGCTAGAGGGAGTAGATCTAGGTCATTATCATTTTCATCATTGTCATTTTCACCCACATCTTCCACCACTACAACACCAGCCGTACCTAAAACCCTAGCTAAGCACCTTGCTCCTACTCTCGCAATTGCTCTCGCCCATTGTATGTAGGAAGATCAATTGTTATATTTCTTCATATTTTAATTATTTATTCTTTTTTAAAAACGTTTATTGTTAGTTTATTGATCCTATAATATATGTTTAGTCTTATAAATTTTAACATTTGTAGACCTCTTATCAATTCTATAAGAAACTTTATATAAATTATAAATTACAATTATATAACTATTACACCTTCTTCGAATATAAGTGCTAATTTTCTTAATAAATGGATTATTCGCTTATGATATTAAGCATGGTGTAACTATAGAATAGGCAAAAATAATAAGGAAAATGTCAAGGAATCAAATAACATCCATCTGGATAAAGTCTTATTATCTAAATTATAAATATCTATGAAAATAATAAATATGAGCATTTGGAATAGTATATTATTTTATTTATTGATATAAAATTTTCTAACTATATACACTTTTTATCTTGTTGACGATTTGGCAATGTTTAAGATAGCAATTAAAGTTATCTTATATCGATATTTAAACTATTATTTAATAAAATTTCTCATTAATGAGGAAATTTTCTAGAGTTTCAAATAATTGTGAACAAAAGGTTTGTTTGATCTCACTTTTTATTAAAATGATTTTTCAGATGTTAATATTAGACTTTAGCAAAAATGTTAATTTGATTAAGGTTGAGGGAAATGAACTTATGATTATTGGGAGCATGAAGTTTAGGTGAGCTACCTATCAATTTTAATTTTAGGAGGCCTTTTTATTTTCTAAATTTGAACAAATCTTGTTTAATCTATTGATCTAGAGAAGTTAATAGATTGTGGGAGCTACTGCTGACCATACCATTGAATTCATTATGCATGCCACTTGAAGCCTACCTCCTATTGTTAACTTGGAGATGAGTTTTTATAGAGGCCTTCCACCTCTTTGCCAATGGATCCTCTTCCATTGACTTTTTATCTCACCAAACATGGGTCCCCTCCTATTTCTATTGATATGTCCATAATAGTAAAAAAATCTGCATTTTGAAAGAAGTGTGTGTTTTGGTTAAGCATATCAAAACCTCATATTAATTTTTCAAAGTAGGTCTAATTTGATGGATTTTCATCCTGAAAGGAAAAATGTTTGGTAGGTTGAACAATTATTTTTATTAGATTAAGTGGGTATGGGGCCCAACTTGTTACAAATCTGAACTAAAACGCTTAAAAAAATAGAGGCTTGGAGATCAAGCCCTCAATACACCATTGACCAAGCCAAGACAAAAACTAGAGCAATCAAAAAACAAATGGTTATTTTGAAGACATAACAATAGAGTTACCCCAAAGGTAACCTATGCAACAACTATAACATAAATAAAACAACCTTGAGAACCTTAACACCAAACTACCAAAACTAAACAACAATCTAAACAAAATAGTGCTGAGAAACACTAGGAACCAACTTCAACATTTTTACATCCTTTTTCCTTCTAAGACCAATCTTCTATCCACAACTATCTTCCAAACACATAGATGCCAAAGAAGAAGAAGATGGAACCACTTAAGGAGCACCACAAACAATAGACTAAGAGGTTGGTGAGAGAACAATAGGAACTACAACTAGATCTTCTCCAAATGAACTGTAAGTAAGAAGCACCTCAATAGGGAACTCTAAATGTCTAGGAAGACACATGAAGGACATACAAACTTTATAAGCACCATTTAGACTAGAAAACTCTGAACAAATATTTCATTAGCCCTTAAGGATTCCAACAATATCCTGAATGAACTCTAGATAAGAAGCTAAGAAACAACATGCAATAACAACAACTAGTAGATCCAACACCCAAAAAAGAGAAAACCTAAATTCGTCTAAGCACTAATATCATCAAAACGGGTTGTAGAAAGGGTCATATGGGCCTTTCCATATGAGTCAATCCACAAAGAGGGAGGAGAGGTTGAAAAAAGCCAAGCCATAAAATAAAATGAATAAATAGGAGAATAAACCCCCTCTGTATCCACCCTCAAACCCAGAGGCTTAGAGAAAAGAGCAAAAACCTGGACAAAGAATAGCCACAAAAAGAGATCAGCAAAATCCATACTAAAAAAGAGACACTGTAATATAAAACCACCATGGAAACACATTTGAGATTCAAAACATAGAAGAACCTTTGTGAGCCAAACCCCCAGAAACTCAACCCACAACTGCAATAGTTGAAAGAAAAGGCACAAAGGAAATCTTTTGGATAAATAACTTCCATCATTCTACCACCAAAGCGAGAGAAACTGTGACTAATGGAAACTGCCATGCAGGAATGACAAATGATACCTAGCAAAATAGGAGACCCTAGAAGCAAATGTTTTAGCCAATAAACATAACAGGGAAGCACTAAGTCTTCCTTTATAGCAAAAACCATGATTGTGGGGCCCAAACCCCTTCTACCTAAAGTAGAGCATCTAAGAGGAGATCCATGACACCCAACATGGAAAGAAGCTGTAGAAACTGGAATGAATAGAAGCCTAGGGTAACAAAATGAGGCCCATGAAGGGCAGCTTGAAAAACCATAGTCATAGAAGAAAATGTGTTCTAGAGACCAAACCACCACTACAAACATGTTCACTACAACAACACCATCCCCACACTCAACCAAAAAAGAGAAAACCAAGCCAAAAATGTCCACTGAAGACCCCCAACGAAATAAGTCCAGAGGGAGTAGATCTAGGTCATTATCATCTTCATCATTGTTGTTTTCACCCACAACTTCCACCACTACAACACCAGTCGTACCTAAAACCCTAGCTAAGCACCTTGCTCCTACTCTCGCTGTTGCTCTCGCCCATTGTATGTAGGAAGATCAATTGTTATATTTCTTCATATTTTAAATTATTTATTCTTTTTTAAAAACATTTATTGTTAGTTTATTGATCCTATAATATATGTTTAGTCTTATAAATTTTAACATTTGTAGACCTCTTATGAATTCTATAAGAAACTTTATATAAATTATAAATTACAATTAAATAACTATTACACCTTCTTCCAATGCTAATTTTCTTAATAAATAGATTATTCGGTTATAATGTTAAGCATGATGTAACTATAGAATAGGCAAAACTAAGAAGGAAAATGTCAAGGAATCAAATAACATCCATCTGCATAAAGTCTCACTATCTAGATAATTTGCTTGTGATGTTTAATTAAGATGTAACTGTAGAATAGTTGAAAATTTTTTTTAAAAAAAATCAAATAACATGTATCTGTATAAAGTCTAACTATTTAGATTATACACTTGTGATGTTTGACCGTGATGTAAGTGTTGAATAGTAAAAAATAGCATGGAACCAAATAACATCCAACTCCATAAAGTCTAACTATCTAGATTATTCTTGTGATGTTTAACCGTAATGTAACTGTCGAATGAAAATAACAAGGAAAACGCCCTAGGATCAAATAACACCCATCCGCGTAAAGTCTACGTTTATTTTTTCAACGAAATGTCGCTAAAGACATGAGGTTTGTGAGGCCCGGAAAATCTTGGAATCTTCCTTGAATTTAGTGATGTTTGCCTGCAAAATCAAGGTATATCTTCGATATTTTTATAGTACTTTTTTCTAATTTGCTCCAGTTAGAGACTCGATCAAACACGTCCAAAAGGGTAATTTTTGGAGTTCATTAAACCGATCAAAATAACTGGTGTAATCCAGACATTATTATCATCACCGACTATTGTGAGCTTCCTGGAAATCAGACAATTTTTTTGTGTTTCATTCTTGGAATTCCTCTTAAATGTCCAATGTAACTGTGGTTTCTCCACTGTGAGGGGGCTATACTTGCAGGCATTAAAGATGAAAACTCAAGTAAGAATCCGAAGCCAGCAGGGCGTTCTGCAGGATGTAACAGAGCAAGAAATTGAAGAGATTGAAGAAATTATTTTTCATGAGAATAATCCTCCTCGGGAGGAAATATATGTGGCCGTTGGAAAAGACTCGGCTGAGAGCATCAGTGCTCTCAAATGGGCGCTGCAAAACTTGGATAATAGACAAGAAACCCTAATAATTCTTCTGCATGTCCGCCTTCCACTACGCTACATGCCATCACCCAGTAAGCGTTTCGACCGTCGATTGACTACTTAGCTTACGAATCTCCCCTTGTTTTCTTTAACAAAATTTCATGTTTATGGGATTGTAGTAGGCAAAATTCCTCTGAATCAAGTAAGCGAGGATGTCGTGAAAGCCCACCTCAAGGTTAAAGAGAAGGAGCTCGAGACTTTCATGAAAAAATACTTGGATATTTGCAAAGGAGCCCAGGTTCAATTTTCGCCTCCCTTTGTTAAATAAGTATATTTATATGATGATTTAACTGAAAACTTTTGAGTCGATCTTCGTTGATTGAAATCTCATAACAGCTGAAGGGTACGCAATGATTCAATTGAGATTAGAATCCCCATAAATGGTATTAAAACGCTGCCGAAATCTCAATTTTATGAAAATAACTAGAGCGTTGATGAACTGTGCAACAGGTCAAAGCAGAGCTTTTGTTTGTGGAGAAGAACGATGTTGCCAAAGGAATTGTTGAAGTGATCTCAGAGAAGGGCGTCAAGAAGCTTGTCATGGGAACAAGTTCAGCCGGTGGGGCTGTATCTAGGTAAACAAAAGTTAACCTGTAAATTATTCTAGTCTGAAATATCATCATGTTTTTTATCATTACAATATTTTGAGATAAAAAGTTGTGAAGGCGGATGATGATGCCAAGGCGAGGCAAAGCGGATTATGTCCGAAAGCAAGCTGTGGAGTCCTGTGACGTCGCAATTGTGTGCAAAGACAAACTCGTGTTACGAACGCAAGGCTCTCCAGTAGATGATGGTCAGTACAAAAAAAACAACTTTTACAGTATTAGGGGTTCAATTTATCTATTTTTGCAAATAGCTTTTCTTGTTGCTGTCGTCTGAACTAATATGGCAGCAGAAATTTATAAGCTCCGTATTTTCTTGGATGTTTGCTAATTTCAAGCAGTAGCGAAGAAATCAAAAAGCTTCGACTGGCTTTTGTCTGATTTGCTGTGTAAACGGTCGGAAGCGTCTACAATTCATCTTCCTCAAGAAAATTACAACAGATCGGTTTCATTGCCGCCAAACTTGGGTCAGGATCTGCACATCTGCAATCAGACTCCATCCGAAGAAGGGAATGATTCAGAGAGAACGTTCACGATCGATGAGGATTCCTTTGATTCCGAATCGGAAGATAGTTCAGAAACCCTTTTTGATCAAGTCTACTCTCAAGGTACTGTCGAGCATGAATCGCTGGGACATCAGGTATATCCTCCTGTCGAATCTCTAAAGGTTGTAAAAATATTTAAAGATCTACCTTTGTGATAATTACAAACTGCAATTAGGCGACTTTAATGTAGGATGACAATACGGATATTGAAACTTTAAAAGAGCAGCTCATAAAGGCCTTGAGAATGGCTGAGAACGCGGAAGCAGTATCACGAAAGGACACAGCCAAGCGAAAAAAACCAGAAATCGCTGCGGTTAAAGAGAATTGCAGAGTAGGCACGCTTTTTAATATCTTAATAACTTGGACACAATTTCTTGTTATCCCTGTGAAAATTTGTCAGGGGATAATTTATTAGTTTTTGTGCGTTTCTCAGATTAAAGAGCTTGAATCCGGCTTCAAAGAAACAGTAAAAGAGAACGAAAAGGTGACGTCTCTCTTAAGGCTTGCCGAAGAGAAATGCCAAGAATTTAGCAGACGACAAAGCGAGGTCGAAGAAAATTCTGAGTCAATGGCTGATAAGATAAACAAAATCTCATGTGAGAGAAACGAAGCCATCCATGAGCTCCAAGCAACACAGCGAAAGCTTGCAGCGACAGTAGAGCAAAATCAGCGCATACTGCAAGAGAAAGACGCTCAAATTCGACTTCTTCAAGACCGCTTGCATTCAAGGCCATTGCTCGAAACCCTGAGCCCGTTCTCCTCGTTTAATAATCTTGAATTCAGCGAGTACACCTTTGACGATGTCAAAGCAGCGACATCCAACTTATCTGAGCATTTAAAACTCGGGGAAGGAGGCTATGGCATCGTTTACAAAGGTAAAATAGGGCAAACAACCGTTGCAGCCAAAATTCTGAGGGAGAACAGTTTACAGGGCCAGCAGGAGTTCGAACGCGAGGTAAAATAAATAAAACCACTGAGAATTTCGGTTTCCTTTGTTTTCCTATAAATTCTTCACAAAATCACTGCAAAATTCGTTCTCCTATCTTTTCTTTGCAAGTTCATTACAGATTTCTATTTGCAGATCGATATTTTAAGAGAAGTACGTCATCCACATTTAGTCAGGGTTGTGGGGGCCTGTTTCGAGCGAGGTTGTATAATCTATGAGTATATGTCCAACGGATGCCTGGCAGATCATCTGAGCTCCAGAAAAGCCCGTCGGCCGCTCCCTTGGCAAGCCAGAATTCGCATCGCCGCCGAAATGTGCTCTGCGTTACAATATCTGCACAGTTTTAAGCCAGATCCCATCGTCCACCGCGATCTTAAACCCGGAAATATACTCCTTGACGAGAATTATACAAGCAAAATAAGCGACTTCGGATTGGCTCGTCCTCTGCCGCAAGATTTACGCACAGAATCGGAGCCTAAAGGCACATTTTGTTACATGGATCCAGAATACCTGACAAGCGGCAAATATTCTACCAAATCCGATGTTTACACCCTGGGAATCATCATTCTTCAGCTGCTAACCGGGAAACCGCCTCTGCGAGTGGTACAAGAGGTAGAAAATGCTCTAGAATGTGCGAAATTGGAGCAGATTTTGGATCCTTCAGCCGGTGATTGGCCATTTGCAGAGGCCACTCAACTGGCTTATATTGCCTTGCATTGCACATGTCCGGTAAGAGAGGAGAGACCTGATCTTCAACCGACTGTGATGAAAATGTTGGATCAGCTTCGGAACAACGCCATCCCCGCAACCAACGGCGGCGGGCTCGCTAAACGCGGTCAAAAGGCGGTGCAAGCGGCTAAGGAAATACATTTTCCTGGTTTCTTCCACTGTCCAATATTGAAGGCAAGGATGGTTTTTGACTTATTAGCCGATGAAATTATGCTTGTTTTTGACACATTCAACTGAAGCAATCCATCGAAAGCGTATACATTTGAAAAATCTGCGTTTTTTATATTTAACTAAACAGTTTTTCTGAATCGCAGGTGGTTAACGTTGCTGCAGACGGATTTACATACGAAAAGGAAGCAATTAAACGATTGTTCGATTCCGGGAAAGACACATCACCCATGATAAACAAGAAACTCCTGCAGAAGAATTTGATCCCCAACTTGTCCCTGAGGTCAGCCATCCGACAGTGGCTAGATAGAGGCGATCTCTGTTAAATCCGGAATATCAAGCCATATGGTTTCCACTGTGAATAGCGGCCATAGATTCAAACGTAGTTTTATTCTGTTCGAATGTAATAATGCCACTGTAAATACTGTTGTAGATGTTGAAAATAATTACTTTTATAGATTTAATGCATGACAAATTAATAATAATATTTAAAATCGTTATGTTAATCCAAGTTAGTCAAGTTATTTGAATAACTTATTTTATATGTCAAACTTATTAACTTATTATAGCTGTATACATTAATATTATTGAATTCATAATTTATTAGAATATTATTGCATTTTTTTAAATGAGTCAAATAAGAGGGTAATGTGTTGGCACTTATTCTAAAATGATTGTAAGGAAGATAATAGATCTTATCTCTCTTACTTCAAATAATGCTTAACAAAGCTTTAAGTGAAAGCACATCTTTCTTATATTGGCAATGTGTAGTCTTTGAGGTGCATACCTTGTAACCAATGAGTTTCTATAGGTTAATTAGTGTACACCATCTAACCATGCAACATCTATTTTATATTGTGATGTGTTAGCATCCACAATCTATAGGTTGAAACTTTAATGCTCATTCCTACCATTTGTATTATGGTCACATATATTTTCCTTTGCACTAGGTATTCTTTATTAATGCCAACACACATTGTAGTTCTTTCTTTTAGGTTTCTAAGTCCTCGTAATAGATGTCATTTGGTGTGTTTTATAGGCCTCAAAAGAAAAGATGGAGCAATTTTCTTTCAAAGTATTGCGAGCCATTAAATCTTGTATATCATGCATCACCCAACAACCTGTGAGTGGTGTGTTTATAGTACTAGCATCTTAGTACACTTTGAGTCAGATTTGAAAGATCATATTTCAAATTCATTTTGTATATAATATATGAAAGTCATGCACAACTATCAGTTCCCTCTCACTATTTGGAACTTGACAGGGTACAAACCTAGTGAACATATGTGTAAAGTAGGAAGTTAATATTCACATGTAATCTACCTTCAAAGGTACGAAAAACTACTAGAAAATGTATCCATGACTTACATCTTACTTAGTTCTACTTGTTTTATAAAACCAATTTTTATTGAGATATTTTTTCTACTAATTCAAAAAATTAATATCAATTCTTTTGGGGCAAATGTATAGTACAAGATACCTTTTTATAATTAAAAATTGCATTGCTTTGATGCAATTTAAATCTTTTTATATAAATAATATTTTCAGCCCTATATATTTAATATTTCCCCCTTCATTCATAATCAAGTGCAGCGGAATTAAAACATGTATCATGCAGAGGAATTTAACATTTTATCATATATCATTAAATAATCCTATTAAATGGAATTAAAAAACTTTGTTATTCTCAAAGTTAAGACATTTATTTGACTGAATTTGTTTGATGCATGTTTTCAATATATTAAACTAGGAGAGGCTTGGACCTTTAAATAACCATAACAAACTAGAAACAAAAAATAAGGGCTCATGAGGGGTGAGGACCCAAGACAAAAATACTACTACCAGAAAAGAGCTAAACCCAACAGGCTTCAATCACCACTAACAAAACTCAAAAAATAGAACAACTTCACACAAAGAGTAAACAAAACAACAAAAGACACTCTCCTACCAAAAGTACAAACCAATGGCTTACCTGGTGGGAGAGAAGACCAACTTCCTATCCTTACAAATATCTTTGCCTTTCTCTGAAAAGGAGAGCTTTCTATTCAAACCTTTCCTAGAAGAAATGGTCAGGGAGTCCAACATGTCTTTCAACTTTAGACACAAATGTTTTAAGCCCCGAAGTAGTGGAAGACTCCAAATGTCTTCTTTTCTTGGCATGCCTTCTCGCAATTTCATCTTGAATAGCTTGAAGAATAGCTAAACTCTTTTCGTTTATCTCCTTGTTCTAACCATGTTTTGTAATGTTTTATTTTATCATTTTTGTTTATTAGTCCACAATGAGTTGCCAAGAATATTTTTTCTTAGAAGCATATTTATTTGGTGGGAGCATTTATTTTCTATCATTTATTTGTGTATACCTCGCATGTATTTTCATAAAAAATTAAGAAGGATTGATTTAGAATACATAATGAGTTGCTACCTTTGAGTTTGACTTGTACTATATCTATAAGGCTATATATGCTTGATGGATTTTTGCAATATTGTCCGAAAATTAATCTATCAACAATTTTTAATATGCATGTGAAACTATAAACCTTGCTAATCTATGCATAATTTTGTACATTATGTACTCCTAGTCAATGGCCCAATTTTAGTGTCTTTCACACTACAACATGTCCCTTGCACATATAACAAAAAAAATTCACATGGGTAAAACTAAATTTGGAATTCTAAAACCATTGAATCGTATTTTTTGTTATAATCAAAGTGTACTAGAGATATTAAAGAATCTAGTCTATCACTATTTGAACAAACAAATTGAGATATACATTCACTACATCAAAGAGTTGATTCATGATTACATTATTGATCTTTAGTACTATTTGAAATTAGAGTATATCAGAGTTCTAAACAAATTCTTAGTCCTTTTAAGTTTTTGTTAATGGGCAGTGTTAGTGTAATATTTCTATTTAGTTTGGATAAGGCTTTTTCCCTAATTTATACATTGCACTTATATATTAATTTAACTTGACTAGAATAGGATATTGAGATTGGATAATCTCATTTTATTATTGGATTTCATTTTTTCCTTATCCTCATTCTCATCAAATTTGGAAACTATAAGGCTTTATATGTTAGCTCTCTTTCAATCCTTGGAAATTGATTCAACAAATTTTGTTAGTGAGCTCCTAATGAAAATTTGACTTTAATCACATTTTCACATATCACAATCCATTTATAATTCCCCAAGTTCTTACAATTCATTATTTTCTTATTTCTATCACATTTAATTTATAGGTAAATATCTATATTATTGTAAAATTCATCATGCATACATCCATACCATGCATAACCAATCTAAGAAAAAGCCAAACTATTATTTGCTATTAACTAAATATAATTTGCTAAAATTGGAATCTTCATTTCCCATGAATGCACTTATTTAATGTGTGTATCAATTAAATGTAGGCAACATGTTAAAATCACGCCAATTTAGATAAGTGTCTACTAAAAATTACACGTTAATATGTTTTCAACACAGTTCAAAAGTATCCTCAGTAGTTGGTCAAAATTTTGACTCTATGTTGCCATTTTCAGGTATGTGACACATATACAAGCATTTAAGATAGATGTCTTAAACATGCTCATATGTATATTTTGAGCCAAACTCAACCTTACTCGTAATAAATTTTGGAAAAAGCAAAGTGTGCAAAAATTAACATAATAAATATATGGATGAGGCAAATTTATGATGTAAACCAACTCCTTCAAATCAAGAGGTACAATCAAACTAATTTCCCAAACATAAAAGATTCTCACACAAAGTGAACTCGGGTTCGTAGTTTTTTCTATGGCTAATGATAAGGTGCCTTTACTTTATGGCTTCCCTTGTGAATTTTACAAGTTATTTTGGGATATGATTGGTATTGGCACTCAAAATATGTATCTCAATGCCATGCAAATTGGGTCATTATAAAATATAATAAACAAAAGAAATATTAAGTTTATATCTAGGATAGGTTATCCAAAGGATATTAAAAATTGATGTCATTTCACTCTATTGAATGGCTCACAGAAGATCATGGATAAATAATAGGCTCTCAATCTACAGTCCTTGTTTGGAGTTATTATCAAGCCTAAATAGCCTGAATTAATTTTAAATAATATCACCATTGCTTGGGAAGATATGGATGGGCCTACGAATCTCAACAATCATCTATTTTTATTGAATTAAGTTTTGTGATTTATATGATCACATTAAATAACCCTTTATTTCGGCCATGGTTTAGGCACTTGGTTTTGGCCTTTCATTCATTCACATGGTCCAAATTCCCTTCACATATGATTTTGCTTGCATTACCATCTTTGAGTGACAATATCCCTCCTTTGAAATCCTTTGATCCATTAGACAAGGTTGTCTACTCATTCCAACTCTTTATGTTTTGGCTACAACATGTTTTTGATGCCATGTTGCTCAAATTATTTTCCAATCCCATGTCTAGGGAATTTTCTTCACTAATTTCTCATGAAAGGTTGTTAATGGTCACTTTATTTATGACTCTTTTCTCTCTCCTTTATGAAGATAACAACATCAACTAGGTCCTCCAATGTCTTGTATTTTTTGGTGAAGCCTCTATATCTAGAATTCAATGGCATAATACCTTGTTCTAGAAACAATCCTATTTGCCTAGACCAACCTAGCTTAACTCTTTCCATTGGAAATGGGTTTCATAATGAGGAAACCTTTTGATTATTGGGAATACTATTTTCTTATCATGTCAATCATTTTGAGCTTTGGCAAGCCACAATTATAAAAATTGAGAAAAAAATATTTATTATTGGATCACAAAATCTCTCTTGTTAATTGATAAATTTAATATCTATTCCAAAAATTTGACAACCAATAATATCTACTATTCCTCAGGTTGGATCCCTTCAAAGGGTTTTTTTCTAAAGGTTGAGAGGATCCTCAAAGATTTTCTCTAGGATTCTAGTGATGGACATCAAATAGAAAATTATGGAGTTCACTCGCAACGAGGCCTACAAAATTCTTGTTCACCATTGTATCGGTATGCACATTCCAAAAAGAAATTCAACTTATAAGTGTCTCTACACACTTACATATGTTGGGTCATCTAAATTATTATTGGCAACTACATTCCTCTTGCAAGATGTGGCAAAAAAGATTCTAGGGTGTGTGGCCCATAGTGGTTGAGCCTAAGCTAGTTCAATTGGCCTAGTTTCTATTGTACCAAATTCTCCCAAAAGGGAACTGTTTCACTCACGTGGGAATTCCCACTCCTAATTATCCCTTTTTGTGGTAAAATTGAGTCTCTTAAGAATCTGTTCTATTTCTATCCCCAAGCTCAAGAAACTTGGACTTGGATACATGACTTCTTTAGGCCTTTTATGTTCACTCATTTTTCTTGGCACACGGTTCTACTTGGGGATTGTCTCTACCTTAGGTACTAGTGAACTTATATTTGGCATACACTCAAGGTGGAAATTCTCTTTAGTATTGGGAAAGATATAAATGTTATTTTAAAAAAAAATGTAGCACTATTGATATACATTTTTGTTTGTGTTCTAAAGAAAACTTTTTTTCTAATGTTCCTATGTAGATTTAGGTGCTAGCAAGCAATGTTGCACATGAAATTAAACACCTCTAGTAGCTACTAGACCATTGCACTATTACCCCTTGTATTGTTGATGGGTTCTTCCCGATCTCACATATCCTCATGGGCATCAACATAGATAGCCACTCTTCCTAACAGGACAATCACAGATATTGTGGGTCATGCTCTAATTGTTCTATGCCTCAAAATCCTAGAGACTTTTCTCATCATGGAAGATGGCCTCAACCTTCACATCTACCATCTCCTCGATGGGGTGTTGCTAGTCAAACAACAACAAATTCCCTTGTGTGTTGCTCATCATCTCACTAGTCCGCACTCAACTGCCTCCTAAGGAGAATGTAGAAGATACTCCCCACATTGGGTGGGAGTCAAGCGATTATTCTTGCCCCAATGAGATTTTTGGAGAAAACATAATGATCAGATCATTTTCTGCCTAACATAGCCATGACTACTTAATTGTATTTTTAATCTAGACCTCATTGTTTTTTCCAATTTTGTTTTAAAATTAAACTTTTTTAATTTAAACTAGTCTATATTCCTTCTTACAACCTTTTTTCTTTGTTATACTTGTTTTCTTTTATTAATATAAAGTTAAATAGAAAATGATCCTAAACAGAAACTTGGAATAGAAGCAAGCCATGAAATATACTTGATGAATAATTGTTTTTATGTTGGTTACTTGGAAATTGAGTACCTTTTTTAAACTTATTCCAGTACATAGAATCACGAGACACATCCCAAAAAGACAATATGAAACTTCACTAAACTGATAGAAATAATGCGCGGTTCAAAGCTTCATAGATATGAAACCTTTTCTGTGCTTTATTCTTCATTGTAACTGCCATTTGTGCAGTGTAACTGGGCTTTACTTAAAGACATTAAACATGAGAACTTCTAGTGGGAATCAGACGCGAGCAAGGCGCTCTGCGGGTTTCAATGGAGGAAGAAATTGAGAAAATTATCCTTCAATACAATAATCCTCATTAGGAGAAAATGTATATGGCCTGTGGAAAAGAATTACGTGAGAGCATCAGGCTGCTGTGTAACATGAATAATAGATAAGAAACCCTAATAATAATTCTTCATGTCCGGATTCCATTACACTACATGCAAAAAAGTAGAAGCGGCTGCGCTCAAAGCTAATTACAGGGTGCATACTATTTCTTCTATCCTAACAACTTGGACGTAAAAATCTTGTTGCCCTTGCGAAATTAAATAAATTTTTATGCATTTATCAGATCAAAGAGCTTGAATCTGCCTTCAAGGAAACAGTGAAAGAGAAAGAAGAAAGGACTTCGCACTTTAGGCTTGCCGGATAGAAATGCCAAGAATTTAAGAGAAACGAAGCATGATTGAAGAAAATTTTCAATCAATGGCCACCATGATCTGAAGCCCGAAAACATACTCCTTGACAAGAATTTAACGAGCAAAATAAGCGACTTTTGCCTGGTTCGTCCTCTGCCGCTTGATTTGCACTCAGAATCAATCGGAGAGGGAAGGCACATTTTGTCTGCGAATGGTACAAGAGATCAAACGTGGTGTAGAATGTTGGAAAGGCTAATCCCAACAACCACAGTTATTTCAATCTCTTTCATCCTCCAACTCAAGAGACAAGGCACTGCCATTTCATTTAGTAGATTAAGACTTCTGTTCTGAATTTCCTTGTCATTCTCTTGCTCCGTCCTCCTTTTTCAAACTCTGTTGTTATCATATTTATTATTTAACAACTTTTCTGTTGTCATATTTATTATTTTGCAGCCGCCCATGCTCTACAGTGTACTTAATTTTGAAGCCGGTGCCTATGCAGAATTTTTTTAATTTAATTAATAAATGATAGAAAACTGTCTAACCAGGTGCATTCTATATTTTGGATAGACATCTCCGAGTTGGAAGACTTTTATAATATGGAAAAAATCTCAATTAATAATATTTTATTAGAATGCATCCTTCTTAATTTAGCATCAGTATCATGACATTTGTTACTTTGGTTTTCACTTTGACTAAGGCAAAAATTTGCGTCTCACATTTGTTTTCATATTAATTAATTGTATGCTGTTTTTTATCAAGATTAGCTGGGAAGGGCCCCTAACTCTTATAACGCAATAATAGAAACGATTAACATAACCGAGGCTTAGAGAGTAGGTCAATAGAAAACATACCACAAACAAAATAGCTGTAAATCGTAATAAATTATTAATCTGTTAAATAAAGTGTAGAGACAAGAAAAAGAAAACAATAGTAATTAGAAAGACAAAATAGAATTATGAACATAAAAGTCTCTAGTACATAGAGTCTCAGTTCTCAACCATTTTCTCTAGAGTTGCCTCCCACAAAATGGATATCATAATCTTTTTTCTTTTATTTTTATCATCAACCATATTCTTCTATCCATTCTTTTTCGCTCTTCACTCAACTTTTCTCCACATGGTGGTCATCCCAATCATAGTTTTATGAATGAGATTTGTAATTCTCATTAACTATTCCATGGCTCTCTCCAACTTAACTATTCTTTCTCTATTTTTCTTACATCTCGTGCATTATTGTGGATTTTATTGATTTTCAACCTTGGTCGTAAGGTCTTCAAGTTCAATTGCTAAAATCTACCAATTTTTCTCCTTTCTTGTGGCCCTTTTATCTTTGTGTTCCTCTTCCTCCTCATCACCATAATTATTGAGAATATTAAGCCCTTCTAGGGTTTCGCTTGATTCAGTATCATAGGGTGGCAAATGGGAGAGAGAGTCCTTAGGAATTAGGTTTAGTGGTCCCTCCATGGTTTTCTCATTGTCATCACTGACTTCTTCATTAGAAGTGGAGTCTTTTAACTAAATTTTCTTATCCTCTTTAGGAGATTTTTTCCAAGTGTCAGAACAAACCTTTTTGTTGTTGTAAGGTTTGCAAGTCTAATAGTCCTCTTTTAACTTCACCTTTCTCCCAAGACTAGGAAAATTGTTCAGAGAGGGATAATTCATAACCCCACATCCCTTCCACATAGTTTGCAATATTACCCTTCAACACCATTGGCAATACCTTTGCATTTTTTTTGAAATCATCCCAGCTATCTAGCTCAATTTGAATAAGGTGTCCACCCATAGCTATCACAGTGAAACCAAAGGTTAAAACCAAAGAAGGAATTTGGAAACTAAGAGTAAGAAAGGGACAATAGGTTGGAATTGGGGAAGGTGCATCTAATGTCAAATACCACCTAAACAATAAATGATTGGCAAATAAAGTGGTTATGACAAGAAGTTAAAAAGAAATCTTGGGATTATTCTACATCATTAAGACTTATGTTAGCAAGGATAGTGACATGAATCTCAACATAATTTTAATGAAAATATATCTATATTTTAATATGATTGGAAAACGGGCCAGTATTAACCATCCTATCTGTTTATTTATTACCTTCCCTTTTTATATGACCGATTCTTTTATGGCCAAGAATGGGGAGGAGATCAATATATTTGGCAATGACTTGTCCATATTAACAATCAAGTTTAGCTTCCTTTTTGAGAATGAAAATAGTGTTTTGGGAATCACCTTCAATGATGATTCCATTACAATTCCATGATAGACTATTTCCACCTTCGCAAAGCTTGAGGTTTGAACCCTAAGGTTAGTCACGCAGGCTAGGATCATGTTGCCACTTGAGTTCCTTATGACCCCACCCCCATTTGCTCAGCCTAGGTTGCCTCTTGAAGAGCCATTAAAATTTAATTTCAACCAATCAAAGTCCAAGAAACCATTTGATTGCATTTCTGAAACCAATAGGAGTACAAATGAAGGTAGAGAGGTAATCAACTAAACTCCAAATTCTAGCAATCCACCAAACTAGGGAAGAGGGTTGCTAAGAGTGTTTTTATTTTAGAAGGCACCCCATATTTTCTTTGACATTGTTAACTTTAGATATGGATAGAGAGTCATAGCTACATGTAATATTTTTGAATATTCAGGTTTTATATTCTTTTCGTAGACTCCACCTTGTATGAAAGAAGGCTTGACACTATAGTTCCATAATAAGGGAATGAGTTGATGGAGATGATCAACTAGAAGAGAATTCCTTAGGATCCCTATTATACACCCAAGATACCAAGAACATGATGTTTATTCTCTATCAAATATTCTAGGATAAAGGATAGTAAAACATAATATGGTTTATACTCTCTTTCTCCTACTCACATAAAACAAATTTATTCATCAATTGTAATCCATTTCTCTTTAGGTTGTCAATAGTAATGATTTTACCATGGAAAATTATCCACTAGATTACGTACACCTTTAGATTCATTTTCAACTTCCAAATATTAGACCAATTAAAGAGAGGGAGGGGATGAAACTATTAGCATGAGATGTTGCATTGATGATCATATGTTTTCATTGATGGCAGCCAACATCTGGTGAATTAGATATCCAATTCACAGTTCATGATTCATTCATTCTGAAAGATTCATTGAGGTGCAATGAGGTCCGGTAAGAAGAACAATGTATCCGACAAAGTGTGCAGTTTGATGATCAATGGATTATTTTGGTTGAGTATTTTGCCTTGGAGATCTGGTAGATTTATTGTGGATACGCAATTTACCCTATTCAAGGTTTGTGGCCTCCGACGTTAAGTTTGGTGTTGGTTAGAAGATCAGGTAGATAGTTTTTTTGGTATAACAGTGTTTTGGTGTAGTAAGGTGTAAAGATTTGTTATGCGGATCATGTGGAGTAATTTTGATGATTGTGTATGTGTTTGAGGTCGATGAGCTGACATATGGGAGGCATGTGGACATCTTATTTTGGGTTTGGATAGTTGTTTTTGGATCGGATCAAGCCAACTTGGATTACACATTTCATGTTACGTGTTATGCAATGTTTAGTCCGACATGGAATTGATCTAATTTGATGGTGTAGATATATTAGTATGGTTGATATGATCATTTGGGTTGTTGTTCGTGTTAGAGGAAGCATGTATGAGCGAAATTGGTCACAGTTTCACTTGTGCAGTTGAGAGATCTGTGCTCTGGTATGTGACAAAGCAGAGTAGAACAGAGTAGAGAGACAAAACACTGACAAAATACTATTTATTCTTAACCAAAACTACTTTTTGGCATTTGTAGATGCTACTATTCAGTTCAGTCATTCTTGTTATCATTTATAATCTCTTAGAAGGTAGTGATCCTTCCTCTGGGTTGTAGCCCTCTTTTGTAATAGAGCAATGAGCTCTAGGCAGTGTGCTTGAATGCATGTGTATTCCCCTCTTGTAATATTATTATACTCTTGATCACAATATTATAATATTGTGGGTCTCAATCCCACCATGGTTTTACCCTTAGCTGGGTTTCCATGTAAGTTTTTTTGGTGTTATGATGTAGATGATCTTGGCTTTGTGTTTTTGCATTTACTTTACCTCATTTGCATAATATGGTTGTATGATCTAGTTATTGAAGTTAATTTTATTGAACACTGATTCACCCCCCCTCTCAGTGTTCCCTTGATTCCAATAGGAGCACAAATTTCAAATCCTGAATTGATAGAGTACTTACCATATTTAGCGGATGCTCAGATCAACTTATCTTCATCATCCAATCTAAAAACTTGATATTATTAAGGATCCCAAGGAGCTCCGAAATGGTCATTCTTAACTGAAGATCAAAGTCCAAGGGTTGATTCTCCACACTAGAGGGGAAGAATGAGGATTCCAATAGTCACTAATATAGCTCCCAAATCTGGTTGTTAAACCTCTTTCAATAGCTGAACAAATGGGGTGAAACTTCAAGGGGATAGAGGAAGACCACATATATATCTAGAATCTTATACTATTTTGACTTTTAACCTACCATATAATACCCTTTTAAGAAATTCTTTAGTCTTAAGAAGGTTTTTCTAGACATGGGATCCTCTAGGAAGGACATTAGAGACCAAAAAGGCATAGTTGACCCTTCTAAGAAGATACTTGTTCTTCATTACTAACGAACAATTAAAATTATTAGGTAGAATCCTCCACCCAATATTCACCATAATGGCCAAATTTAGGGAATGAGAGTCCCTAATACTAAACCCACCAGACCTTTCAGTATAGAAAACTTTTTCCCAATCTAGCAGAGACACCCTATTTATCTATTCAACACTATACCAAAGGCATCTTCTTTAAATTTGATCTAGTTTCTTGACACATGATGTCAAAATATGGAAAAGGGATAGAAGGTAAACATAGGTAATTCAAAGAGATTCCTTGAGTAACTAGTGTTTCCTATCCTTACTCAAAATTACAGCTTTCCAACCTGCAAGTTTCCTCTAAATTCTTGTTAGAAGCTCAATCTAGACTAACTCTTCCACTTTCTTGGCAGTTAGAGGTAAGCCTAGATAATGGAAGGTTGGCAATATAAAATTTCAAATTCATAGCATTTCAATCCTAGATATGCTAAGGGACATTCATAAAGTAGAGAGAACTCTAATCCAAGTTGATTTTTTGCCCAAAAGCATGAGTATAATCAAAGATAATAGCACACCAGCCTTAAGCTTCTGCTACCAAAGTTGTGCCAAGAAGAAGGGTGTCATCCAAAAATTGTTGACGAGAGATCATAGAAGGGGAAGAAGATGACTTAATTCCTTTGAGAATTGCCTATTGAACACAAAGATTGTTAAATTTCCCCAAAACATACACCATGAGAATGAATAGATAGGGGGAAAGGGGGTCTCGCTACTTGAGACATCTAGAAGAAGAGAATAATTCTTGGGGGGAACCATTGAGTAGCATGAAATGCATAGGAGTTTTAAGTAGGCATCAATAAACTTTAAGAATTTAGCCCTAAAACCAAATTACTAAGAACAAAGGAAAGAAAGGGCCATGAAATGAAATCATAATCTTTAGCAATATCTAGTTTCATGAGCATACCCTCTCTTTGGTTTTTTTCAATAGAGTGGAGAGTTTCATGGATGACAATAATAGCATCATAAATCTAACAAGTCATAAGAAAGTCCTTCTAATTAACATGAATCATCTTACTCGGGAAAGGCTCAATCCTATTGACAAGGAGATTAGAGAAGATTTTATGTAGGGTATTTCACAAACTAATGGGTCTAAAATCAAACATTTTATTGGTACCCATTTCCTTAGGGACTAGCACAATATAGGCTTTATTAATCGCTTTCAGGATAGTCACTAATGACATAAATTCTCTAGCAGCTAGGGTGATATCTGAACCCACAATATCATAGAACTATTGAAAGAAAATAGGGGGGAAACCATTTGGACCTAGGGATTTGAGGCCCAAAGGAGAAGACTGCTACTGTAAGTTCTTCATCATTAGATAATTTATTCTCCAAAAACTTAAAATCAATAGGGTCAATAATGTTAGGGATAGCCTGGACAAGCATAATAGAAGCCTTGTCAATAGAAGGAACTTGAGAAGGCTGAGGATTAAGGAACTAAAATGAGAAATAGCCACTTGATGTATATCCTCCTTCTTCATATAGGAACTTCCATCCACACAAATCAGCTCCTAAATTCTATTCCTTTTGTTATGTCTATTAGCTAACTGATGAAAAAATTTAGTGTTTTTCTCTCCTTCTCTAACCCATTTACCTCTAGATATTTACTTCCAAAATTATTCTTTGATGACTACATTATGAAGATCTTGCAAAAGAGACTTCTCACGATCTAATCTATCCAAGGAGGCATGTAAAATCTCCATTTTCTTTTGTATAACGTTACTCTAATCCTTGAAGACTTTGTTTTGCACAAAAATACTATCAAAAGAAGACTTTCTCCATGAACACAACTAGGCATTAAGTAGATTCAGTTTGTGAGTGACTCTGAACATATTCATTTCCTCATTATTAGCATTCCACTACTGAGCCACTAGATCTTTAAAGTTAGGGAAATGGGTCGACATAATCTCAAAATGGAAGGGAAAGCCATACTTAGGTTTAAAAAAGTCCCATTGAATGGAGATAGGACAATGGTCTAATCCAAAATAAATATAAGAAGTAAGGTGAGAACAACTAGTAATATTTTATGAAGCTTGCATATCGCACATGGATCAATTCGTAGCTAAATAAGCCTATCACCTAATTGGAGATTGGACCATGTGTAATTCCTAATATCTAAATCTAGATCACATAACTTTCCTTTAGCCAATAATTCATGAAGTTCTTTCATACTATTAGAGAATTTAGAAACACCTCACAATTTCTTAGAATGAAATAGGGTAGTTGATGCAGAGAGTCTTGGAGCTTTGTTTTATACACCTTCTTGAGTGACTTGTCCTACTCAACCCTTCAACTTCCCAAGTCCTTCCTATGACACTTAGAAGGAGTTATGATAATGAGACCTCCAAGGTCTGAACCTTCTTGAATTTCCTCCTAGGTATATCCAATGGTTTTTGGACAATCAACTCCACCACTTGAGGTTGCCACATCAGTTTCTCACACACACTTCTCCTGGGCTCCAACCACTCCTGCAAGGATCTTAACACACAACCACTTCCTATTGTTTCCTAATGCATCTATCAGGTGTATTCAATGTATTATGAGGTGTAAGGCTCACCAAATCCATCTCCTTGGCTTACTAACCCTTCTAGGTCTCTACCAGCACCAAAATAGGCCTAATTGCATTAGCCCTCCCTAGGCGGTTTTAGGGTCTTAATTTGAAAAATTCCCAAATAGTCCTAGAAATAAATCATGTATTTGAGTACCCTTTTGAAATTTATAGACAATACTGGAAAAGTGCATTTGGGTTATTTGTACAAGTGGGGTTTCCAATGATGCACTATTTTGAAGGGTTTAGGCCTCACCGGTGACTTGGCAAGATGGGTCTAAAACTCTTCGCCAGTCAAGTCTCCTTCTCCAAAAAAATTGGGAACCTTCAAGGGAACTCATAGGGATTTCCATTCATGTGTTAGATGGTCCTGCACCAATCCCTATGTGCTCACAAATCACACCTTTCTTGCTGTCCTAACTCACCTACTCCCAGCGGTGAGCCTAGGGCTTCATTGTTTCTCCTCCTCCTGGACCTAAAACACCACACACCATATTATAAATATATTTAATAATTCTAACCTATAATTCTTAGTGATTTCAAGAGGTGCCATTAAATAATGCCTAGGTTAGAGCCATTTTCTTACTCTTAAACCCTACTTGCAAGGGTTTGGTTCCTAGTTGCAAAGAATGGAAGAAATCTCTACAACCTAGGAAAATCAAACCTGCAAATCAATCTTGAAGAAGAAAAATACAATGAACACTCATAATTGCAATGGATTTACACCATCTAGTCCGTATTGGACCATACAAACAATGAAAATATGAGTAAAACTGTCAAAAACCGGTGGAAACAAAGTTGCTTCTCAAACCAAAAACTTTGTATTGCATTTCCAATCCTCCAACCTTTACAATGAAGTGATTTTTTGTCTTATATGCTGTTGTTTTATTTGTTTCAACCAACTTCTAATACCTATAACCAAAAATGCAACTTTTGCAAGAAATTGCAAAATGTTGCTCAAATTTTTACAACTTTTGGCTCTAGGATTGAATTTTGCATTCTAATGCATTTTAAGACTTGTGAAGGTCCTCAAACACCCTATAAGACATAAAAATAACTCCATTGACCCCTAATACATGAATACACTCATATGGAGTACTTTACTTATGAACTACCTAAGCATGTCACTTCTCAGGCTGTCAGCATCCTGAACATAATTGAATCAAACCAAGACTTGGACAACTCAACCATGACTCTACCGAGTCTTCAATGCTTGGTACATTATTACATTACAAATATAACACACAAACTTAAAATAAAACAAATATTTCATTCTTGGAGTATTAGGTTCCTTGCACCAAACTCCTTTGGGACAAAGAACTCAAGTCCCTTGAGTTATAAGGTCTGAAATCTCCACTCCATGGTGAAGTATATCTATCTCTGACATCCACATGGCATCTGAATAAGATAACCCTTTCCACTTGACAAGATAGTGCTTGTAGACTCCTTTCCTTGTGTTTTTTACTATCTTGGTATCCAAGATACTCTCAAACTCAACCGGTTGACTAGGTGGCGAATCCTTTATCCAATCTTCATGAACCGGTGATGGCATGTCTATCTGATTTGTTGGTGACTCACCTATGTATGGATAGAGATCACATACATAAAAATAGGAGATATCCCCAAGGTAGGAGGAAGTTCAACCTCATAGGCATTCTGCCCATACTTGTGCACCACCTTGAGAGGTCCAATTTTCTTCATCATGAGCTTGTTAGGTTGCCCTTTTGGAAGTCTCTCATTCCTAAGGTATGCCAACACTAAGTCTCCTACTTTAAATTGTACATGCCTCCCTGTTTTATCAGCTTGAACCTTATATTGCTCAGATTTTTGTTGTAAAGACTACCTTACCTTATCATGTACCTCTTTAATACCTTTGGCAAAGTTCTCCTATTGTGCACTCTTGGGTGCCATTGAACTGGGATCTTTGAGCTCTAATATGCCCCTAGGATGGAATCCATACACTATCTCAAAAGGAATTTCACGTGTGTTATGGTTCACTGAGTTATTATATGCATATTCTGCCTGTCCAAGTACTAGATCACAAGTCTGCTCATGTTGTTTGGTAAGACATCTTAGTAAATTACCCAATGGCCAGTTGACTACCTCTATCTGACCATCTAACCAAGGATGATAGGTAGATGAGAAAGATAACTTGGTGCCCAACTTCCTCCAAAGTGTCCTCCAAAAGTGGCTCAAAAACTTCACATCTCTATCACTAACAATGCTGATTGGAAGACCATGAATTCTGACTATCTCCTTGAAGAAGAGGCCTGCAATATACATGGCATCATTGGTGCTCTTGCAAGGTATAAAATGTGCCATTTCATTGAACCTATCGACCACCATATACACACTATCAAATCCTCTTGGTGTCCTAGGCAAGCCTAACACAAAACCCATGCTCAAACATTCCCAAAGCCTTTGAGGTATGACCAAGGGTTGATATAGACCTCCATTACTTGAGGTTCCTTTTTCTCTTTGGCAGATGGTACATTTCTCTACAAACCATCTCACTTTTGATTGTAACTTAGGCCAACAATAAAACCTAGCAACCTACTCCAAAGTCTTATCAATGCCAAAATGACCTCCAAGACCTCCTTGATGCTTCTCTTGAATAATATTTTGCCTCATAGAACATTGAGGTATGCAAAGAAGATGACCTTTGAACAAAAAATCCTCTTGTATCATGTATTCTGAATAAGAGACATGTGAGGTGTTAGAAAAATTAGTACAAACATTATATATCTCTGCAAATTCCTTATCATCCTTGTAGAGGTCTTTTAACTCACTCAAACCCACACTTTGTAATTGAATCTCTTGCATGGTCATGATTCTCCTACTTAGTGCATCACCTACTTTGTTGGCTATCCCTTTCTTGTGTTTGATAGTGAATGTATAGGATTATACGTACTCAACCCACTTTAGGTGTCTTTGGTTCAACTTCCCCTGCCCATTGAGGAAACTAAGGGCATGGTTGTTAGTGAAGACTACAAATTCTTTCGGCAGCAGGTAGTGATGCTATTTTTTTAATGCTTAAACCATTGTATACAAATCCAAGTCAGATGTGGAGTAATTTTGCTTAGCTTCATTTAAAGTTTCTGAGAAGAAAGCTATAGGATGTCTCTCTTGGCTTAAAACTGCCCCTATTGCCCTTTGGCTTGCATCACATTCTACTGTAAACAACTGATTGAAGTCAATAAATCTAAGGGTTGGAAGCTTTGCTATCTTGGTTTTCAAAATTTCAAACCCCTTATTGACTTCCTTTGTCCACTTAAGGTGACATTTAATCCCTCCTTTAATGGTATTGAGAATAGGAGCACAAACATGGCTAAAGTTTCTCACAAACTTCCTATAAAAAGATAACATTCCATGAAAGATTCTAACTTCACTTATGCCCCTAAGGATAGGAAAATTAATTATTGCTTCTATCTTAGTTGGATTCATTTTTAAACATCCATGATAAATAACAAAACCAAGGTATACAAGCTCTGTTTTCAAAAACTCACATTTTTCAAGGTTAATCTTGAGTTGAGCCTCCTTCAACTTCTTCAAAACCATCTCCAAATGCTTGAAGTGTTCCTCCTTGAACCTATTGTAGATCAAAATGTCATCAAGATACACAATAAAAAATCTACCAATAAACTCAACTAAGACTTCATTCATGAGCCTTTAGAAGGTACTAGGTGCATTGGTGAGGCCAAATGACATCACCAACCACTCATATAGGCCTGCATTGGTTCTAAAGGTTGTCTTCCATTCATCTCCAGGTCTGATTCTAATCTAATGATAACGAGACTTCAAGTCCACCTTTCTGAAATATCTTGCACCTCCTAGATTGTCTAATAGGTCCTCAATCCTTGGCATGGGAAATAGGTACCTTAGAGAATCTTGTTGATTTCTCTGGAGTCCGTGCACATTCTCACTTTTCCTCCCTTTTTAGGCACTAACATAGTAGGAACAACATATGGACTCAAAATATTCTTGATAAACCCTTTGTTTAACAATTTTTGCACTTGTTTGGTGATCTCTTCATTTTGACTAGGTGTCATTTTGTAGGCAACTTTGTTTGGTAGATTGGTCCCTGTCATTAAGTCTATTTGATGATTTACATCTCTCAATGGAGGAAAAGAATCAGGTATGTCATCCCCTATCACTTCTGCATATTGTTTGAGTGGACCTTGCACCTCTTGAGGCACTTCACTCATTGGATCTGTCTTAGCTTCATCTCTAGGCTTCAACACTATAGCATGGCCTTGATGACCTTCTTGTTTCAACACTTTGAGAAACTCTTTGCCTCTCATCAGCATCACACTTGAGCCTATTTGTTTTTCTTTCTTTGGTTTAGGTAGTGGATCTATTTGGTACTTCTTCCCATTCTTGGTGATAAGATAGTTGATCTTCTCCCCATCATGAGTATCTCTCACATCATATTGCCATGGACGACCCAACAACAAATGACAACAATCCATAGGCAATATGTCACATATAAATCTATCCTTGTACTCACCAGTTTCAAAATCTACCCATGCTTTTTCATCAACCAATACATGTTGACCCCGGTTGAGCCATGATACCTTGTAAGGAGTGAGGTATGGCAATCTTTTCAGTTTAAGTTTGTCCATGATTTCAACTGAGACAATATTCTTAGTGGAACTTGAATCCACAATCACTTTACAAATCTTCCCATGTGAGCATGGGGTATCTTGAGCATTTTTCTCCTCATCATCAACTTTTCTCCATCTGTCACTGGCCATGCCTTGCTGATTGAAGAAGTTACACTTTGAGTGTCCTCCTCTTGCAACAATTGAGTTTTTCTTTCCCCCATGTATGAGCTTGTGGAGCTTGCGGCTTTCCCCGAGCACTTACTCATGGTATACCCAACTTGATTGCAATGATAACACCTATCGATGAAGACTATATGCTCCTTTCTCTATAAGATCCTCTAAATGCTCCTCTCTGAGAGTCCCCACTACCTTCTTGGCCTTGCTGCTCTTCATTTCTTGGTGATTTCCGCCCTCTACCAAATTTTCCTCTACCTTTGAAGTTCTTACCTCCCCTATGTTTCTGATTTTGTTCACTCCTCCTTTTGATCTTCTCTTCTTCCCTTAGGGCCACCTGAAAACACTTATGGACAGTGTCTAGTATGAGGATACTTATCTCATCCTATATATTCTGTCTAAGGCCATTCATGTACCTGGCCAACTTCTCCACTTCATTCTCATGCTTCCTAGCCCTCAAAATGAGTTTGTGGAATTCTTTAGTGTATGCATTGACATCTAACTCCCTTTGTTTTAGATTTTGCAGTCTCTTATGTACTTGAACTTCATAATTTCCTAGAAGGAATTGTACCTTAAGTCTGATCTTCATACGCTCCCATGAAGTTATCTTATTTTTGCCTTCTTGTGTCCTTTCTTCTTGCATCATATTCCACCAAACTAATGCAGATCCTCTCATTCTTGATTTGGCCACATTGTTTCTTTTCTCTTCTGCTACCTCTTTGTAATCAAAGTGATTATTCAGAGCCTCTATCCAATCTAGCAACTCTTCTCCATTGAGGTTTCCTCCATATGTGGGTAATCCATCCAAGTTGTCTTTAGAAATGGATTTGACTGCATCCAAGAATAGCTTTTGGTCTTGAGGTATGGCCACTACTACTAGTTCCTCACCATCTTCCACTTCTTTATCAGTCTCATCACCCCATTCTGTCTTAACCTTCCCTTTCTCCTTCTTAACCTATCTAGTTCCTCTACTTCCTTCCACATCCTTCAATCCTTCTATCATCTCAGCCACCAACTGTCGGATGGCTTCTGGAGTCATTGCCTTTGGAGGAATTGAACTTTCTTTTGATTCTTCACAATCTGAAATACACTGAATCTTTCAAAGAATGGCTTTGATACCACTCTGATGTAGAGAGTCTTGGAGCTTTTTTTGATACACCTTCTTGAGTGACTTGTCCTACTCAACCCTTCAAATGCTCAAGTCCTTCCTATGGCACTTAGCAGGGGTTATGATAATGAGACCTCCAAGGTATGAACCTTATTGACTTACCTCCTAGGTATAGCCAATGGTTTTTGGACAATCAACTCCACCACTTGAGGTTTCCACCTTAGTTTCTCACACACTCTTCTGCTGGGCTCCAACCACTCCTACAAGGATCTTAACAGACACCCACTTCTAATGGATTCCCAATGCATCTATCAAGTGTCTTCAATGTATTATGAGGTGTAAGGCTCACCAAATTCATCGCCTTGGCTTCCTAACCCTTCTAGGTCTCTACCGGCACCAAAATAGGCCTAATTGCATTAGCCCTCCCTAGGCGGTTTTAGGGTCTTAATTTGCAAAAGTCCCAAGCAATCCTAGAAATAAATCATGGATTTGAGTACCCTTTTGGAAGTGGGGTTTCCAATGCTGCACTATTTTGAAGGGTTTAGGCCTCACCGGTGACTTGCCAAGATGGGCCTAAAACTCTTCACCAATCAAATATCCTGCTCCAAAAAATTTGGGAACCTTCAAGGACACTCAGATCGATTTCCGTTCATGTGTCACTTGGTCCTGCACCAATCCCCATGTGCTCACAAATCACACCTTTATTACTGTCCTAACTCACCTACTCCCAGTGATGAGCCTAGGGCTTCATTGTTTCTCCTCCTTCTGGACCTGAAAAACCACACACCCTATTATAAAGATATTTACATACCCTAACCTATCATTCTTAGTTATTTGAACAAGTGCCATTAAAGAATGCCTAGGGTAGAGCCATTTTCTTGCTCTTCAACCCTACTTGCAAGGGTTTTGCTCCTAGTTGCAAAGAATGGAGGAAATCTCTACAACCTAGGACAATAAAACCTGAAAATCTACCTTAAAGAAGACAAATACAATGAACACTCATAATTGCAATGGATTTACACCAACTAGTCCGTACTGGACCATACAAACAATGAAAATAAGAGTAAAAATGTCAAAAACTGGTGGAAACAAGGTTGCTTCACAAACCAAAAAACTTTCTCTTGCATTTCCAATCCTCCAACCTTTACAATGAAGTCAATTTTTGACTTATATGCTCTTGTTTCAGTCGATTCAACCAGCTTGTAATACCTATAACCAAAAATGCAACTTTTGCAAGAAATTGCAAAATGTTGCTCAGTAACTTTTTACAACTTTTGGCTCCAGGATGCAATGTTACATTCTAATGCATTTTAAGACTCCCAAAGGTCCTCAAATACCATAGAAGACATAAACACAACTCAATTTCCCCTAATAAATTAATACATTCATATGGAGTACTTTACCTGTGAACTACCTAAGAATCTCACTTCTTAGGTTGTCAGCATCCTGAACATAATTGACTCAAACCAAAACTTGGACAACTCAACCATGGCTCTACTGAGTCCTAAATGGTTGGTCCATTATTACATCAAAAAGATAACACATAAACTTAAAAGAAAACAAAGATTTCATTCTTGGAGTGTTAGGTGCCCTGCACCAGTATTATTGAAGTCCCCCATAACAATCCTATTAGAGTTCTGGAAGAGAGACCGCAATGAGAGGAGATTACTCCATAAATCCCTCCTTAACAGAACATTTTTAGGGGCATAAACATTCATGAGAGTCCATTCCTCCTTAGTAATTTCATCCTTGAAGTCCACTAATTGGTAGTCTTTATCTTGAACCCTCAAGGTTCCAAAAATATTATGGGGTTTCCTCTCTTCTAGAAGGTTATTTTAGTTAAATTGCAAGTGATATTTGGAACTTGATTCCTTAAGTGACTCTAGTATGCCATCCTATAACCCTAATATTGACATCCATGCATGTGTATGCAAATACGAACCTAACAAATTTTTCTAAGGGGTTCCTAATTAAGAATAACCTATCTGCCCATTGCTGATAACCACACATCTACAAAAATTAGTATATTTGTAAAGCGAGCATCCTTACATAAAGAACATAATAAATTTCACAAATATGTGTTTATTTGGACCTTGAAGAGATTCTTTTTATCATAAACAACTAACATTTTAAATATTAATTTTCAATATTAAATGAATAAGTATGACGGTTTAGGGTCAATCCCATTATTGCAAACTTGATCGAATACATATAAATGCTCAAAACAATAAAAATGGTAGGATCCATATTAATAGTACATATACCCATCAATTGTATATATATTCATTATCCATACAACCATATGATGTATGATTCATAAGGAATGCCAAAATGTCATTTATTTTTTAATAAATATTACTTACTAAAGTTACAAGCATCATTAACTATAGAATAGAGTTATTTGATGCATGAGATAATAAAGTATAGGAAACTAATTCAAATCACATTAATTTATATAATTGTTCTTTAAAAAGAATTCAAGTTAGTGTATTTTTCATTACACTCCAAAAGTCTTCTAAAGATCCCATGAAAGTATTAATTGTATATTTCCATGCCCATATATGTGATACATGTAAATGCATGTAAAAATTGTCTTTGTCATTCCCATAAGTAAATCTACTATGTAGTATAGCCTTTCCCCAAATCAATATAAAAAAATTAATATGTACAAATATTAACATTATATAAATATATGGATAATTTATAAATGTAATCAATGGACATATATGAGAAATAAATAAATAAAAAATAGTAAAGAGACCCAAATATTTATAAAATTATATTATTTTTTAATATGTAAACAATAAATCAATACACTATCTTCCAGATTATCATAAAACTATTTTAAAGATTCTTTTGCTATTTCACTAGTCGTTATTTGTTAGAATAAATTTGCTTCTTCAAATAAATTTGTTGTTCCTAGTTCTATTTTTCTACCTCATTGTATGTTTGTTGACCGACCTATTGAAACAATTTGTGGTTTCATCTTCTCCTTCTCCAAGGTCTTCAAGTGTTGAAGACAACTCTAGTTGGATAGTTGTACAAAGAAAGAAGAAAGATATAAAGATGGCTACGATTGTTTCTACTCCTATTCGGTCTTAACTTTGGTTACCTCTTGGGTAACTCTGCTATTTTGTTTGTAACATGGCTTGGACCCTACAAAAACTCACTTTAATTAATTATAAACATAAAATAAACAAAATCATTTTTTGATTATTCTCTTATTTTCTCCCATAATTACTTCAATTGTGATGTTTTGATCCTAATATAACTTTAGAAATAGTTGAAGATTCATAATAAAGTAATAAATATATAGTTATAATAAATAGATAAATAGTATATAACAAGAGATCCAAATTTACATAAAATTAAATTTATTTTATTTTTGATTAGGGTTTAAAATATATTTTAAAGGGCTCGAAACCCTGTAAAAAACAATTTTGTTGGAATCTATAATGCACTTATTGAACATTGCCAATGAAACTATGAAAAACCAAACAACATACCAACAATAGCATAATTGAAGGATCAAACTATTAGGAAAATGTCTACAAGAAGAACTAGGCCAAAGCCACCGAAATACTCAACTCATAAAAACTATTACATTTTAAAGGCACTTGAAACCCAATACAAACCAATTTTATTGGGATCTAAAACCCACTTATAGAACATTACCAACTGAACTAATAAAGACAAACAACATACCAACAATAGCATAATAGAAGGATCAAAATATTAGAAAAAAACATCCAAAAGAAGAGCCAGGATGAAGCCACCAAAAAACCCAACTCATCATAACTATTACAACGGTTCATACTGCACGGGTTCACCATTGGATTGTTCAACCTACATCCATTACGCCCAACAAGGCAGGATTTGAATCAGGAACACAACATTAGCATTCTTTGCAACAAGCCATTGCATTGTGGGAACAAGCCCAATTTTATTATTATAATCATATAGATTCTATAATTAAATTAGGATTATATCTTTTAGAAAATGATATTAATGTATATACTATATTATAATTATTAATATTATTTTATTTAAATGAGAGTTATAGCTAATATTAAAAAATATATTTAAAATAATATAATTTTAAAGTAAAAATAGTTTTAAATTATAATAATTAACAATTACAACAATTTGTTTTTTTCACAGTGGCATTGTTACAACAAATAAGGAGACTAACTTAGATCCGTCTGTAGCGATGTAAGGATCCCGCATTACTACCTCCGATTTCAGAATAAATTTCTTGTTAAATATTAGAAACGCCAATATTTAAGATTTCATACGCTATCGATGGATTAATTCAGATGAATGTGTTAAAGAAGCCTAATTTCATCGGCTAAGAAATTCAAAACCATCCTTACCTTGAATATTGGACAAAGGAAGAAGCCGAGAACATGCATTTCCTTAGCTGCTTGCACCGCCTTTTGACCGCGTTCAACGGCGTTGTTCCGAAGCTGATCCAACATTTGAATCACAGTCGGTTGAAGATCAGGTCTCTCGATACTCTCTTACCAGGCATGTGCAATGCAAGGCAATGTAAGCCAGTTGAGTAGCCTCTGCAAATAGCCAATCACCCGCTGAAGGATCTAAAATCTGCCCCAACTTTGAACATTTTAGAGCATTTTCCACCTCTTGAACCACTCCCAGAGCCGGTTTCCCAGTTAGCAGCTGAAGAATGATGATTCCCAGGCTGTAAACATCGGATTTGGTAGAATATTTGCTAGTAGTCAGGTATTCTGGATCCATGAAACAAAATGTGCCTTTTGGCTTCGATTTTGTGTGTAAATCATGCGGCAGAGGACGAGCCAAACCGAAGTCGATTATTTTGCTTGTATAATTCTCGTCAATGAGTATATTTCCGGGCTTCAGTGTTGGTTTCGTTAGTTAGGACAGCTGGTTTTCCATATGTTATAATTAATAAATAATTGTTTGCTAAACAAATTTTGTTAGATAGGGATAATTATTTGTTAATTATTTGATCTCTTTTAGAAACTTCTAGCAACCAATTTTGTTAGGGTTGTTTAGTTGTTATTAATCTCAGTCGTTGATTGAGAATTAATCTCGGTCGTTGGTTTTCCAATTAAAGTAGTATAAAAAGGGGTCAAGGGTCATTTGGAGCATATGAAGTTTGTGGAGAAACTTGCAGTGTTAGCAAGTAGTCTTACAGTGTTAACAAGGGCGTAGTGATAGCGTTGGGATAGTAGCGGGGTGGAATCTCAGCAGGAGAAATTGGGAGGTCATCGAAGCTCTGCCAGTAAGAGGCAAGCAATATTGTTATCTCTTGATTTGTTGTAGTTAATATATATTCCTCATCTATAGTACTGGTTTTCCCTTTGGGGTTTTTCTAGGGACAATTATCTGAAAATATTGTGTCACTGTGTTGCATATTTCTTTCCGTGTGTTTTTATTTGTGAAGTTGCAGCTCTGTTATTTTTTAGTATTTCATAGTTAAATAATCTTTATGAGATAGGAGATTAATAATCAATAACTGCAATAGAATTTTCACATGGTATCAGAGCTAGGTTGAAAAAGTTTATCTTAGGAAAAGGAAAGAAAATCAAGGGTTTATAAAACCTAGTTTGACCTCTTTAGAATTATTATTTCTTTTATCTCTTGAGATGGCCTCAACAAGTTTAAGAGATCAGGACAAATTAGATGGAGCCTCAAATTTTGGTGTGTGGAAAGCCAGAATTTCTTTATTGCTAGAAGAGAATGGTATCAAGGAATATGTTACCACTATTGTGACTGTACCTATAGATCCAATACCTCTTGCAACATATAAGAAAGAAGATGCCAAAGCGAGGAGGATAATCCTTGATGACATTAAGGATCATATAGCTCCACATATTACAGATTTGGATACAACAAAGTCAATGTGGGACGCCATCCTGAATCTGTACCAGAATGCGACCACTAACTAGAAGCTGATTCTCAGAGAAAAGTTGAGGAATACTCGGATGAACAAGGGAGAAGACGTGGCAAGTTACCTCACTAGGCTTAGACTTGTCAAGGATGAGTTAGCAGTTATTGGAGATAAACCAGGTGATGATGAGCTAGTATGGATAGCCCTAAATGGATTTTCTAAGCAGTGGGATGTCTTTGTTCAAGTTATTAATGGACCAGACACCTTATCAAGTTGGGATCGTGATTTCACTTAGGGGGAGCTTAGACTAAGCCTTGTTAATGGATCCAACAGTAAGACTCAGAAAGGTGAGTGATGCAGGAGCACCTAGTCTTGCTTATTTTCTTGATTAAGTCTTGTCATAGGTTTCTAATGTTGTCTTTAGTTTTTTTGAGTCTTTTCATAAGTGTTTGATCTAATTTTGTGTTTGCAAGATCAATTTTTTCTTCTTCAGGTTTGAGTTGTCAGTTTTGTGCTCCTAGGCCAAATATGGCTAAAAAGTGCAAAATTGTCTTATAGGCCTATCTATGCTTTGGAAAGCATTTAAACATGTTTAGAAAGTGATTTTAACCATTCCTAGGTCTTTTAGGAAGGTTCATTATGTTAGGCTGCTCAATATGCTACTTAGAGGAACAAAAGTTGTCATCTTATTCTAAAAAGTTGTCATTTTTGGATATTTCTTGTAAAAAGAAGTTGTGGAAGCCTTATGCCCATACTAGTCTTGATAACCAACTTGGAAAACTATAAAAAGGCCTCCTTTTTCCTTGAAAAATGCTGGTGATTGTATTTACAGAGGATTCCTAATAGAAAAGATGAAATTCTGGTTTTTTACTATGTTTTTCTCTCCCTTGGAGTAACAGTCCGTACTGTAGCACATCTGGTTCGTATTGTACCTTTTGGGAAGTAATCATATTGGTTATCCAATTCTATCCAAGTGATTATTGTACTGGTTTTCCATTTGTAAGTTGGTTGATTAAAATTGTTTCATTCTGGTGTGTTCTCTGCCCTGTCAAGGGTTTGTGGTTTCAAAATGCAACAACTTGACTAATCTAGGTCCGGGCTCCCACAAATGGATTTGGTCAAGTTGTTTTCTATATGTATAGTGTATATATGTTTCTTTTTGTGCCAGAACTATGTTTGGAGGATGGATTTGAGTGAATACTAGTCAAATATGGATTACTCAGCTAGTATCATGGACAAAAACTCAAAAATTGCACCCAAAAAAAATTGGAGTGAACAAATGTGTGAGGCAGAGGTCTGAATATGTTTCCAAGGGTATAGAGAATCACCTTGGTTTGTTAGAGCAGGTTTTTTTCTATTAAGCATTCTCAGTTTGATTGTATGACAGTGAATTCATTGTTTTGTGAATTTAATGACATTATGTGCAAAATGTACTTCAAGAGCCTATTCAAGTTTTGAAAACACTTCACAAGTATTGCTATAGGAAATTTATAAGTGTGTGGAGGTTGCTTAATTCCATGGAGGAGTTTGAAATGAATTTCGAATACCTTAGAATGTAGTTATAATAGTGAGGTTGTTGTGATAGGGTTTGTGACAGTCATTTACATGTTTAGTTTTCAGTTTGTATGCCATGTGTTTGGACTAATACCTGCAAGATAGTAACAAACGAAGGCTCTATATGGTATGGCAGAAGGTTTATGTTAGTTTGGAGGCTTGGTTAGTGGAGTTGTAATGACTTTCCAATGTTGTTTGGGTCTAAACCCTACCGAACCCTTCTAAAATGCCTAAAATGGTGGACAACCCCCAAACAACCTTCTCAAGAACTAAAACTATAGAAATCCTTGAGTTTTGACATTATTAACAATGTCCAATACAACTCCTAAGGTGGAATTGGCCATCATTGATCAGTGTGAGAAAAAATGCCCCAAATTAGGCCTACTTGGCCTTGTAGCCTTATAGGCCTGTTTTATAAAAAACGCTTAACCCGATTGCAACAAGGTTAAGGAGACTTGCTAAACTATTTGAAAGCCATTTGAAAACTCAGTAAATACCATTGAAAATTCTTTGTAGTAGGATAAACTCCATTTTTGGCTTAATCCTAGCATTGGTGGGTTTGAGTAACTTAGAGCAAGGCAAGGTTGAATCTTCAAACTATGAACAAAATTATGAATAGTCCTTAACCTCCTTCTTGGGACATTGGTGGAGGTCAATTACGGTCAGGAGACAACAAGGGTGGTGCAAGGTGAGTAGGGGTATGTTTGGAGTGGAGTGACTAGTTAAGCAAGGTAATGTGATCTTGAGTAAGGAAGGAGTGACAACACATTGGGTGATTGTTTGAGGGGTGTATGAGGTGTTGAGTAACTAGAAATCCATAATTGAAATTACAACCAGAAGGAGGACTCAAAATTTTTTCCTTGAGAGCCATTTGAGATTGTTTAAACCAATTAAGAACCATTGAGCAACTTCTCTCACAATCTCCCTATCATAGTGGTATCAGAGCCTGAGAAAGATTCAGGAGAAAAAGGATTATTAAAAGAAAACATGGTGACTAAGGTTGAGTTAGCCAATAAGGTCGAAGAGCAAGAAGAAGAAATTAGAGCACTCAAAGAGAGGTTGAAGTAGCTAGCAGTGAAATTAATTGAAGTAGAAGTCAAAACTGAAGAAGTCCATGATAAGGTTGGAGATCAGGGCAAAATGGTGGCAATAGAAGATGTGGTGCCCATACCTGACCCTGTTATTGAGCAAGTTCCATTCTTGAAGGCTTTCAGAGCTATGAGTGGTAAAACCTTAGAGGGAGTGGCTCTTTTCAGTGGAAAGATGGATCTAGATGCACTTATAGAGTGGATTAAAGGTCTAGAAAACCATTTTGAATGTGATGGAATAACTGAAGCACAAAAGGTTAAAGTAGCAAAATCAAGGTTGAGAGGGGAAGCCCTAACTTGGTGGAAGTTCATCCAAGAGGAAAGGGTGAAAGAAGGTAAGCAACCAATAGCCACCAAGAAATAAATGATAGCCAAAATAAAAGAAACCTATCTTCCTGAGGACTATGAGATCCAACTTCACAGGAAAAGACAAAATTTGAGACTAAAAGACTTAGATGTCAGAAGCTACACCGAGGAATTTCAAAAACTATGTATGAGATCCAAGGTTGTAGAAGATGAAAGAATCAAAGTAGCAAGGTATTTGAATGGATTGAGATGGAACATATAGGAAGAGATGAGTTTGTTGTGTCCACAAACAGTCCAGAAGTGTTATCAACTAGCCCTCAAGGTGGAAGAGAAAAATAAGAAAAGGCAAGAACAAAGCAACAGAGGATGAGGTAGGGGAAGAGATGACAGAAGCCATAGAGGAAATTTTGGTGGAAGAGGAGATCAAAGGTCCCAAGGAGAATCCAAACTTATTGAGTAAAGTGGGGATTCATATAGCAAGAGCAGCTATAGAGGAATAGGATCTAGCAACCCAAGTAGAGATAGATCTAGTGGACCAGGAAGAGGGTCCTACTTCTCCACCATGAAATGTTACGATTGTCAAAAGTTGGGGCACCCTGCCTACAGATGTCTAGAGAAACCCACCACATCATAGGGAGGTGAAAGAAGAGTGAATTATGTGCAAGAAAATGCAACAAGTAGTAAGGCTCATGAAGTGAGCTTAGCATTAGAAGATGTGGAAAGTCTGATGATGAGAAGAGTCTTGATAAAAGAACCAATCAAGGAGGAACCTACTCAAAGAAGGTCATTGTTCAGAATTAAGTGCAAGATCATGGGAAAGGTATGTAAGGTGGTCATAGATTTAGGATCTAAAGATAACATAATTTCAGAAGAAGCAGTGAGTAAACTCAAACTTGAAAGAATCCCTCACACACATCCTTATAGAGTCACATGGTTGAATAGGGAGCAACATGTTCTTGTCAATGAACAAACATGGGTAGATTTTACTATAGGAGGGTATCAAGATAAGATCTTATGTGATGTTCTCTCAATGGATTCTTGCCATCTACTTCTTGGTAGATTGTGGCAATTTGATAGGAAAGCCATCCATAATGGGGAAAAGAACTCCTACTCATTTTAGAAGAATGGAGTTACCTACAAAATTCAGTCCATAAATGATGAGAAAGGGGGCAGAAAGTCAGCAAATCAGAATGTTTTAATTGTGAATGAGAAAGAGTTCATAAGTACACTTGAAGAAGGTGAAGGAGTGGGATTTGCACTCATAGTGAAACCCAAGGAATAAAAGAGGGAAAAGAAAGTTGAGATACCACATGAGGTGCAACAAATACTAGATAACTTCAAAGCAATAATCAGTGATGGTACACCTGTAACCTTACAACCTCCTAAAGCCATTAGCCATCAGATTGATTTCATTCCAAGAGCCTCTTCACCAAATAAGGAAGCTTATAAGATGACCCCTAAACAAAATGAAGAAGTAGCAAGACAAATACAAGAACTCTTAGACCAAGGGCTGGTTAGGAAAAGCATTAGTCCTTGTGCAGTACCTATAGTGTTGGCACCTAAGAAGGGTGGTACATGGAGACTTTGCATAGATTCTAGAGCCATTAACAAGATCACCATAAGATATAGATTTCCCATACCTAGGATAGAGGATTTGATGGATTGTTTGGGGGGTGCATAGTATTTCAGTAAGATTGACTTGAAGAGTGGTTACCATCAGATAAGAATCAAACAAGGTGATGAATGGAAGACAACTTTCAAAATGAATGAGGGTCTCTATGAGTGGCTTGTCATGCCATTTGGATTCTCTAATGCTCCCAGCACATTCATGAGACTCATGACTGAAGTTTTACATGATTTCATTGGCAAGTTTGTTGTTGTGTATTTAGATGATATTCTTATTTTTCAGTAAAACCAAGGAAGAGCATTTGAAGCATTTAGCTATTGTTTTGAGAAAGTTGTCTGATGAACAACTAACCATTAATCTAGAAAAGTGTGATTTCATGAAGCAAGAATTGGTCTATCTTGGTTTTGTTGTATCAGGAGGCAATCTAAAAATAGATCAATCTAAAGTTGCAGCAATAACCAGTTGGCCAACTCCTAAAGCAGCCAGTGATGTCAGAAGCTTTAATGGTTTAGCATAATTTTATAGGAAATTCATCAGGGGATTCAGCAAGATTTGTGCCCCTATGTTAGACACAATCAAAAGGGGTGTAAAGGTAAAGTTTTAGTGGACAGATGCAGCCAATAAGGGGTTTGAATTATTGAAAACTAAAGTAGCTTCTCAACCAGTGCTCATTTTACCTAATTTTGATAAACTTTTTACTATTGAATGTGATGCTAGCAATATTCTTGTAGGAGCTATTTTAAGGCAGGATAATAGATCAGTTGCATTCTTTAGTGAGAATTTAAATGATGCCAAGAAAAAATACTCTTCCTATGATTTAGAACTTTATGCATTAGTCCAGGCACTTAGGAAATGGAGACACTATCTTCTTCCTAAAGAGTTTGTTGTATACACAGATAATCAGGCATTAAGTTTCTTGAACTCATAGGATAAACTGAATCATAGGCATGTTAAATGGGTAGAGTACTTACAAGCTTACACTTTTACTCTTAAGCATTCGAAGGGTCAGTTGAATAAAGTAGCAAATGCTTTGATTAGGAGGTTGTTAACTGTTCATGAGATTCAAGTACAGAGTATTGGTGTTGATGGTTTTAAAGATATGTATCCTACTAATGATGATTTTGTTGAAGCTTATAAAGTTTGTCAAGATTTTGAGAATCATTTCCATGGTGCATATGCTGATTTTACTTTGAAGGATGGTTTGTTATTCAGGGGTGGATAGTTATGTGTTCCAAAAGGTTCTATGAGAGAAAACCCCATTCAAGAGAAGCACAATGGATTCTTAAGTGGGCATTTTGGTCTCAACAAGACCTTAGAGTTGGTTCAAAGATTCTACTATTGGCCCAAGATGCAGAGAGACATTTGAAGGTATGTTGAGAAGTGTTTGGTATGTCGGAAAGGAAAAGGTAATTCCTCCAATGCTGGTTTATATCAGCCTCTTCCTATTCTTACTAGACCTTGGGATTGCATCAGTATGGATTTTGTAGTAGGATTGCCTAGAACAAAAGTAGGTTTTGATAACATCTTTGTTATTGTTGATAGATTTAGTAAAATGGAACACTTTGTTCCTTATAAGACTACACATGATGCAAGTCATATTGCTTCTCTTTTATTTAAGGAAGTAATTAGAATCCATGGCTTACCTACAAGTATTGTTTCAGATAGGGATGCCAAATTTCTTGGTCATTTCTAGAAAACATTGTGGAAGAGATTGGGTACTAATCTTTCTTTTGGTTTCGCTTACCATCCTCAGACTGATGGCCAAATTGAGGTGGTAAATAGAACTCTTAGAAATGTTTTAAGGTGCTTGACAAAGGAGTATGGACAAAGTTGGGATCAGCTCATTCCACAGGCATAATTTGCTTACAATGATAGTGTGAACAGGTGAACTAGCAAGAGTCCTTTTCAGGTGGTTTCTGGTATGCACCCAAGGGGTCTTATGGAGTTGAGAGATCTTGGTGATTTGTAGAAAAAGAGTGGAACAATAGATGAAATGGCCCAATCCATGAAAGAAGTTCATGACCAAGTAAGGAAGTCTCTTCAAGAAGCTACTAAAAAGGTTAAGGACTGAGTGGATGCCACAAAGAGGGACATTCAGTTTTTAGTTGGTGATTGTGTCATGGTTCATTTGAAAAGTCCAGATTGCAAAAAGGAGTTCCCAGCAAACTCCAAATGAGGAGGATAGGTCCTTGCAAAATATTGGTTGTATGGTGCTAATGCTTACAAAATTGATCTACCTACTGATCTTTCTTTGTCTCCTATTTTTAATGTTTCACTTTGGTAGCACTCAAGGGTCCAGTTCCTCAAGAGAATGAAAGAGTTTTAGATGTGTATCAATCACTTTTAGACTTGCCTTTACCTCCTCCATCCACCCCTCAAGCTGAACAAGTGTTGGACTCCAAAGTTTACAAGAAGACTCGCCATCAAGTGTATATGGAACATCTCATCAAGTGGAAAGACAAACCACTTTCAGAAGCTACTTGGATACCCAAGTCTGAGCTTTTTAAAGCTGGAGTTTCTTCTTCTTTCCTACCTCCAAGAGTCACTTGACTTCTTTGTCTTTGGGGGAGTATGGTGTAGGAGCACCTAGTCTTGCTTATTTTCTTGATTAAGTCTTGTCATAGGTTTCTAATATTGTCTTAGGTTGTTTTGAGTCTTTTCATGAGTGTTTAATCTCATTTTGTGTTTGCAAGATCAATTGTTTCTTCTTCAGGTTTGAGTTGTCATTTTTATGCTCCTAGGCCAAATATGGCTAAAAAGTGCAAAATTGTCTTATAGGCCTAGTTATGCTTTGGAAAGCATTTAAAAATGTTTATAAAGTGATTTTAACCATTCATAGGTGTTTTAGGAAGGTTCATTATGTTAGGTTTCTCAATTTGCTACTTAGAGCAACAAAAATTGTCATCTTGTTTTAAAAAGTTGTCATTTTTGGACATTTCTTGTAAAAGGATGTTGTGCAAGCCTTATGTCCGTATTGGGCTTGAAAAATAACTTGGAAAACTATAAAAGGCCTCCCTTTTCCTTGAAAAAGGTTGGTGATTGTATTTACAAAGGATTCCTAATAGAAAAGATGAAATTTTGGGTTTTTACTATGTTTTTCTCTCCCTTGGAGTAACAGTCTGTATTGTAGCACATCTGGTCCATACTATACCTTTTGGGAAGTGATCATATTGGTTTTCAAATGCTCTCCAAGTGATTATTGTACTAGTTTTCCATTTGCAAGTTGGTTGATTAAAATTATTTCATTCTGGTGTGTTCTCTGCCCTGTCAAGGGTTTGTGGTTTCAAAATGTAACAACTTGACTAATCCAGGTCCGGACTCCCACAAATGAATTTGGTCAAGTTGGTTTGTGTATGTACAATGTATATATGTTTTTTTTTGTGCCAGAACTATGTTTGGAGGATGGATTTGAGTGAATACTAAGCAAGTATGGATTACGCGGCTAGTATCATGGACAAAAACTCAAAATTTGCACCCAAAAAGAATTGGAGTGAACAAATGTGTGAGACAGAGGTCTGAATATGTTTCCAAGGGTGTTGAGAGTCACCTTGGTTTGTTAGAGCGGGTTGTTTTCTATTAAGAATTCTCAGTTTGATTGTATGACAGTGAATTCACTGTTTTGTGAATTTAATGACATTATGTGCAAAATGCACTTCAAGAGCCTATTCAAGTTTTGAAAACACTTCACAAGTATTGATATAGGAACTTTATAAGTGTTTGGAGGTTACTTAATTCCATGGAGGAGTTTGAAATGAATTTCTAACACCTTAGAATGCAGTTATAACAGTGAGGCTGTTGTGACAGGGTTTGTGACAGTCATTTACATGTTTAGTTTCCAGTTTGTATGCCATGTGTTTGGACTAATGCCTGCAGGACAGTAATAGAGGAAGGCTCTACATGGTATGGTAGAAGGTTTATGTCAGTTTGGAAGCTTGGTTAGTGGAGTTGTAATGACTTTCCAATGTTGTTTGGGTCTAAACCCTACCAAACCCTACTAAAATACCTAAAATGGTGGACAACCCCCAAACAACCTTCTCGGGAACTAAAACTATAGAAATCCTTGAGTTTTAACATTATTAACAACATACAATACAACTCCTAAGGTGAAATTGGCCATCGTTGATCAGTGTGAGAAAAAATGCCCCAAATTAGGCCTACTTTGCCTAGTAGCCTTTTAGGTTTGTTTTATAAAAAATGCTTAACCTGATTGGAACAAGGTTAAGGAGACTTGCTAAACTATTTGAAAGCCATTTGAAAACTCAGTAAAAACCATTGAAAATCCTTTTTAGCAAGATAAACTCCATTGTTGGCTTAATCCTAGCATTGGTGGGTTTGAGTAACTTAGAGAAAGGCAAGGTTGTATCTTAAAACTATGAATAGTCCTTACCATCCTTCTTGGGACATTGGAGGAGGTCAATTACAGTCAGGAGATAGCAAGGGAGATGCAAGGTGAGTAGGGCTATGTTTGGAGTGGAGTGACTAGTTAAGCAAGGTAATTTGAGCTTGAGTAAGGAAGGAGTGATAACACATTGGGTGATTGTTTGAGGGGTGTATGAGGTGTTGAACAACTAGAAATCCAAAATTGAAATTACAACCAGAAGGAGGACTCAAAACATTTTCCTTGAGGACCTTTTGAGATTGTTTAAACCAATTAAGAACCATTTAGCAACTTCTCTCACAACCTCCCTATCACTGAGATAGACCAAGAAAATGTTGGTGATGCTCTGCAAAAAGGATTAGAAAACCTGTTTGATGGAAACACACACAAGAGCACAAGAAACAAACGTTAGTGTTAGCAACAAAAGATTATCCTAAACAGGCATATCAAGAGAGATATTAAGCATGAAATAGAAAGCATATAAACATAAAATGAAATAGCTAATCAAGATGCTCATAGTTGCTCCTCCCTTGTTCCTCTCCTCTCCAAGTCCCAAATGAGTGTAGCTCTCAGCAGCTTTTTGCACTATGGATGCTTATGGAGGATTGAGATTTAATACTAAGCTTCAAATATGAAATGAAAAGCTAAATACTATGCTAGAGTAGATAGTGATGCTATGAAAAAGCTCTATGCTAATGCCAGTATAACAACAATACTCTAAAATGCTTCTCCTTTTGCTTGAGGAGAAGGGTTCTATTTATAGAAGAAATGGGGAAATGAAGGGTTAAGATTGAATGGTTTAATCAAGGGCCAAGTTTGAAAGTTGGGGATCCATGTGCACAATTGGCACCAATAAAATGGTGACAAGTGTCAACATAGGATTGGGTTGAGAGAAGAGGTTGGAGGCATTAAAGGCCTGAGAAGACCTAATGGTTATCTAGAAGGTAAGGGTCAAGTCTAAATTAAGATTACCCATTGGATTAAGAGTTAATCCAAGGATAAACCTTTGTGCAAATGTTTAAGAGATAATCATGGTCAAAGCATTAATGGCCTGATGAGACCTTTGGGTTGGGTAGAGGTTGAGTCAAAACAAATGTTTTAACCATGTGGGAGGGTTGAATTAACCATTAATGGTTATTGGAGACTTTGGGGATTAAGTGGTTGAAGGTTGAAAGCTTTCAAAGGTTATCCAAGACTTTGAGCCATTTAGTGGTTGAAGGTTGGAAGCTTTCAAAGGTTATCCAAGACTTTGAGGGTTAATTTGTTGAACACACAAAGCATTAATTGCTTTTCAAAGACTTTGGAGTCTTTGAGAAGTGACTCCAATTTGCTTAGGAATGTGACAATATTTAGGGGATGGATTAGGCTAATTAGGAAGGGTTTAGAAGAATCTAGAAGGGGTTTAGGCATACAAGTGGATTTTGTAGGAAAATGCAAGTGGGAGAAATTTTGGTATTTTCAATTAAAATAAAATCATTTATTTCAATTAAATGGTGTAAGTTGAATTTGGATAAATATTTAAATAAATATTAATTTATTTAAATGAGAAAAAGAAGATAAAGCATTAAAATGCTTGAAGACTTTGAGGGAAACCATTAAAGGCTTGAAGACTTTAAGGAAAACCATTAAAGTCTTAAGAAGATTATAGAAGGAAGCCATCAAGTTTGAAGACTTTAAAGCCATCAAGTTTGAATACTTTAAGGGAAACCATTAAAGGTTTCAAGTGGGTGAGGATAAATAGGATTTTAAATAAATAATTTATTTAAAATAGTTGTGCAACTTGCTTTTGTAGGAAAATATAAGTGGGTGGAGGATAAAGGTGATTTAAATAAATTATTTATTTAAAATAATTGTGCAACTTGTATTTGTAGGAAAATGCAAGTGGGTGGAGGATAAAGGTGATTTTAAATAAATGATTTATTTATTTAAATGTGAGAGGTGGGATTTTGGGGGTTTTAAATAAATATTAATTTATTTAAATGTGAGAGAAGATTTAATTAAATAAATATGATTTATTTATTTAATTAATGGTCTGAATTTGGTTAAGTGAATTAAATCAAATAAATTGAATAATTTATTTAATTAATAGGAGAATAGGGTTAAGATGAATTAATTAAATATTAATTTAATTAATTATTAATTGATGGTTAAATAATCAAATAAATACTAAGTATTCATTTAATTAAGTGGACAGATTTATGTGACTACAGTTGGCATAGCAGGAAAAGGGAAAACAAGGAAGAGGTCTAGCAAAGGATCAAATCTACAAAGTGAGAACAAGAAGAAGGACTTGTCTAAGATCAAGTGCTATGGATGTCATGAATTTGGCCACTATGTCTGCGATTTCCCGCAAAGGAAGAAGAATGAGAAGAAACGGAAGAAGCAGATGGCAGTTTCAGCAAGTGTAGATGAGCTCTCTAGTAGAATGGAGGATGAGTTTGCACTCATAGCTTGTATGGTTAGCTCAACCTCACAGAGTGTTTGGTATATAGATAGTGGGGCATCATTTCATATGATAGGAGTTAGAGAGTATACACAGAACAACCGGAAGGCTTTGTAGCACATAGAAAAAAGACCCACGTGTGTAGATTGAAGAGAGCTTTGTATGGACTCAAGCAGGCTCCTAGAGCGTGGTATGAGCACATTGATAGTTACTTGCTGAAAATGGGCTTTGTGAAGAGTAAGGCATATGCTAACCTCTACTACTTGGTTGTTGGGGTGAGATTCTCATTCTTGTCCTATATGTGGATGACTTGTTTCTAACAGGTTCACTAGGGCTCATAGAGGAGTGCAAAAGGGACCTTGCAGTAGAGTTTGAGATAAAGGATTTGGTACTTATGTGTGCTACTTTCTAGGCATGGAGGTATGACAAACAGATGGAGAGATTTTCCTTGGACAAGGGAAATATTGCATAGAAATCTTGAAAAGGTTCAGGATGGAGGATTGCAAAGCCATGTCTACACTTATGATCATGAATTGAAGGAAGGTAGACAAATCCAGGGAGAAAGATGTAGATCCCACCTTATATAGGCAGTTGATTGGTTCTCTCATGTATTTGGTCACCACAAGGCCAGATATAACATTTGTAGTAAACTCTCTTAGTCAGTTCATGGTTGAGCCAAAGGGAGTACATTGGACAACGACAAAGCATATTCTACGTTATTTGCGAGCTACAGTCGAATATGGAATTAGGTATGCTCGAGGTGAAGGAATCAGGTTGATGGGCTATACTTATGTAGATTGGGTAGGTGGTACAACAAACAAGAGAAGCACTTCAGGGTGTTGTTTCAGTCTGGGATCAGGAGTTGTCTCTTGGTTCAGCAGGAAGCTGAAGTTTGTGGCTCTGAGTTCTACAGAGTCAGAATACATAGCAGCTAGCATGGCGAAAAGTGAAGCTATATGGCTTCGGAAATTGCTAGTAGCCTTGTTTGGTCAGAAGGTGGAGACTACAGTGATACACTGCAATAATCAAAGTTGCATCAAGTTGACTGAGAATTTGATGTTTCATGATAAGTCGAAACATATAGACATCAGGTATCACTTCATCAGATATTGTGTATAGCAGGGGATTGTTCAGCTATAGTTTATACCTACAGATCAGCAGGTAGTAGACATTCTGACAAAGGCATTGGCGAAGGCAAAATTCATCTTCTTCAGTGAGTAGTTGGGTGTCATGTAGAACAACTTCCTCGCTAAGAGGGAGTGTTAGTTTGGTTAGCTAGGACAACTGGTTCTCCATATGTAATAACTAGTAAATAATTGTGTGCTAAACAATTTTTGTTAGATAGGGACAATTATTTGTTAATTATTTGATCTATTTTAGAAACTTCTAGCAACCAATTTTATTAGGGTTGTTTAGTTGTTATTAATCTCAGCCATTGATTGAGAATTAATCTCGGCAAACCAACGAGAGTAGTATAAAAAGGGGTCAAGGGTCATTTGGAGCATATGAAGTTTGTAGAGAAACTTGTAGTGTTAGCAAGTAGTCTTGCAATGTTAGCAAGGGCGCAGCGATAGCATTGGGATAGTAGCCGGGTGGAATCTCAGCAAGAGAAATTGGGAGGTCATCGAAGCTCTACCAGTAAGAGGCAAGCAATATTTGTATCTCTTGATTTGTTGTAGTTAATATATATTCCTCATCTGCAGAACTGGTTTTCCCTTTGGGGTTTTTTGAGGACAATTGTCCGAAAATATTATGTCACTGTGTTGCATATTTCTTTCCGCATGTTTTTATTTGTGAAGTTGCAGCTGTGTTATTTTTCAGTATTTCGTAGTTAAATAATCTTTATGAGATAAGAGATTAATAATCAGTAATTGCAATAGAATTTTCACATTCAAATCGCGGTGGACGACGGGATCTGGCTTAAAACTGTGCAGATATTGTAATGCAGAGCATATTTCGGCGGCAATGCGTGTTCTGGCTTGCCAAGGGAGCAGCCGACGGGCTTTTTTGTAGTTCAGATGATCTGCGAGGCATTCGTTGGACATATACTCACATATTATACAACCTTCCTCGAAACAGGCCCCCACAACCCTGACTAAATTTGGATGTCGTACTTCTCTTAAAATATCGATCTGCAAATAGAAATCTGTAAAGAACTTGTAAAGAAAATAGAGGAGAACAAATTGTGCAGTGATTTTATGAAGATTTTACACTAAAACAAAGGAAAAAGAACTATTTGGTAATTTGACTTATTATATTTATATTGTTAAAATTTCTGCAAAGCAAAATTGCAGATCTAGCTAGGGAAGAGAAAACAAAACTTGCAGGAGAAAAAATGAAACTCTATTAATTCATTATATTTTTACATTATGCAAAAGCATGATTTATAGAAACAAGGCACCGCACAGAAGTATGAAATTAGCGAAACTCTATTAATTCATTATATTTTTACATTATGCAAAAGCATGATTTATAGAAACAAGGCACCGCACAGAAGTATGAAATTAGCGGTGAAAAATGCTTAGTTAAACTTATTGATCTGTAGTTTGCATGAAAACAGATCCACTATTCTTGGAGATAATGGAGAGGATCATGCAAGCGGTCCATCATTCACGGAGAGTGAGAGAGGATCATGCAAACTGGATGCAAAACTCACGCTAACATATATACCTCGCGTTCGAACTCCTGTTGGCCCTGTAAGCTGTTCTCACTGAGAATTTTGAGTGCAAGGGTTGTTTGCCCAATTTCGCCTTTGTAAACGATGCCATAGCCTCCTTCCCCGAGTTTTAAATGCTCAGAGAAGTTAGACATCGTCAAAAGTGTACTCGCTGAATTCAAGATTACAAAACGAGGAGAACGAGCTCAAGGTTTTGAGCAATGGCCTTGAATGCAACCGGTCTTGAAGAAGTCTAATTTGAGCTTCTTTGTCTTGCAGTATGCTGTGATTTTGCTCTGCTGTCGCTGCAAGCTTTCGCTATGCTGCTTGGAGCTCATGGATGGCTTCGTTTCTTTCACATGAGATTTTGTTTAGTTTCTCAGCCATTGACTCAAGATTTTCTTCGACCTCGATTTGTCGCCTGCTAAATTCCTGGCATTTCTCTTCGGCAAGTCTTAAGAGAGAGGTCACCTTTCTTTTTCTTTGACCTTTTCATTGAAGCCGGATTCAAGCTCTTTAATCTGAGAAACGCACAAAAACTTATGAAATTTCACAGGGAGAGCAATAAATTGCGTCTAAGTTATTAAGATGCTAGAAAGCGTGCCTACTCTGTAATTCACTTTAAGCGCAGCCATTTCTGCTTTTTTCCGTTTGGTGGTGTCCTTTCGCGATACTGCTTCCACGTTCTCTGTCATGCTCGAGGCCTGTGTGAGCTCGTCTTTCAAGGTTTCAATATCCCTATTCGCATCCTACATTAAAGAGGCCTATTTACAGTTTGTAAGAAGATCACAAACGCAGATGGTTAAATATTTCTACAGCCTTTAGTGGGTTCATCAAGAGGAAATACCTGATGTCCTTGGGATTCATTTTGGACAGTACCATGAGAATATACTTCATCAAAAAGGTTTATCGTACTGTCTTCCGATGGGAATCAGAGGAATCCTTATCGATCGTGAACGTTCTCTCTGAATTGTTCCCTTCTTCGGACCTAGTACTGGTGACATCTCCATTCACCGCAATACTCGACGGAGTCTGATTGCCGATGTGCAGATCCCGATCTGTTATAATTTTCAGGAGAAACATGAATTGTAGAGGCTTCCGAAGGTTTTCCCAGCAAATCAGACAAAGGACTGTCGAAGCTCTTAGATTTCATGGCTACTGCTTGAAATTAGCAAAAATCCAACAAAAACGGAGCTTGTAAATTTCGGCTGCCATATTAGTTCAGACAACACCAACAAGAAAGCTATTTGGCGCAGAAATAGATAAATTGAACCCCTAGTTATACTGTAAAAGTTGATTTTTTTGTACTGACCATCATCTACCGGAGAGCCTTGCCTTCGTAACTGGAGTTTGTCTTTACACACGATCGCGACGTCTCAGGACTCCATGGCGTGCTTTGGGACATAATTCGCTTTGCCTCGCTTTCGAATCCTCATCCGCCTGTACAACTTTTTATGTGAAAACTGTAGAATTTTGAACCTAACCTATCCTCTCTGAACCAACTGATTAGCAAACAATAACAGCAAAAAGAAGAAAAACACCAATATCTTTATTGAAGCTTAATTAAAAAATTACATAGAGGTTGTATATATAAAGAATTTGCAGTCTAGAAGAATAAATAATAACTGCAGTTCTAAATATATTCCTAGCTTTGCATGGAAAGCTACTAAGGCTCTCAAACTAAAAAAAGCAAACTACTCCCTAAATTAAGAATACAATAAGTGCATGCACAACATGCTTTATTTACTAAAAACAAACTCGTGCAAAAAGCAAAAACTAAAAATAGTCCTAAGGATTCATGCATGCTGGAGTACATGCTTTATTTGCATGAATAAACAAAAAAACTATTAACTAAAAATAGCTTATGCATGGTGATGAATGGATAGTTTCATGTCCAAACTGGAGTTACATGGAGCTGCATGCTAGAGCAGCATCACTTATCAACATACTCCCCCTTGATGCTAAGAGGGCTGACAATCTTATCTCGTAGTGCTATAAACTGAGCTTTCGCAACCGCTTTGGTGAATATATCTGCTAGTTGATCCTGGGTGTTGATGTGCTTCAATTCGACATCCTTCTTTTGCACCAAATCTCGTATGAAGTGATATTTCAAATCAAAATGCTTAGTTTTGCTGTGATGAACCGGATTCTTAGCTAACTTGATGGCACTCACATTGTCACAATAAATTACTATAGGCTGAATTTGTTTTTCTCCAATTTCTTCCAAAAATTTTCTAAGCCAAAGGGCTTGTGTACCTGCTGAGGTAATTGCAACATACTCTGCTTCTGTAGATGAGAGGGCAACAATACTTTGTTTTTTCGAGCTCCAGGTAATCAAACCAGAACCAAAAGAAAAACAATTTCTAGATGTAGATTTACGGTCATCCATAATACCTCCCCAATCTGAATCACTAAAGCCTACAAGATTGAACTTTTCAGAAGAGTAGTAATGAATACCAAAACTTGAATTCCCTTTCACATACCTCAAAATCCTCTTGGCTGCCTTCATATGTATTTCAGATGGATTTGTCATATACTTTGAAACAAGTGAAACTGAATAAGCAATATCTGGCCTCGTGTGGGTTAGAAACATCAAGCTCCCCACAATACTTCTGTAAGTTGTCTCATCAACTAAATCAGCACCATCATCTCTACATAACAAATCTCCATGAACACTTGGAGTGGAGGCAGGGTTACAATCAGTCATATTAAATTTCTTCAGCATATCCTGTGCATACTTTGTTTGACAAATGAAAATCTCATCCTTACTTTGATAAACCTCCATTCCTAGAAAATATTTCATTAGACCAAGATCTTTCATCTCAAATTCTTTCATCATAGCAGCTTTGAATTCATCTTTCATCTTAGAACTACTACCCATATACAAAAGATCATCAACATACAAACTTATGATGAGAATATCAGTACCTTCGTGTTTGTAGTAAAGGGTAGGATCACTCTTACTTCTCTGGAAGCCATTCTCCTGAAAATATCTATCAATCCTGGCATACCATGCTCTTGGTGCTTGCTTGAGGCCATACAAAGCCTTCTTCAACTTTTAGACATAATTATCTTTTCCTTCCACTTCAAAACCTTGTGGCTGCTCTACATATACTTCCTCTTCTAAGTACCCATTCAAGAAGGCACTTTTCACGTCCATATGATGTATGCTCCACTTCTTCTGAGTTGCTAATGAAATCAGCATTCTTATGGTCTCTTGTCTTGCTACTGGTGCAAATGTCTCTTCATAATCAATTCCATACTTTTGTGTGAAGCCTTTAGCAACTAATCTTGCCTTGTGTCTTTCAACACTCCCATCACTGTTAAACTTGGTCTTGTAGACCCATTTGGTGCCAATCCTTTTTTTGTCATGTGGAAGTTCTGTTAACTCCCAAGTATCATTCTTGTGAATGGAATCCATCTCTTCTTCCATGGCTTTCACCCAAACCTCATTAGTACATGCATCTTCAAAACATGATGGTCCAAAATCAGCCTTGGCTAATAAAGCAAAATTCACTGTTTCACCTACTGGGTTTCTTCATGTACTTGATTTCCACTCCTCTGGTAGATATCACTCAATCTCCTTACTTTCCTTGTAGAACTTGGAGAAGAAGATGGACTTGACTTGGTACTAAAGAACTTGATGAAGGGTTGCTTGGTGGAGTTAAACCACTGGATATAGAAACATTAGTTGGCTGCTCATGATCAATATCAGCAATTATATCATCATTCAAAATAGATTTTGGCTTCTCAACATGGCCTTTTTTATGACCATAAACTCCCCCTTCATCAAAAATCACATCTCTTGAGACAATAAGCTTGTTAGTGAGGGGATTATACAATCTATAAGACTTGCTTTTCTCACTATACCCAATAAAAATACATGACTCACTCTTTCCATCTAACTTCCGTCTATTCTAATCCGGTACATGCACATAAGCCAAACAACCAAAAACTTTGAAATGATTAACATTAGGCCTTTTACCATACCAAGCTTCATAAGGAGTCATCTTTTCTAGTGTACTTGTGGGGCTATGGTTGAGGATGTACACCGCTGTAGCAACTCCATCTCCCCAATAAGAATTGCTCAATCCCTTGGTTTGTAACATGCACCTTGCCATTTCAACCACAGTACGATTCTTCCTTTCAGCTACTCCATTTTGTTGAGGTGTGTATGCAGTAGTAAGTTGCCTCTTGATGCCATTAAAATCACAATAACTTTGGAAAGCCTTTGAGCAAAACTCTCCTCCACGATCAGTCCTTAAACATTTGATCTTGCACCCTTTCTCATTTTCTACAAGGGCTTTAAACTTCTTGAATGTATCCAAAGCTTCATCTTTGGCCTTCAAAAAATATACCCAACAATTTCGTGAGTAATCATCAATAAAAGTGATGAAATATGATGACTTACCCAAACTCTTAGTCTGCATAGGACCACATATATCTGAATGAACAAGCTGAAGTGGGTGATGAGCCCTCCATGTATTGCCCTTTGGAAATTTTTCTCTTGCATGCTTTCCTTTAGCACAACCTTCACAAACCTCCTTGTGTTCCTCAACCTTGGGCAAACCAGAAACTAATGCATGTGAGATTAGAAACTTCAAACTACGAAAATTTAAATGCCCATACCTGAGATGCCATAACCAACTTGAATCCTCATAAGCCATATTTGCCAAACTGTTGTTATGTTCACCAAACCTCAAGGGGAACATCCTATTTCTTGTCATAGGAACAACAGTGATCACCCTATTATCCTTATTCTTATCATAGATAGTACAAGTCTTATTCCCAAAGACTACTTTATAATTTTTCTCACATAGCTGCCCAACACTTAACAAATTGTGTTTCAATTGTGGAGTATAATAAATATCATGAATACTCTTTATACCTTCTTTTGTTTGGACTTCTATAGCTCCTTTGGTAGCAACCTCCAATGATTTATCATCACCAAGTTGGATCTTGGATTTGAAACTTCCATCCTTTGTTGAGAACAACTTCTCATTCCCTGTCATATGGTTAGAGCATCTAGAATCTAGGTACCAAGCATCTTTACTAGTATTTTCACCCTTGGCATAAGATAAAAATAAGTGATCAGGAGGATTGTCACTACTTTCTTGAGCATAGTTAGCACTTTTACCTTCTTTCAATTTGCATTCTCTTTCAAAGTGGCCATACCTATTACAATGGTAACATTGAACATTTCTCTTATCAAATCTGCCTCTACCTCTTCCTCTGAAACCACCACTTCCTCTTGAGCCACCTCTTCCTCTACCTCTTGAAGAATTTTGGCTTTGCCCTTTACCTTGGCCTTGATTGATCTTGGCACTACTGCTGCTTGTATCTTCATTTTTTGTGATTAGCAATTTAGAGGAAAATGCTTTCTCTACACCTTCAAAAGAATCATTCAATCTTTCTTCATGAGACATCAGGGATCCAACCAGTTGATCAAACTGTAGTTTTGTCAAATCCTTGCTTTCTTCTATGATTATTGCTACATGATTCCATTTGGGTGTCAAAGATCTCAACACCTTTTTTTATCAAAACTTCATTGCTTACAATTTCTCCAAGTGTAGCCATTTTATTGACCACATCTTTGACTCTGACACAATAATCACTTATACTTTCAGCTTCTTGCATCTTCAAATTCTCAAACTCTCGCTTCAATGTCTGAAGTTTGACCACTTTAACTTGATCACTACCCTGGTAAGCTTCTTGTAGAGTCTTCTAGGCATCTTTGGCAATTGTTGCTCCTGATATTCTTGGAAATAAGCTCTTATCAAGAGCTATCTGAATGTGAAACAAAGCTTGAGCATTCTTTTTCCTTGCTTCCTTTCTTGCTGTTCTTTCATTGGCTGTAAGGGCATTCCAATCAGTTGGCTCTTCATAACCTGATTCAATAATCTCCCACAAATCTTTTCCAATAAAAAAGGTCAGCATCTTAACGCACCAATAATCATAATCATTCCCATCAAATTCTGGAATGGGCATATGGTTAGAATTCGACATGATTAACTTTGGCGAAATTCCAACAATAAAATTTTAATCCAAAACAATTTTACCTGCTCTGATACCACTTGTAGAATTTTGAACCTGACCTATCCTCTCTGAACCAACTGATTAGCAAACAATAATAGCAAAAATAAGAAAAACACCAATATCTTTATTGAAGCTTAATTAAAAAATTACATAGAGGCTGTATATATAAAGAATTTGCAGTCTAGAAGAATAAATAATAACTGCAGTTCTAAATATATTCCTAGCTTTGCATGGAAAGCTACTAAGGCTCTCAAACTAAAAAAAACAAACTACTCCCTAAATTAAGAATACAATAAGTGCATGCACAACATGCTTTATTTACTAAAAACAAACTCATGCAAAAAGCAAAAACTAAAAATAGTCCTAAGGATTCATGCATGCTAGAGTACATGCTTTATTTTCATGAATAAACAAAAAAACTATTAACTAAAAATACCTTATGCATGGTGATGAATGGATAGCTTCATGTCCAAACTGGAGTTGCATGGAGCTGCATGCTAGAGCAGCATCACTTATCAACAAAAACATGATAATGATAAAAAAAAACTAGATGATATTTCAGACTAGAATAATTTACAGGTTAATTTTTTTTTACATAGATATGGCACTACCGGCTAAAATTGTTCCCATGACAAGCTTCTTGACGCCCTTCTCTGAGATCACTTCAACAATTCCCTTGGCAACATCGTCCTTCTCCACAAACAAAAGCTCTGCTTTGAACTGTTGCACAGTTCATCAACGCTCTCATTATTTTCATAAAAGTGAGATTTCTGCAGCGTTTTAATAGCATTTATAGGGATTCTACCTGCAATTGAATCATTACGTACGCTTCAGCTATTATGCGGTTTTAATCAATGAAGATCGACTCAAAAGTATTCAGTTAAATCGTCAAATAAAAGGGAAGCGAAAAATGAACCTGGGCTCCTTCGCAAATATCCAAGTATTTTTTCATGCAAGTGTCGAGCTCCGTCTCTTTAACCTTGAGGTGGGCCTTCACGACATCCTTGCTCACTTGATTCAGAAGAATTTTACCTACTACAATCCCATAAACATGCAATTTTGTTAAAGAAAACAAATGAAGATTCGTACACTTAGTAATCAATCGAAGGTCGAAAGGCTTACTGGGTGATGGCATGTAGCGCAGTGGAAGGCGGACATGAAGAAGAATTATTAAGGTTTCTTGTCTATTATCCAGGTTTTGTAGCGCCCATTTGAGAGCTCTGACGCTCTCAGCCGAGTCTTTTCCAGCAACCACATATATTTCCTCCTGAGGAGTATTATTCTCATGAAGAATAATTTCCTCAATTTCTTGTTCTGTTACAACCTACAGAGCGCTCTGCTGGCTTCGGATTCCTACTTGAGTTCTCCTTTTTAATGTCTGCAACTAGAGCCTCCTCACAGTAGAGAAACCATAGTTACAGTGGACATTTAAGAGGAATTCAAAGAATAAAACACAAAAAAATGTCTGGTTTCCAGGGAGCTCATAGTAGTCGGTGATGATAAGTGTCTGATTTCTAGGAAGCTCACAGTAGTAGGTGATGATAAGAATGTCTGGATTACACCAGATATTTTGATCAGTTTAATGAACCCCAAAAATTACCCTTTTGGACGTGTTTGATCGAGTCTGTAATTGGAGTAAGTGGAAAAAAGTACTATAATCAAAGATATCCCGTGACTATCGGCAAACATCATTAAATTCAAGGAAGATTCCTAGATTTTTCGCGCCCCACACAGCTTAATGTCTACAGACATTTCGTTTAAAAATAAATAAATGTAGACTTTATGCCGATGCATGTTATTTGATTTGTGGTCCTTTTTTCTTTTTTGGAACGCCAATTTTGTAATAGTTACATATGGTTAAACATTAGAAGCGAATAATCTAGATAGCCAGACCTTATGTGGATGGATGTTGTTTCATCTATAGAATTGAACATCGCAAGCGAATAATCTAGATAGTTAGACTTTAGACGAATAGATGTTATTTGATTTCTTGTTATTTTTGTCTATTCTAGAGTTACATCATGACTAAAAATCACAAGTAAATAATCTAGATAGTGTTATTATGAGAATCCGGTTATTACTGAGGGAGGGAGTGAATTAGTAATAAAACAAATCAACACTTCACAAAACTGTATCGGTAACTACTCAAATAATCTTCTAAATTGATTTAACAAACCATTCACTCAAGTGTTCATCAATATGCAAACAAAGTAAAGATATCAAATGCATAAATCAACAATGCATCCACCACATGAACACAAAGATTTTTGGCATGGAAACCCAACTGGAAAAACCACGATGGGAATTAGCACCCACAATATAAATTTTCACTCTTTTGGAATGCGCCTTGTTAAAGGCCTAGCCCAGTTAAGAGCTTACAATATGCCCGGTTAAGAGCAGACCATGTTAGGATTCACTCGGTCAAGGGATTTTGCCTCAGCCTTGTTAGGAGCTATACCTTGTTAAGAGTAACCTTGTTAGAGGATTTCAAACTGAAGTTAATGAGCCACTCGGTGAAGGGATTTACAATATCAGATCTATTAGGGTCTACCCGGTTAAGGGATTTCAAATTGTTGTAACTATTAGGGAACAATAGGGCAAATGATCTTATTACAACACTTCCTTGCTTGCTAGTATAGATCCTTTTTAGCACAACTCTCCTACACACATGCAGACACTTCAAACTGGTTCGACAATACCTTCTTCTCAAACCACCGACACAAAATCCCTTCTCCAACTAGCCCTAAATACACTTTTCAGTTAGGGCAGCTACAAACCCTAAATACATCAACAAGATACAATGAATTTACATATGGGGCGGTAAAACACTCGGCCAAAATACATTATATCTATCATTACAACAAATTTCTAGATGATTTCCATCGTTGAATGATCACCGCACATCGATTTGATAAGAAGTCAAACCCTTGTTTAATTCTTTTGAGCACTTTGTTGTTTCATTCTTCTAAGCACCATGGTTAGATGTTGTACACTGATTAACCTATAGAAACTCATAAGTTACAAGGTATGCACCTCAGAGATTACATATTGCCAATATAAGAAGGATGGGCCTTGACTTAAAGCCATGTTAAGCATTATTTGAAAGAATAGAGAGAAGATCTATTATCTTCATTACAATCATTTTAGAATAAATGCCAACACATTACCCTCTTATTTGACTCATTTCAAAAAATTGCAATAATATTCTAATTAATTATGAATTTCATAATATTAATGTATATAGTTATAATAATTTAATAATTATCTCATATAAAATACGTTATTAGTACTTGTCATATGCAATACTGTTGTAATCACTTAAGTCTAATTAATCAATTTTTTGCACCAATCAAAAGTGATTATTAGGAATTGTTGTAGGCAATACTATTGCATTCACTTAAGCCTAATTAAACAATTATTTTGACCAATAAAAAATTATTATTATTTTTGTTTCAAAATAAACTTTATTTTATATAGTTGAAATTTATATTTTTAAATTAAAAATAATTTATCTACGCTATGATTGGATGAAAAAAATTGGTGTTATAGGAGCAAATTTATAGGAATGATTTATGAAAAAAATTTACTCCTTTTATGTATGAAAATAACTCCCAACAACTAACTATTACATTATTAACATTATTTTATATATCAATCTAATTAAAATTAACCATAAATGTAATGCTCTCCAACATATATCTCTTATGATTAGAAATAGGAAACTATTGTGGAGTGGGACATATATCTCTTAACTACACAAGTTTTTGTTTCTTATCAAAATTATATGACTATTGTTGTTTGTTTTCATCTATATTTGCACAAATAAAAACAATATATATATTATGTTAGTATGCAAAGCTATTTTTAAATAATGTATTTATAAATTTAATTGTATAGGGGGTTTAAACAATGACTTTTTTTCTATTCTACTTTCACTTCTAAAATGGGTATTGTAATTAAGAACACTAACATTCATAAGTTTCTAGGATATGATTTATGTGGACTCCCATGCAATAAAATCTAAGATCAACATGAAGAAAGTTTCTTGGCAGATTTCAAAGGAATATGATTTTACTTTTGGAACAATTATCCTGATGTCTAGTGATCAAATTTTGGAATGGTATACGGTTGATTGAAAACAAAACTTTATCAAAGACAAATAATGTTTCATTACAGACTTATTAGGTTGTTTCAATAGAGAAAAAGTTAAAACCAATTATGATAGATGCGAAAACTTAAATGCTACAATAGAATTCTTATGATATTAGACTAGTCTTCAATATGACTAAATTAACTAAAACTAGACTATCATATGATTTTGCTTACTATTGATACCTTACATTTTATATTATCATTCATATGGTAAAGATTTGATTATAAATAATTATCTGTCTAAGAAACATTATGATCACAAAACTATTTACATGCCTACTGAAATTATAAATCTAATTGCTACTATAAACTTTATTTATTTTTAAAACACTAAATTACAAAGTACAGCTTGAATGCAAAATGGGTCCCATGATTGTCTTTGATAATTACAAAGTACAACTTGAATGCAAAATGGGTCCCATGATTGTCTTTGATGGCCGCGGCTATTTTGGCTCCAAAACAGACCTTTCATACAGCGTGATAGCGATGCGTTAGCCAATCGTAACTGTTTATTGTAAAATCGACGGTGTAAAATATTCGATTGTACTATCGTTTTGAAGCCAGAATAGATGTGTCCTCTTTGATTAGTGATGACAACCACAAAATGACTATCCAACTGATAGAATGGTCCATTTATTCTTTATTAAAGGTGTCGAAATATGAAACGTTTAGTGATGATAACCACGAAATGACTATCCAAAGAGGACGGGTTTGGATCGGTGTCCATACGCGGAAGGAATCATGAAGGAATATTCGCTGATCCTATTTAGATAAGTCTGTCGACTTGACTTTAGATGTGAGATTAAAAATCTTTAATTATTTTTCACATATTTTTCACACAGTCTTGGAATTAAATCGCCAATCTTTGGAGATAAAATATTGTTTCGAAAAAATAAATAAAAAGATCTTCGCAATATTTTAGCTATTGGAGATAAAAAGTAGTTTCGAAAAAATAAATAAAAAGATCTTCGCAATATTTTATTTCATTCTTTGAAAGAGCGTATAATATTCTGTCTCGATACAACTCAGATTTATCCAACTTTAAAATTTGCCATTGACAGGTGTTCGTGTTGTGTTGGTTCCCAACTTCTAAGTTATCATAACTTTCCTTGCGGAGTACATAGGAAGAATAAGTGGTTTTTTTTTTTGGTATTTGAGCTTTTTTAAAATCTATTTGAAAATATATTAAGCTATTATTTTATTTCAAATAAGTGTTATTAAAAACAAATATTAATGACATTATATTTGGTTGTTTGTGTTTTCATAATATAATAGATGAAAATAACATTTTGAGATATATATTTAAGATACATAAATTTAAAATGTTATGTACATCTACTAAGTTCAAAAAGATAATCAAGTAATTAAAAAAGAAAGAAAGTAATTGAATTGATCAAAAAATGATTCGAATGATATTATAAATGAGCATATTATATATTTTTATTATGACAATTTCAATATAGAGGGAAATCCAGAATTAGATTAGTATCAAAGATTTGAGATGGCTAAGACCTAAGAATTGGATGAGTTGGGATACATTTTTCTTGCAACCTAATCCACTTGGCATGGTTTTGTCTTGAGTGCAACATGCCTTCTCTATTTGCATGAAATGTATGCTTGGATGATATTTGTGTAACAAAAGCCAGGGGGTGGTAAGAAGCACCACTAGGAATTACTATTACAAATGACTAGAGCAATGTACTTCCTTGCTTGAATTGAGTCAACAACTTGGTCAAAATAGATAAATAACAATGGTGTTTAATGATAAATAGATAAATAACAATTTGATAGCTTAAACCCCTTAATTAACACTATTTACTATACTTTTGATGTGTTGTCCTAATTTTCTATTGATTCTATAGGCATTAAAATGAACTAGGGAGACACCTTCAAAAAAAAGTCTTAGACACATAATCTAACAGTGTTATCAAACTAGCTAATGGTAAATGATCATATTCCAGAAGAGTTAACATGGGAAATGCCTATTTTTGAATTTTAAAAAAAGAGGAATCGAGATTTGTTAACGGTTCAGTCTAAGGGATGTGGCCACAATTAGTCTAATATGGGAATGATTTATGAATTATAGTTAGAATGTTCTAGACTAAGTGATATGAAACACAAAAGTTTTAGACATAGCATTTGAGTCAATAAGTATATCAAATGGTAGAAATTAAGTGTTGGGACCATACATTAAAGATATCCATGAAAGTGGTGTAAAATGAGTTGGGAAATAATTAAACATCTACATTTTTTCATATTTTATGCCCCACTTTAGTCCACATACAAATTGAAGTGATCATGTATGCCATTGCCAATGTAGAAATGAATAAATTAAAAATGATAAAAGGATATAAAGAAATTCTAGAATCCAAATAAATATAACAAGTGTGTGCTTGTAATTTCTAAAAATTGTACATAAATTGAGAATAGAATCTTAGTAAAAAAAATTCTAGTTTGATTGTGTGCACTACAAAATAGTACACATAAGCTAAGAAGCGGAAAATAAATAAAAATGAATACTAAATGATATGAAACCAATAGAAAGTTTCTTTAGGAACCTAGCTTTTATACCAATAAAAAAACATCTAGATGTTGAGAGGTGGGTGAATTAGCATATATTAAAATTTAATCAATTATCATTCATTCCATTTATCATATATGTAGGAATAAATAACAGAAAAACACAAATACAATCACACATAAACACCAAGAGTTTACGTGGAAAACCCAATGAGGGAAAAACTATAGTGAGAACTATCTCACTATATGAAGAACATGTTACAATGTTTAGGCTCAAGACCAAAGAACTCATTTCCCCTAATGTGGACTTAGAAGGCTAGGATGCACAACCTTAGGGCAAGATACAAAAGACTTGCAAACATTGACGATCACTTCTTCAAGAAAAGATACATTAATTAAATTGAACTATAGGAAGCCATATCCATTGACATTTTGATTATAGTTCTCTATTAAAACACATATAAAACTTCCTTAATTAATGCACACTACTATACTTTTGAACCTTTGCACAACTTCACAAACACTTTGTACAACACCTAAACTCATTCACTCATCTACAAAATGGAGGTCATGATTGGATCAAGGGGTTAAATACATAAGGAAAGCATAAAAATCAAGGTGCACTTGTTCTAAAATCTTCTCCTTTACATTTTTAAAAGTGGTCATAATCTTTTCCACTCATTATATAATCATTTATTTCTTGCTTGATGTGCCTTCCACATATCGAAAATGGGATTAAATGAACCTTTTATATTCAATTTGGACTTAAAATGAACACGTTCATTTTCATGCCCAAGATCAATTATGTATTATCTCCTCTTGGATCCCAATAGTAACCTTGAGTGCTTAGAAATAAGTGATCTTACTTTTATTTTTAGGAGGCCTGCCTGTAGATGTATAAATCTGACCATATAATTAAATAAATATTTAATGTTTATTTAATTCATTAAATCAATTCATCTATTAATTAAATTATATTTAATTAATCCCCCACACATTCTTCTATTGATTAAATAAATTATTCAATTTATTTGATTGACCACATTCTAACCTTTAATTAAATAAATCATTTTTATATAATTAAATCCCCTTTTCATTTAATTAAAATCTCTCCCATTTAAATAAATCAATATTTATTTAAATATCCTTCCAATGCAAGTTGTATCCACCCTTTTGAAATAAATCACTTTATTTCAAATTAAATCCAAAAATATCCTCCCACTTGCATTCTCCTAACAAATCCATTTGCATGACTCATTATCTTCTAGATTCTTCTAGATTCTTCTAAACCATCCTAATTAGCCTAATCCCCCCCTTAAGAATTTGCACATTCCTTAAGAGAAGGTCACTTCTCAAAAAGCCTCAAAGTCTTTATAAACCATTAAAGGCTTTATGTCTTCAATAAGCTAACCTCCAAAGCCTTCAATAACCATTAATAGTTAACTCAAGCTTGACCCTTGGTTAGAGACTTTCTCTCTAACTTAAACCTTCTCTAACCCATGGGTCTCTTCAAGCATTCATTGCTTTGACCATCGTTATCCATTAACTCTTCCACAAGAGTTTATCCTTTGGACGAAGGGATTATCCAATAGGTCAACCCTGATCTTACCCCTTAGGGTGACCACCATGTCTTCTCAAACATTTAATTCCTCTTCTCTCTCCTCTCAAGCCATCTCATGTTGAAAATTGTCACCATTTCATTGGTGAAAATTGTAAACATAGATTGAAGATCATTCAATCCTATCCCTTGTTAATGTAAGGAAGTTAAGTAACGGAACAACTTCCTACACTAACCTTGAGAGGAGGGTAATGCAAATTTTTTTACAGGTCATCACAACTGTTATAGAAAAAAGAAATAGATATAATAACATTCAAACCATAACATAATGATTTATGTGGAGAAAATTCTTTCAAGAGAAAAACCCCACACTCTAAAAGCCACCCAATAAATTATTTAGCAGTCAAAATAGATTACAATATACTTGAAGAGAAATCTCTTCACAGGAGTACCACTAATCAAAGATTCAGAGATAACTCAATAGCCATAAGACTCTTACACACAACCTCTATTGCACACACCTCATATACAAGAGATACAATACAAGAAACCATCAAATGATATCACAAAACCATGGACTAAAAGCACCCAATAAGGTGTGGCCAACCTTATCTCCCTTCTAGATGTCCTATGATGTTTCCCTTCCTTTTATAGCTCATTTATGTGTCCGATGTGTTTTATATTTCCTATTTTAGGAGTGCAAACTTCCAAAGGCCATAACTTGAGAATCGTGTGTCCTATTGACGAGCCGTTTGAAGCATCGAAAAGTTGCCGAAGTGATCTATTGCCTAAAAAATGGCTATGTCATTTATGCTCACTTTTCAAGGCATTTAAGGGCCTCTAAAGTCCTCAAAATCAAATTTATACCTTTCATTGGACCCCTCCAAAGCAGAAAATTTAATATCTTTAAAGCTAGCTATGATCTCGTGGTGTAACTTTACCAAAATACTTATATAGGCAACCAAAAGCTTATGGGAGGATTTCTTACCATTTCATTCTCAAATGAAAATTTTATATAAATAGTAACCTCATGTAAATGCAAGGTTGAGACACCATTTTCCCAACAAATCTCCCACTTGTTGAACACCTTGCAAGAGAAAAGGGAGTATCAACACAATGAATCAATTGCTAGGGGCCATAAGGCCCATAGAATCCGAACACCATCAAAACTTCTCTGTGCTCATAGCCTTAGTTAAAGAATTTACAACATTCATCAAAGTTTCTACCTTAACCATCTTTACCCTTCCATCTTCGACCATATCTCTGACAAAATGATATTGAACATCAATGTGCTTGGTACGAGCATGAAATATCGGGTTCTTAGCTAGGCAGATCACACTCTGGTTATCACAATAAACTGTCACAGCTCCTTGTTTTATTCTAATGTCTGAGCATAGTCTCTTGAGCTAAATGGCTTCTTTAAAAGCATGAGTAGCTACCATATACTCTTCTTCAGTAGTGGACAAAGCAACCACAACCCGTCGCTTACTCATCCAACTAATTGCGCCACCAGATAAGGAAAACACATAAGCACTAGTGTATCTTCTGTTATCAATATCAATTTCCTAGTTTGAATCCACATAACCATAAATATCAAGGAAATCACGTCTCCAACTAAATTACCATGATAATACAAATAATACTCTGAGGTACCCTTCAAATATATGAAGACTCTTTTGACTACATCCAAATGAACTCTACTAAGATTAGACATAGACCTAGACAAAACTCACACTACTTGGGAAATGTTTGGTCTAGTACAGACCATAGCATACATCAAACTTCCAACAACACTATGGTAAGGCACTCTACTCATGTCTTCCATCTCCGATGGGGATATATGATAATGTGCAGTAGATAATTTCATTACAACTATAAAAGGAACACACAATGGTCTACAATCCTGCATGTTGAACCTCTGTAACACTGAATTCACATACTTAGTCTAGCCTAGCCATAGCTTTTTGTTCACTCTATCTCTTTTAATTTCCATCCCAAGAATGTGTTTCATTGCACCAAGATCTTTATTTCAAATTTAGCAACGAGATGAGAATTTAGTTGTGAAATCATACCTTTCCCTTTACCAATGAATAACATATCATCAACATACAGTGCAATGTACATGAAATGATCACCATCAAATTTATAATAAACACAATGATCTGATTTATAATGCTCAAATCCAAAACTCAACACATATGTATCAAATTTTTGGTACTACATCCCAGGACTTGGTTTGAGGCTATATAGAGATTTCTTTAATTTACAGACCAAATTACTTTTACCTTTCTTCACATAGTGCTCCTGGTATGTCATATAAATATCCTCCTCCAAATCATCATGAAGGAAAGCAATTTTCACATCCATTTTCTCAACCTATAATTCATAAGCAACAACAATAGAAAGCAAAAATCTAATGGATGTCGTTTTGGCAACAAGAGAAAATATCTCACCATAATCAACACCCTCAACCTAAAAGTTTCCTTTTGCAACCAACCATGCTTTATACTTCTTAATACTTCCATCTGAACCAATCTTTTTCTTGAACACCCATTTGCATCTAGTAGGCTTTCATCCTTTAGGCAATGGTACAAGTTCCCATGTATCATTTTTTTTCAAAGCTGCCATTTCTTCTTCCATAAAAATCTTATAGGATTCTGCATCATCCATACCTAATGCCTCTTCTACAGATTTTAGTTCATCCACATTAGTATTCAAAGCAAAAATACATCTCCAATCATTAGGTGAATATCTTTCATGTGGCTATCTATGTCTTATAGACCTTCGAACAAGCTGAGTTGGAGGTTCTTCCTCCTCTTCTGAAGATTCAAAGTTAGATGAGCTCTCCTCAACTTCTTGCCTATATAGGGTTCTGGTGCAGCAAGAGGAACACAATTGAAGCAACAATAATACATTAAAAGATTATAGAATCAGATATCCGTATCATCATATATTCATTATAGATCATTCAGTAATCAACCGATTATATGTTGGCTAACGAGCCAAATTACAATCCATCTAGATCTTTGAGAGACCTCTGAATTATCAATCATGTAACTAGGAACTCATAAACTTCTAACTGCCTCCTAAGGATCACATATAACAATATTTATACCATCTAGAACATATTTGGGTCAGCCAAAAGAGGTTTCATTTACCAAGACAGGAAAATGAAACGTGTAAATAGGTCGGCCCCAAGAATGAAATTAAATTCCTCCGAAAAAGAACAACCAAGGAGCATGGATCAATAGGAAGGTCGACCAAGGGCTCAATAACATCAAGAAAGACCCCAAATAGATCCACATACCAAGAATTCACTCTCCATGAGAAGAAATCAACAATTAGCCGTTAAGCTAAAAATTGAACTAGAAAAGAATCCAAATGGACTGAGGATCTAGATTTAAGCATAAGATCACACCTGAAAACCGAAAATCTAAACTGCAACGAAAAGCAACCATCTATCGAAAGAACACAAAAACTAAATAACAAAACTTGAAAAGAACAAAAGTGAAAGAAAATATTTTTGGTTGATGCGAGATTTCTCATAGACCAGGGATGCTCTTGCATTAGGGTCCTGATTCAACTCTTTCAGGTGTATAATGGAATTGAATCACATCTTCCCTTTTAGTCTATTTTGGCTGCAATGTAACAAAAGGAGACTTAATTTCTCTAAAACTAACACTTCTACTATGAATTACCTTTGTAAAATAGGGTCCCAAAGATTTTATCCTTTCACACCATAATTGTACTTGATGAAGATATATTTCACAGCCGCCTTCTCCAACTTTTTCCACTTCTCCTTTAGCACATATCTATATGCCTCACAACCAAAAACTCTAAGATGTCTCAATGAAGGCTTGTGACCCAACCATTCTTCCATAGGTATTTTATCAACAAGAGCTAATGTGGGAGACCTGTTAATTAGGTAGCAAGTAGTGGCAACAAATTCAACCCAAAAATTTTGTTCTAGACTAGCACCACTCAATGTATTCCTAGCCTTCTCCATTAGTGTCATGTTCTTTCTTTCTACAACTCCATTTTGTTGTGGATAATATAAAGTTGTCTTATGTCTTTTAATGCCACACTCTTTATGGAATCTATCAAAATGATTAGAGAAAAATTTACCTCCACTCTATCAGTCCTCAAACATTTAATTTTCTTTTTAGTTTGCAACTCAACCATTGCTTTATATTCTTTAAATCAACTAAAAACTTCAGTTTTACTCTTTAGAAAATATACCCATGTCCTTCTACTAAAATCATCAATAAATGAAACATAATATGTGGATTTTCCAATTGAAGGAACATCTACAGGACCAAACACATCAGAAGTTTTATGAGAACTCAAGTAAAACTAAACACAGTTTTATTTTCCATAAATCAATTGTGTGGGGGAAAAAGTGACACTAAGCAAACATGCCCTAATCCCACTTTCAACCACACACTTGTGGAATACGAAAGAGCCTAGAGGTATCACACAATTGGCTACTTCTTCTTGTGAAAGAGAGAGCCACGGGCTACCTATTATGATTTCTATTCCTTTGTTGTAATTGAAAGATAAAATGATGCAAGTTCAATTCCTAACCCCAAAATGCAAGTATGAACTAATGACAAGATTGCAGAATTGAACTTAAACAATGGAAAGTTGTAAATACAAGGATAAGACAAGAATGTAAATGCATACCCGGAGTTAAAATCTGACTGAAAATGTTCGGGACGGGGGCGCGGGCGCCACTGTCCTGATTCTGCCCCTGAAACTGCTCCAGAAACTGCTGTTTTGCAAAGTTGTCAAAAATGCTGAAAACTGCTGTCAGAAGGACCAGGGCGCCCAGCGCCCCTGTCCAAGGGACCAGGGCGCCTAGCACCCCTGTCCTGGCAGGACCAAGGTGCCCCATGCCCCTGTCCTGGTCTTTTGCTCTGCAATTTGGTGTGGAGTGCTATCTTGACCTGCTTTTCCCGGATCTGTCACCTGCGGCGTCGTCCGAGTCCCGAAACCTACACTTATATCTGAAAAGGGTATGGGCGGCTATATAGGGTTTTGCCTTATTCAAACCCCCGCTTCAGTGATTTCCACCTCCACGAATAGCCAAGTTGTATTGTAAAATGTATTGTGTGTGCAGACCTAGTGTGTGTGCAAGGTCCTTAAATGCAAGAAAGCAAACTAGAGCAACCTAGAAAGTAAACCCTAATTGCTTGTAAATGATAATGTAAATACTCTAAATCAAGATGCAAAGTGATCTAAAGAATGAATAAAGGATATATTGAAGCTTATGCAAAGACATGAAAACAACATGAAATCATACCCAACCCTCAAGGGAGGAGTACAAGCCAATCTTCAGTCGGTAATCTCCTATTGTTCTTCAATGTCTCCCAAGCCCTAAATGAATGAAATTGATGAATGCTTGATGGATGGATGTTGAATTTTATTGAAGTCTTCAAAGATCTGCTCTTTCGCTGCATAGAAGGTCCTCCAAAGCCAAAACTCGGATCCCTTCAAATGAAGAAAGAGAGCTCTTATATATGAAACCCTAGGTCTTAATTTCAACTTTTGGCCGACCTAGAGATTGAATCTCCCGCCAATTTCTTGGGGTTAAGCTTTATTTTATGATTGGATCGCGCTCCTAAAATTTCGGGAAAAATGTCCGAGACCATGTGCACGCCGGGCGCCATGGTCCCGACAACTTTTCACCAAATTTTCAGGGCCGTCAGATATGATGATTTTAGAGCGAATCCCGAAGTTACAACTGATTTCGAGATGTTTTGACCCCCGAAATCAAGCCCCCAAGTTCAAAATAGGACCTAATCAGGGTTTTTGATTAAATGATGTATTGGAAGAATAAAATGAAAGGGGCACACGGCCCAACTTTATGATGTGGAGAATGGTGAAATAGGACCTTAGACCTAATTAATTTGATTAATTAAGTGCTAAAGGAGAAATGCAATGCAAAATGTAAAATGCACCAAGGTGGGTGCTAAACTAGGTGTGAAATTGTACCACCCTAGCAAGTGCGTACAATTTACGACGCTACATCAATGCTCACAAAAATCAAAGTCAAGATTACAATCATTCAAACCTTAAACAAGGTTTTTATTTTTCAAGGTCCTTAGACCCTTTTCTCCAATGTGGACAAGCCTCTAGTGCCATAACATAGTCTTCTCTACAGGTAACTTTTCTTCAAAAGAAAGAAAACCCTTAGGTACCGAGAAGCCATTTCCATCTGCTAAAGGTGAAACCCTCAAATCTTCCATAGATTTACTTTTTACAGAAGTGCTATTACACTCAACAATGTATGTGTCTAGCTTATACAAAGTGTCAAACCTAACACCTCTAGAAATTACCATACCACCCTTAAACATCTTACATCCTTCTTCAGAAATGACTACTTGCACACCCACATCTATCAGTTTGCTTACAGATAAGATATTTCATTTTAATCCATGGATATGTAGCACACCATTAATCCTTTTTATTCTACCATTAGAAAACCTAATTCTAACTTTACCTCGACCAACAATGTCTAAATGTGAATCATCACCCAAGTACATGTTACCTCCATTAAATTATTTATATTCAGAAAACCAATATCTATTAGCGGTCATATGAAAAGATGCACTTGAGTCAATTAACGAGGCATCATTACCTGCATGAGTCACCAAAGCTGCAATAAATGCATCACCATCTTCCTTCTCAGACTCAAAATAAAAATCAATCTTCTTCTTTTCTTCTTTGCAATCCTTGCAAATGTGACCTAGTTTACCGTAATTCTAGAAAATGACTTTGAACTTTCCGGGAAATTTTGATCTCCCTCTCAATTTGGACTTATCATGCTTCTCATTCTTCTTGCCTTTCTCCTTAGGTCTTCCATGAATAGTTAGGGCTTCCTTTGAACTGAGGGATACCTCCCTTTGCATCTCTTCACTAAGTAGGACACCCACCATAGCTTCAGACTTCAAAACAACAAAACTACTACTGATAGCCATAACAAGAGAATCCCATGAATCAGACAAAGAACAAAACAAGATATGGTACTTCTCCTCTTCGTTCATCTTAACACTGATAGATACTAATTGAGCCACCAACATATTGATTGCTTCCAGATGGTCTACAATTCATCTACCCTCTTCCATCTTCAAGGTCCTAAAAAAAAATGATTTAATAAAGATTTTGTTTCATACATTTCACCAAGCTTAGTTTATATCTTCTTTACAATGTTTTCTTTGTGGATATTGATTAGAATAGTGTGCTAGGCACAGTCTGATTAGACCCTTTTCTTTTTAGTCCATAACATCATACTAAGCTATCACAGTAGGATTTGAGGGCCTTTGGACGTTCACATCAATAGCATCCCATAGATCTTGATCTATTAGAAGGTCTTCCATCTTCAGCTTCCATATCTCAAAATTCATTCCATTAAATTTATCCACCTCTATTTTCCCTGACGGACTTGCCATCTAAAAATTTCTACAACTAGATAAAAAAGTATCTTTTGCACAATCTCCCACTCAAGTTTGGATTAGTTCAAAAAACCTAAAAACCCACAACCCACAACTGAAACCAAAGGCGATAAATATCTTATACCACTTGTAAGGAATTTAAGTAGCAAAATAAATTCCTACACTAACCTTAAGAGGAGGGTAATGCAAAAGTTAAGTAGCAAAACAACTTCCTACACTAACCTTGAGAGGACGGTAATGAAAATATTTCTACAGATCATCACAACAGCTATAGAAAACAAAAATAGATATTATAATAGAGTGATTTACATGGGGAAAACCCTTTTGGGAGAGAAAACCCACACTCCAAAAGCCTCCCAATATATTATTCAGCAATCAGAACAGATTACAATATACTTGCAGAGCAAGCTCTTCACAGGAATACCACTAATCAGAGATTTAGAGGTAACTCAATAGCCATGAATCTTACACAAAACCTCTATCTCACGCATTGCATTTATAGGAGATACAATACAACAAACTGTCAAACGATATCACAAAACCATCGGCTAAAACCACCCAATAAGGTGTAGTCAACCTTATCTCCCTTCTTGATGCCCTATGACATGTCATTCCCTTTTATAACTCATTTATGTGTCCAACGTATTTCATATTACCTATTTTAGGAGTACAAACTTCCAGAGGCCATAACTTGAACGATGGAATGATTTTAGAAGATTGATTGTTTAACTTGTTTTGTTCATTTAATCTCTCTCATGCAATGTTTCATTGGTATACTTGATTGTGTTTTCTCTTAACTTCCTAACCGCTCTTTCAGGTACACACTGCCTATAGGGGATGACCTCAACTCCCATTTTTTGGCAGGGTATAAATAGTGAGGGTTAATCAAAATACACACCTCTTGGAAGTGAAATATTTTTCAATTTGGCCCTACCCTCTAAGAACTTTATACCTTATCGAGGTGAAATGTGTTACCATTTTCTCCTATTTGTTTGATAGTATTTTTTTTTTTATTTCATGAGTTTAGGCCTCACATACTTTTGTTGTATATAGATGATACCCCTAGTTGTTCTTGTAAAGCCTATAGATGAAATTTTTGGCCATCATTTCTTGTCAATTCAAGGAGTGATAATCCCACTTGATTAGGCTTGTTGATGTGTCTTATGTGCTTGAATGTTTAGATCACTTTCAACACTTGAAACTAAAATAGGAAACATCATCCAAATTGAGCCATAGGTTTTTTTCTTTTTGCATTTCTTTCTTGTGTGTTTTTAGATTTAATAAAAAATCCAAAAAAAAAATTCAAAAAAATAAATCTTTTGCCAAAAATAGCTCCTCCACAAATGCATACAACCCAAACTCAAAATTCAATGATTGGTTAGTTAAAACATCTAGGCCAAATCCCTAAAATCACTCACGCATTTCTCTAAACAATAAATCCTCAGAATACCTTCTAGAATAGAGTTATAAGAGGTGAAAAAATCTTACACCTTTGAGAAAACCAATTGAATTAGCATTACAAAAGCTAGTTGCTAGTAAGTGTCGTGTATCTGTGAAGTCTGGACTGTGAACCTGCAGCTGCAACACAAAAACACTCAATAGATCATTACAAGCATGGTTAGAAAATTTAAAACAAAGAAAGATAAGCCATAGCTAAACAACCTATTGGCTCCTGGTAAATGCGAGTATGAATTTTGCTCTCAGATCTGGTTATGCAAATTCCAGTGACTTGACTACACTTAAATGGAGGGTTTAAATGATGAAGATGCATGATCTAGATGAGATAATTATTTAAGCTATATGATTCTATGATATTGCTATGAAATAATCTAAGATTTAAGCTAAAATTGAACATGATAACATTGCTAAAATGATAAACTAGAAGCTAGATGCCTATACTAACAATGCATAAGATGAAAAATGAGATGGGATGAATGTGGATGGGGATATGGATCGGGATGATTTGAGCTCCAAAATGGGGTCTATTTATAGGATTTTCCAAAGCCAAGGGTGATGTGGCAAGAATCAATGGTTGAGATTTGATCTGAAGATATCAATGGTTCAATTGGAGGTGGTTGGAGAAGAGGTTGGATAAAAGGGGACAATTGGTGGTAGGTAGGAAAAGGGGTTGGTTGGAAGGTTACACTTGGTACAAGTGTCAAGAAGCTTTGCTCATGAGAGGGCAAAGTGTCCAAGGAAAGGAGACATGGTGGTTTGGATGTGCAAGCTAGGATGGGGTTAAGCAAACCCGGGGTTAGATGGAATGGGTTAGGTTTAGGAGTGGTTAGGTTAGGTGTTTAGAAGTTAGGAGAATTTGAATTTAAAAATTCAAATAATAGAAGAAGGCTAATTAATTTCAACAACTCATGAATTGATTTGTTTTAATTAATTAAGGGATTTAGAAGAAATGAATTTGATGGGGGGAATTAATTAATTAAAGGGGATTATTGAAATGAACCTATTAAATAAATCCTTAGATTTATTAATAAGTAGATGAAAGGGAGAATTTAATCAAACTGTTAATGAATTCAATTAAATTGGGTAGGAGGATTAATTAAATAATTGCTTATTCAATTAATTATCTTTAGACCATTTTTAGGTGTATACATTTTGCCCCTCTTTGAAGCGAGGTGTGATGATGCGTTGATTCAAAGAATAATTTCATTTTGATGATGATATTGATTTGATAGGATGCCTCAGACCTCAATTGATAAATTTTTGATATGATTATGCCCCCTCGGGAGATCAATTGAGATAATTGATTTGTTGGAGTGTTTGGATGATTACAAAATTGATGTCTCGACTAGAAAAGATTTGATTCCGCAATATTGATTGATGAAAGTGTGAGTTCTTTGATCATGATGATTGACAAGATAAGATTGATCAAGAAAGATACCTCCTGTATAAGACAAAGATGATCAAAAGCATCTAGTTTCAGGAATGATATATCATGTTTAAGACATGATAAAATAGATCATATGTGATCGATTGATAGAATGGATAAGGTTGATTGGATAAAGAACTGACAATTTGTTGATATTAGGTTGTAGGACGATGTAGATATGTTGATGCTGGTGCATTTGAGGGATAGCATAAGATTTGCGCTGGGTTGACGATATCTGTAGAGAGACGAGTCATCATTCTGATTGTGTATACACTTGTGATAATACATTGATGATTCCTCTGATAGATTTGACCTTGGATAAGGTGAGCTTTTGGGATCCCATGCAAGAATGAAATGCAAGCTAAATGCCAATGTGAATGCTAATGAAATGCAAAGCTATGATCGGACCAGTAACTGGATTATTGCTTTTTGTCATCATTGAGCTTTTGAAATGTGGGAAGTGAGTACAAACATCGATGGTATAATTAAACCATGATGACCTGAGCACTTCTTTCCTAGATTTTGATATTGCAAGTTAGCACAAGCATCGAGGTATAATTAAACCATGATGACCTAAGTGTTGCTTGCATAAAACAGGCAGTATTAACCATTGGTATATGCAAACTGGAAATGTCTTCGATGATACTTCGATGATCATGCCCTGAGACAAATTTGCACCTACTAATGATTAATTTACAGACAACGGACAAGAAAAATATCATGTTCCTTCCTTGTTCCTCTAATCAAAGACATCTTGGAGGTACTCAGAAATCATGATAGTGAAAATCAAGATAATAAAGTTGAACCAAAGTGCTAAAAGTAGTATCCAAAAGATATCATTCACAAAAAAAATGTGCGATGTTCTTAGATTGACGTGCGATAGCTTGATGGTTAACAATGTGACGTCATGTTCAACGTTGGACGTGTCTCAGTGTTTTCGCTTGATAAGTGTTGTCTAACTATTGTTTTACCTATTTGATTAAGCTCAAAATGATCGTGAATTTTGCCCCCAGCCAGGTGTAGGATTTTGCCCCAATCCTAGAAACAAAGTTCTTATGATATACTCAATGATCCAAACCATGGTGAGAGAGCAGCTGCAATGCCTGCGTATGTACAAAGGCTTACAATGGATTTGGATAGCGCTGATGGAGAATGAATGCATGTGGAAAGGTGCATGAACTAATAGATGAAAGAGCTAGCTGATAGATAGTGCCTATTTTCCAGGTTTTCACCATCTGTTTTTATTGCACTTTTGCTCATATTTGTTTTTTTTTTTGTTTTTGCTTTTTTTTCATTTTTTTTTTGGATTTTTTGATTTTTCACTAGTTTTGATTTTTCAGACATAAAACTTCTTTAGATGCATGCTATTGATTGGTGTCTCGAGCTGATCCCCATCCTATGTTGATAGCTGATATGCTCCTGAGCCAAATACTATTGTGACCGGAGCTAAATACTGTTGTGACCACAAATGGTCCTAACCAGTTTGGTTTAAACTTTCCTTTATTTTCTCGATTTGCTTGGTTGCATGGATTTTCTTTTAGTACTAGTTCCCCAACTTGAAAGACTCGTGGTTTGACCCTATGATTATAACTGCGACACATTCTTTGCTGATATATCTTTAAATGATTAAAGGCATTTTGTCTTCTTTCGTGAATCAATTCTAGCTCTTGTAGTCTAGATACTCATTGTTCTTCGTCTAGGATAAGACCTTTTAATGATACTCATAGAGAAGGTATCTCTACTTCAATTGGTAGTATTGCTTTTGATCCATAAACAAGAGAGAAAGGTGTGGCACCTATTGGTGTGTGGATACTAGTATGGTAGGCCCATAGAGTAGGGTTTAATTGAACATGCCAATTTTTGCCAACATCATTCACTATCTTTTTGAGGATTTTTAGAATAGTTTTGTTTGATTCTTCTGCTTGCCCATTTCCTTATGGATAGTAAGGTGTGGAAAATCTGTGTTGGATCTTGAATTTCTCACATAGCTCTTGTACATCCTGTTTCTCGAATGGTTGCCTATTATCAATGATAATGGTCATTGGTATTTCATAGCGAGAAATGATATAGTTCAAGATAAATGCAACAATTTGTTTTCCTGTGATGTTGATTAGAGGGACCACCTCAATCCATTTTCTTAAATATTCTATAGCTACAAGGATGAATTTGTGACCGTTGGATGAAGAAAGATTTATCTTTCCTACTAGATCAAGATCCAATTGGCAGAAAGGCCAAGATGTTTCTAAAGCATGAAGTTCTTGTGCTGGTGCTTGGAGCAAATTTCCATGGATCTGACATTGTAAATCATGAAGTTCTTGTGCTGGTGCTTGGAACGAATTTCCATGGATCTGACATTGTTTGCATGTTCTAGCTATCTGAAAAGAATCGTGTTCCATAGTCGGCCAATAATAGCCCAAGCGTATGAGTTTTTTCGAAAGGGTAAGACCACTTGAATGAGTGGCACAAATGTCATTATGGACTTCATGTAAGGCCTTCTCAGATTCTTCTTGTTTGAGATATCTTAAAAGATTACCATCTAGAACTCATTTAAACAGGGTATCCATGATGAGAGTATAATGTGAAGATTGGTGAATAAAGTTTCTCTTTTGGCTCTTTGATAGGTCAAGAGGTAGGGTGTTATCTTTTAGGTATGTGTAAGTTTTGCCATAGTAGGAGGAACCATGCCCAACAAGTTGACAGATGGTTTGGGAATCCAGAAAATTATGAGAAGGGTAAGACAACTCTTCAACCAAGAATTCATAACGCTCTTGATTTTCCTGTGTCTTTAATAGGGAAGCAAGTGTTGCCATGGCATCTGCTGCTTTATTATCATTTCTTGGAATTTGTTGAAAAGTCATTTTGACAAAATATTTCTTGAAATCACCGACCATCTTTTTGTAAGGCATGAGTTTGTCATCTTTTGTTTGATAGTCATCATTGATTTGATTGATGACGAGCTGAGAGTCTCCAAAGACCTGAAGTTGTGTAATGTTCCATTCTATAGCCATTTTAATACCTGTAACAAATGCTTCATATTCTGCTATATTGTTTGTGCATGGAAAGCTTAATTTGTATGCTTTTGGGATTATATGACCTTGTGGTGTGATTAGTAGAATGCTTGCTCCTGATCCATGTTGTGTATATGAACCATCAAAGTATAATTGCCATGTTTTTGTTGTGACTATTAGGATATCAGCATCGGGAAACTCAATCTATAAAGGATGACCATCTTGAAGTGGTGCCTCTGCTAGCTGGTCTGCAATGACTTGTCTTTTTATAGCTTTTCTGTCAACATACTCAATATCAAACTCACTTAGGATCATGATCCATTTTGCTAATCATCCTGTTAATGTTGCCTTGCTGAGTAAATATTTCAGAGGATCGAGTTTAGCTATTAACTTGATGGAGTGAGATAGGAGGTAGTGTCATAAATTTTGAGAAGAAAAGACTACTCCCAATCATGCTTTTTCTATTGGTGAATAGTTGACCTCATATCTGTTAGGTCCCAAAGGCAATTGAGAGGTGGGGGGAGGGGGGGGGTGAATCAGTTGTCAAATAAAATTAAACCAAAAAGAACTTAACCAATTTACTGATTAATACCGGTGAGCTAGTCTGTTATACTGGTGGATAGATTTAACAAATAATTATAATACCAGTAAACATTAATGCATGAAACAAAAGGGCAAAGCCATTCACAACATATAACACCAATATTTGTATGTGGAAACCCTGTAAGGGGAAAAACCATGGTAGGAAACCTTACCCATAATCAGATGATACTACTACAAATAGTAAGTGTACATAAATGGGGTCTGCACATGCAGAAAGGCCAAGCGCCTAGAGCTCACTGCTCAAACACAAATGGGAGTCACACTGACTACAATTGGATGGTTAAATCCAATGAGAATGTAATGCTCAAAATAGCATCTTCATATGCTGGATTCAGTACCGGTGTAGTTCTGATATGCTTTCACAAAAACCTAGCTTCACCTTCAAATGATATCTGTGTGCATAGCTCTGCTTAATCTCGTATATACCTTTACACAAATCCTTTTTCGCATTCCACACCTAGTCTTACAAATAAGACCTTACATTTATACCATAACCTAAGACCAATTTTAGTAGATCGGCTCTACAAGATATTACAATAAAAATATTTTACAAACAATACAATATCCGATGTAATAACCAATTCAACATGTCAGCTTAATGCATTTACTACAATAATTAATCATCTCCATAGCGTGTCGTGTTGATCAGGAAAAGATAAACATACCAGTGTAACCTAGACCTATTTGCCGATAACAACAAATATGCAAATATGAATATGCTAATAAATAATTCTTCAAGATAAGATGTCCAACCAATGTCTTCGACATTACCAAGTGTTTTCCATGTCGTTCCAAGTGCCGGTGACCATTATATCCTGCATGTGTACCATATACCGGTGACTATGCAAAAGTCACTTGCTTGCTGGTGAGTGTTGCTGGTGTTGTTCACCAAAAGTGATAACCCAAGAACACCTGCAAATCTTTCTATGAAATGGCCAATTTCAGTCTACAAAACACATCAGGGCTTGGACAACATAACATAGGATCCTAATTGATCCTCCTGCACTTCAGGTTTTGCTAGACCTAGGGGGGGACACCCTCTTGATGCACTAAATACAACAATTACAGACACGTAACTGCATCAACATTAAGCAGATAGATCATTTCACAAGCTCAACAGGTTAGGAAACATTACAGATTGGCTAGATCTGTATAAACAATAGGATGAAACAGAGCTTGGAAAGAATGGAACACAAACACACCTAAACATGAAGGGAAAATAGATTTATCTTTTAAAATGTATATCTGAAAACATCCTCAAACTTGCAAGACCAGTGCCTTGTTCATTGGGCAACAGAGTCACAGACATAACTACAAATATGAATCATAGATGCAAGCTTATTTTCCTTAAACAAGATATTCATGCATCAATACCTTATATTAATGCACTATTTGATTCATTCACAATTTTATCAGATCTGGAAATATATTTCATCATTTATGACTGACTATAGAATTTAAAACCTTCCTTGAAGGATACCTACAACAGTCACACAATCTCCTTGAGATGACAAATTTCATCCTCCTTGAGGATTGAATTCATAATAATGAAAAAACATATCACAGAGACAATATCATAGGAAATTTACTCATGCCTGACACAAGTAAGACCTGCAACTAGAAAACAATCTGTCATCCTGCAATGTAGCCTCTGTACCCTGAATAGATCCATAGAACTTTACAAGTTTGGGTCAAGAATTTCAGAAAATGGAAGCCATGAAAACTGGAGCACTTCCTCACAGAATTCTGGAACCCTTCAACTGAGAAGAATGGGGAATAAAAAGAGGAGGGAAGAAAAACAAATTCACAACTGAAAATTGCCAAGTGTCTCTCCTCTCTAACTGAATTTTGTTCCCGTGGAAACTTCTTCTAAAATATCTCACATTTGTCCAAATTAACTTCATAATCGGATTCTTCGCTCCGACAGCTTTCCGAAAATATATAACACTTTATACCTTGGCCAAAAATTGAGTCCTGGGCGAATTAATTCCTCAATGTGCTCAAACATTTAAATTTTTCATTTATTAATATAGTCTAAACTATATAATAAACAATTTTAATTTTAAATTTTTCATCTCCAAATGTGCTCTGATGTCTTGCCATGTGGCAGGGTTTGATTGGCTGATGGGGTCTACTGGGCGCCACCTGGGATGACACCTCATCTTCTGCCACTTGACTGCCACGTCATCGCCACCGGGCTGCTTACTCTTATGCCACATCATCGCCACTGGGTGCCACCTCACCGGGACTCGCTTGCTGGAGCACTGACTGTACCCACCACCTACGTGCCACGTGGACGACTCTCGTTCACTCTCGCTATTTCGCGGGGTTTAAACTTCGTGCATCTTCCTTCGCGAAATAGCGCGAGCCGTTGATCTCTCTCGAACATGCTCGCTTGTTAACCCGGCCTTCGTCTGCAAAATTTCGCCTCTTTGCCTCGGGAAGCGTGCCTGCGTGGGCCCGCCTTGGTCTTCGTCCAGTCAACTCTTCCATCGCCTCGAGAAATGTGCTCACGCGTGGGCCCGCCTTGGGCGGCCATGGGCACCTTGTGTCAAAAGCCTTTATGGCTTAGACATTATAGTATAGTGCATTTTTGCATATAAATACCAAAAATTGCTCTTGCCCAGCCAATGTGGGACAAAACGTTATGCTTGTAGCTGCACTTTGGAGCTTTTTTCTTGAGAGTTTTAATGGCGATTTTGGTTTGAAACTTTGATTTGTTCGAACACGATTCACTGCTGCTATTCCATATTTTCTGAAGGGTTTTAAATGCCTTTTCCAAACACCAATCCACATGAAAGGGAAGATGCCATCGATGCACAGCAGGGAGGAGGCACAAAGTTATGGAGATTTCATGGCCCACATTGAGGGAGAGACACCATCAGCCTTCCAACTTGCAATCATCACGTGAGAAGAGTTTGGCACCATGCCAATATTGCTATCCACTTTATGTTCAATGCAGAGGAGGGGGGAATACTTGTTTGCACCTGCAGATTGTATTTGCTTGGTCTTGTTTTTTTTTGCTTAAAAAAAAGAAAAAACTCTTTAAAACTCCCCCCTGAACATGCCACGTGAGGAATTGAAAATGTTTTTTGGCCATCCACACACCCCTTGTAGCTGCCTGAAGGTTTCGATGAAGTTTCCACGCCTACATAGAAGCTCACGTGAAGGAAGGAATGCCAAAATTGCATTGGCTGGAAACATCAATGCCTTACTAAACTCCATAGTTAGCATAGAAAGGGGAGGCATGTGATGTTGGAGGAATTTGGCCATACACCTGTCACATAGCATTTTGTTAAAGGTTCATTTCTGCATAAACATTTCAACTGGCCTCTTATCTTAATCATACCACACAGAGGAGTTGCCAATTGCAGCTCCATTGTAAAAGCTTTGAAGTTTTTTTTTCTTAAAAAAAATGCTGCCTGAGCATCACGTGGGGTGAGGATGAATTGCAATAGTTACAATTTGCTGTTGGTTTTCAACTCCATCAGCACCAATTTCCTCCTCTCATCTTGCATTAATTTGGAGTTTAATCAACACCATCAGCACTAATTTTCTCCTCTCATCTTGCATTAATTTGGAGTTTTTTTTTGAATGCTGAATGTTATATGACTTCTGATATCATCCCCTTCCATCATGTTACCTCCCATTATTGCAATTGTATAAAAAGAATTCATACTGCTGCTCCTCCACCATTCTTGCAAAGGAGAGGATTAGCTCCACACTTTACATACCATGCATAGGGAAGATGTCAGGAAAAGTCACGGCATTGGAAACACACTTGCCAAATGCATTACTGAAGAATGTATTTGCTAATTGCATTTGCAAACTGTTTCTAAATCCTTTTAATTTGCTACAGCTGGGGAAGACATTGGCAAAGTTGTGGAATTTGGCTCTTGCCAGCCATTGCATAAATTTCTTTTTTTTTTATCTCGGAACCTCTGATATGCTACTGTTGAACATTCAACATTGAATAAGCCAATATCATTAATCACTTCCTCGATTATGTCTAGAAGTTGAAATTCCATGAAATGAAAACCATTCTGGCACAAAATTAATGCGCAGGCATGAGCCAAGTCGGGCCCCAAAGTGGGTCCGACTAAAAAAAAAATTTCGTTTTCAAGCAAATGGCCTCTGGAATGCTTCACCAACCTCAAACATACCTCTGGAAACGATTGGCATCGTTTTCGGATCATTAATCCTCATTTTACAACCTTCAGGCAATTACGTCACAATTTTCGCATTTAATCACGAAGACGTAATTTTCAAACCTGTCAAAACACCTTTCTGGAGCTCGCCATCTGACAGGCATGTACTTTGATATACAAGGATGACATCTACCAAATGGTTTCTCAAGATGAGTCCCGAGCGAAGAGATATTAATTTCCGAAAACGGCCAACTGGCTTTGTCGACACTGCGGACCTGATGAAGTCAATGTTCTGGCAACACATGATGCCTTTCTCAAAAATATCAAACGACCTTCGTAGGTCCTCAAATTCGGAACATAGGTACCTTTAAGTACATATTAAATCTTTGAATTCTTAGTTTGATCACCCCACTGACAGGATGCAAGCGGTGCGCTCACCAAAACGGCTACATTAACTGATCTAACACTGGAAGTGCGGATAACTGAATTTGATGGCAAAATGAGTCCTTTTGAAAACCGATCAAACGGATTGATAAAATCTTGAAATTTGAAATGTAGCTCACCATTTATACCAACATTAGCCCGGAACAAACATTCTGACATGACATTCACCGGGACATTTTTACACTTGTGCAAACCTCACAAACTACACATGGATTTGGCTATGAAAACGGAGCAAACGGATTCGTCAAGACTTGAAATTTTGCAGGGTAACTCACTTTTATGCATACAATTGAATCCATTTTGAATTTATCCATGACGATCAACAGGGCAAAAGATGTAATCGCTCAAAGAAGGCTACTCCATAAAATCTGCATTTTGTGCCTAAAATGCACTTCCAGCTCACCCCTCAAAATGGGTACCTCATAAATTTATCCAAAATGAATTCTGAAAGTTGCACATCACTGAATAGACCAAATGAAAGGTGTGGGACATGAATCCCGAGCCTTACCCTCTGAAAATCAACTGGCTCCATTTTACCCCCTTGCTAACTAGGCATTCAAACTGACTTATTTAGGTGCTTTTCTGACATGCAGAGCAAAATTTTGAAATGGGCCTCTAAAATTTGACTCAATTTTAATCAGTCCCAACAGTGGCTCTGACTGGGGATGGTTGATTGCAAGATCAACACAAGAATCCAGATATCTTTGGTTAAGCAGACCACCCAAAAACGGATCATTCTTCTCTTCTCATCTCATTTCAAAAACAAGGCTTCCTTATTCTACCCAAACAACAGGGCACTTTATTGAAAACCACACAACAGAAAGCAAAGCGACTGTACAAAATATACAACTTATAAATGGCCCCGGGCCATCAAAACTGAAATCAATTCTTACCTCTGTCAAACACTTGATTTTCATTTCCACTAACCGGAGGTAAGTTGAGATCATCATTCCAATCTGCCTGATCAAAAACACTTCCACTTCTAATCAGCTGGTCACATAAAACATAATCAGTAGCATGTTCATAATCAATCAATCTTTGGAAACCAAACGAATGTTGAACGTGCTGATCACCAGGTGACATAAGAGTGCCATACTCTTTACCACTCTTTCCCAACTGAAATGAAAAGTGGCCTAACTTATTCTGAAAGTTGAAAACATCAGGCACATCTCTATTGCTAGTTTGCTCAAATGATAAACACTCTTCCACAATGATGGCTTGCAAACTAGAGAGGAAAACTTCCTCATAACATGACTGCACTTCCACTTGCTGATCACAAAAACTATCAACATTTTGCACACATGAAAGTACATGATTTTTACTTGCCAATGGTTCATTTTCTCCTTGCAAATCTGAGAAAAACACCCCAGATCTGTCATGTCTTCTAAAAGGTAGATCCTCATAATGCATATCAAAGCCAGAATTCATATTAACATATGAACCTTCATTATCATACTTATCAACCATATATGCATTATCATTTTGTCTATCAAACATAGGAAAAGAATCAACATCATATGTATCATTTTTTACACCCTCAAAAACATCATCAGAATCAAAACATATACTGAGTGGGTATGAAAGATTGGGCACATTTTTGAATCCACATCTTTGAAAATCAGCAGCTAAGAGCTCTGAAATTTGTTCACTACTTAGTGAACCTTCTTCATTTTCATTTTTCTTGGCTTCATCTTCTGAGTTGTAAACATTGTCCCAATCTGATAAAGGTATTAAATCAATAGCGCTCATGTCTCTATGCACATTTGTTTCATCATTACAACAACTCACATCTGCATCATAACCTTTATCATGCTGCTCATAAAGTGTTGCTATATGTTGCAACATAGTTTCATAACTGGGGTTGCAAACATTTTGTGGATTGAACTTAACAACAAGGTGACCCATATCATTAAAATCTGAAACCTCAACGGTCTCATGAATACTCGAACAATTACTTATTTTCTCATAAATTTCTTCTTGCTCTGAATACACATCTAAACTGTCATGCTGAGAATCAGAATCACCTTCAGCATCATAGGAGGCATATCCACTCACAGATTCATCTCCCTCACTGTCCTCAATCTTGTGTACATTTTCAGATTTAATTGCTTCAATCTTATCTATCCATTCTTTAATACATGCAACACTCTCTTCTCTCAAGGTAGTAGACCAATTAATTGAGTCAGGCTCATCAAGCTCTAAAAATAATTCAATCAAAACAAACTCATGGGGTCTAGCATCAGCTGGAAACTCATTTAATGCAGCTATGAATCTTTTATAAAAAATACATGATGACTCTTCCTCTTTTCTTTTCCCTATTTTCTTTCTTAAAAACCAGATGAATTTCTCTCGGATCTTTTGAAGACATACTGCAATCTCTTTATCAAGCTCTTTCAGATTTGACAGAGGATTTGGAGATCTAGGAACTACATCTAGATCCATCGGGTTTAAAATATCTACTGAACCACTATCATAACCATGCATCTCACTGTTTTACAAATTTTTTTCAAAATACAAGCAGTCACTACTTTTCAGAATCATACACACTTCTCATCATATCTCTGACTGAAAACTTATTTCAATGAAGTATGTAAATTGTAAATTTCTTTTCCTTTCAATGGTGACCTTTTCACCTTATAAGGAACATATAATTTCATAGATACTTTGAGGAATACCTTGTAAAATCAATGCTGTTGCTGTCCACTTCACTTCTGACTAGAAATTTGAAGAAATCCTCCAAATCTCAGGTTCGTTCTTACAGAGTCACCACCTCCTTGAAGAGGAATAAATTTTAAACTACTAATCTTCACTCTGAAACACTTTCAGATTTCTGGGTCTCACCACACACAGCAGAGTCACATAATATTTTTCAAATGTCCTAGCAACAAGAATTTCTAGGGTAAACACTTCCAAATCTGAAAATGACTTTCAGATTTGTACACTTCTAAGACTCTTCCCCAAATGAATTTTGGCACAACTCTGGGATTCGATTCAACATGAATTATTACAACACGTCTCCAGCAGAGTCACCATTTTTGTTGTGGTGACTCGGATGGGATAATCTCAACCTTATATGAATTAATTCTTTCTTAACCAGAGGCTCTTGATAGTTCATTTACTCCCCAGCAGAGTCGCCATTTTTGTTGTGGTGACTCGGATGGGATAATCTCAACCTTATATGAATTAATTCTTTCTTAACTAGAGGCTCTTGATAGTTCATTTACTCCCCAGCAGAGTCGCCATTTTTGTTGTGGTGACTCGGATGGGATAATCTCAACCTTATATTGTTGTTCAATGTAAACTTCCTCTTCAAGATCTCCATTTAGAAATGCACATTTAATATCCATTTGATATACTTTGTAGTTCTTATGTGCTGCAAAGGCCAAAAACAATCTAATTGCCTCAATTCTAGCTACCGGTGCAAAGGTTTCATTATAGTCAACTTCTTCTTTTTTAGAATATCCCTTAGACACTAGTCTTGCTTTATTTCTGATAACCTTACCATCTTCATTAAGTTTGTTTCTGAATACCCATTTTGTTCCAATTACATTTTTATCTTTAGGCCGGGGAACTAATATCCAAGTGTTATTTTTCTCAATTTGTTCTAATTTTTCTTCCATAGCTTTAGTCCAATATTTATCTTCACATGCCTCATTAACTGATGATGGTTCAATTTGATAAATAAGACATACCTCTTCATTTGCCAATATTCCTCTTGTCATAACTACTTTGTACTTGTTTCCAATTATCTGATCTTCAGAATGATTCAATCTTACATATCAGGGTGTCTTTGTTTGTTGTTTTAATTAAGTAAAAATAGGTATTTGAAAGGTACCCGAACCTTTTACAAGCCAGGAGAACAAAAAATCTTTAAAAAGTGCCTGATCACTTCAAAAAGTCAAAATGAAACCACTGGAAGGGCATAGCTTAAAACAACATTACATAAAACTCAGAATAGACAGCAAAAGGAAAGCAAAAGACATCAAAGAGACAGAACCAAGGACAGCAACTGGAACTAAATACTATTTAGGATCTCCTCAGTGTGAACAACCATTTGTTTCATGTTGTTCACTGAGGTCTTCATATCCTCCAACTCACGACCTTCGGTGTCGACCTTATTCTTTGTGTTGGCTCTAGTCCTCCTTTCATGACCCTTCTTGTTCACCTGCTCTTTATCACCTTCCTTCTCTGCATTATTCTCATACCTGTTGATAAAGATGTTCATGTTGTCCACTGAAGATTTAAGGATTTGGAAATTTTGATCAGCAAGCTGCTTGACATTGTGCTCTAGCTTGTCAATTCTCCTGCCAAAATCTTTCAGATTGTTGTCCATTTCCTTTCTATCTCCCATCTCATTGACCTTTTTCTCCGTGGCTAAGATTTTTCCAACCATACATTCAATAGCTTGTGCATTATGCAGAATGGCCACTAACTCTTTAACATGCTCCGCCAAGGGCTTGTCACTAGCTGTAATTCTTGCCATGGCCTGTGTATCAGTTTTCAAACTATTAATATCCTTCACCAAAGTAGTAATGGTCTCACAAAAAGCCTTAATGGTATCTTTGTCACCACTATCACTTTGATCCCCTTTTTCCTCGTTATGCAGATTAGTGGTATTCATGGTCTCCATGGTTTCCAACTTATCGTTAACCGGGTTACCCTCCCCTTCTTTGTCCTGACTATCAATCCTCTTATTATCATCCTCCTCCTCCTCAGACTCAACCAGAACATAATTGAGATCAGAATTGCTACCCTTTTTAGTGTTCCTTTTTTTAGCCTTCTTTCCAGAGGCTTTCCCTTTCCTCTTTTTAACAGGTTTTTCCTCAAGGGATTCAGTTTCAGAGTCCGACATTTCAGATTCCACAATAATCCTCCTCTTCTTGGCCCTAATCCTCCCCTTTTTGCTAGTTTCTTCCGACTCTCCCTTGGTCTTAGAATCAAATTTGAAACCACTATCCTTACTTTCCGTAGTCTCATCTCTGGCATTTTTGCCTTTAATAGGCTTTTCAATGCACTTCCCCTTTAGCATTTTATAAACTAGGACCATAAGCCCCTGGTGGAGGGCATGATCGCCTTTGGGGTCCTTCTGGATCTCCTTTATAGTATGATCCATTGAACATGCTAGGTAATAGGGAAGGCTAACCCTTTCTCCATGACAGAAATGGTTAAGAAGGATGAAGTGATGCCCATAAGCCCTGGTAAACCTACTGTCTAAGGTAATATATTCAATAGAAGCAAATAAGTCAAACCTCCATGGCCTGCAAATTCTTTTTGGGGAGTACTAGGAGTTGTCAATTTTGATCATCTTTCTTCTCTCACCATCCGTAACAAGAAACTTGTCTGCAGCTTTATCTGATATCCCTCTGTTCCTATAATACCCTCAGTAGTCATCCCCGTGGCCTCAGTGATAACCTCTTCATCAACATTCATCATATGTGATCCAATCAGAACTTTTCCATTTTTCCAGTTCTTGATGAAGTAGCTAGTAATTGTGGGGTCCTTCCCATTCAGTCGTTCCATGAAAACATTGAGACCTCCCTGCTGAAGGATACTCCAGACTTCTTCGTTCTTTCTCCATTCAGAGCAGGATGCAGGTTCAAATCTCTTCTTGATTCCTCCCAGTTTTCTAGCACCTTCCTTGCAATGCCTTCTCTCATTTTGATAACTTTTCCTCTGGTTTCTGTGGTTATTCTGTAAGAGTGCCCATAATCCGTGCCAAATAATGATGATATGACACCTATTTAATAGCTCATAATCTTCAAGGAAGCGCTACATCAAAAAAGGCAGAAAGGTCATTAGAAATAATGATTAAAAGTACCACATTGGCTTGTATAGCTTTGGTCCTAATTGGGCAAGGATTTCGTTTCACTTGCAATCTCCATTTCACCATAACTAGTGATGATGTCTTCCGACTGGCAAGCTAGGTTGGCTACCCAATCAGCACAAGAGTTGGCCTCCCTATAAACATGTGTAAAAACACACATTTCAAACTCTTCATTGATTTTCCTTGTTTCTTTAATAGCATTACTAATCGACCATGACAGCGGGAATTTCATATTTAAACAATTGATAATGTTTAAGGAGTCTCCTTCACACCAAACTTTAGTGCATTTGGCTTCTTTGGCAAGGATAATCCCCTGATAAGCCGCCATGGCTTCGGCAACATGGTTGGTCTGTTTTCCTATAGGAATACATTTTATGATTTTACATATTCCCCATTCATCCCTTAGGACCACTCCATATCCTGCAACCCTTGGGTTTCCCTTAGAGGCCCCATCAAAATTGATTTTCATCCATCCCCTAGGTGGGCTGGTCCATATCAGTCCCTCTCTAGGGTTACTCTGGATACTCTCTTGAGCTTTTAATCTCCATTTTTTATAGACAAATTGATCCTCCTTAGTGTTAGGATTATCAATACCACCTATAATATTCATATTTTCCACTATGCTTCTTCTTATTTTTTCAAACACAATGTTAGCCTTAGTATTCTTTTCTCTGAAAATCCTGTCATTTCTCTCTTTCCATATACCCCAGCACATGTGTGGTAAAGCAATTCTCCATAGTAAGGTAGTGGTTCTATTTTTTGAAGGATGATGCCATGACTTGAAAATCTTCTGAAGTGAGTTGGGGAAGCTCCAATTGATATTGAATTCATCCAGACAACTTCCCCAAACATCAGCTAAGAATTGGCAATGAAAGAGCATATGATTTATTGTCTCCTCATTCTTCTTACAGAGTGTACAAAAACTTGGTATGCTGATACCTCTTTTTCTTATATTCTCTGTAGTAAGACTTTTGTCTTGGAGGGCTATCCAAAAGAAAATGTGATCTTGGGGGTAAGGCCTTTCACCCATGCTTTAGCCCAGCAAGGACTTTCCATGTTATTGTACTATTGATGATAAAGAGATGCCATAGTAAAAGTACCACTAGCAGTGAGTTTCCAAATTAACTGGTCTTCTTCTTCAATCCTCACCATTGAGTTCATGACTTTGTTCAAACTACCCAAAGACTGATCCACTTGAGATAAGTCTTTCCACTATCCATCTTTCCAATAATCCTCCACCTTGGTTCCAAATCTTTCCTTGCATTGGTTCTGATATCTGTTGCACTCAGAGTTTTCATTTAAAGGGATCTCCATAAGCCAAGGGTCCTCCTAGAACTGAATAAGATTCCCTTTCCCCAACTTCCATTTTGTACCTTTGATAATCAAGTCTCTAATCATTTAAAGGGATCTCCATAAGCCAAGGGTCCTCCTAGAACTGAATAAGATTCCCTTTCCCCAACTTCTATTTTGTGTCTTTGTTTGCTGTTGTTCCTCAATCATAGTGGAATTTTCAGATGATACCGGTGTTCCTGGATCTTCACTATGTACCGGTGGATTTAGTGTAGGTTCATTTGTTATAATTTTTGTTGCCAGTTCAGAATCTATATACCTTGAAGTTCCTCTAAATTGTTCATCAATATTTACATTTGTACTCTCAATAATTTCTTGCAATCTCTTGTTAAAACATCTATATGCTTTACTCTTAGATGAATAACTAAGAAATATTCCTTCGTCACTTCTAGGATCAAATTTCCCAATATACTCATCTCTTCTAATGTAACATTTGCTTCCAAATATTCTGAAATATTGAAGAGTAGGAGTAATACCAAACCATAGTTCATGAGGGGTCTTACTAGTTTCACCTTTGATGTAAACTTTGTTGAATGTATAGACCGTTGTACTTACTGCCTCTCTCGAATATACATGTGGTAGATTTGCTTCTGATAACATACTTTTAGTTGTATCCAAGATAGTTTTGTTTTCCCTTTCAACAACTCCATTCTGTTGTGGTGTCTGAGGTGCTGATAGCTATCTTCTGATTCCATTCACTTCACAGAATGTATTAAATTCCTTAGATGTAAATTATCCTCCTTGATCTAATCTTAAACATTTTATTTTCTTACCGGTTTCATTTTCAACAATTTAAACTTTCCAAGTGCTTTTGATTTTTCTCTGAGAAAAGTAACCCAACACATTCTAGAATAGTCATCAATTATTAGCATGAAATATCTATCACCTTGCAAGCTTTTAGTTCTAGCTGGACCACATAAATCATTATGAATTAAATCAAGAGCATTATTGTATTTTTCTGGAAGTTTTGAAACTAGCTCTAACTTGTTTCCCAAATTGACATTTGTTACATACTGTATTGTGAGGTTTGACAATTTTAGGTAAATCTCTAACTGCATTAGTAGTACTAATTTTTACCATGCAATCAAAGTTTACATGACAGAGTCTCTTATGCCATAGCCAACTTTCATCTATATGTGCAATCAAGCATGTCTTTTTACTGTTATTCAAGTGAAAGATATTACCTCTATTCTGATTACCGGTTGCAATTTCTAAACCAGTTCTATTCATGATTTTGCATTTTCCATTTTTAAATTGTAATTGAAATCCTTTCTCAACTAATTGACCAACACTCAAAAGATTATGGTTTAAACCTTCAACATAGTAAACATTGTTAGTGTTATGGTTACCATCAAGAGATATTGAACCCTTACCTCTGATCTGACAAGCTTTGTCATCTCCAAATATCATTTAGCCTCCATTATATTCTTGAAAGTTCAATAATTTACCTTTATCTCCTGTCATATGATGTGAGCATCCAGAATCAATGATCCATTCATCCTTTACTTAAATTTTAGCTGCCAAGGCCTGTTCTATCGGTTGCACTGTAGGTGTTGGTTGATCTTCTGTTATAGCAACAAAAACCCATCCATTGTCTGTTGGATCTTCATCGGAATCATCAGTCACTCCTTCATCAGCAACATAATAGGATTTGTCCTTATTCTTCTTAAATATGTATCTCTAATATTCAGGATTAGGCTTGTATGTCCTTCTAGCTTCTTCTCTTAGTCTAGTATGTCTATCAGGACATCTTGAAGCCATATGACCAATCTTGTTGCAGTTAAGACATTTAAAGGGTGCTTTACCTTCATACTTACTTCCAACTGGACCTTTAGGCATTTTTCTTGCAAATAGTGCTTCAAGTACTTCAAGTTCTTTTGTTTAAAAGGCTTTCCAATCAGATTTGTCAAATGATGCAGATGATGTTGATGCTTTGAAGGCTAAATTTGTCTTTATAGTAGCAACAGGACCAAATTCCTCAATTTCAAAGGCTGAAAGTTTTCCAATCAATGTATCCCTAGTTACTGATGTATTAGGCATTGTTCTTAACTCATTTATAATAGTAACCTTCATTTTATATGTCGGTGGCAATCCTCTTAAAACTTTTGAAACAATTTCATCTTCACTTAAGGTTCCTCCACAACATTTAATACCCAAAACAATTTCATTAACTCTTTCCATAAAAGCAAAAATCCTTTCATCTTCTTCCATTTTTAGATTTTCATACCTGACTTGGAAGCTTTCAAGTTTTACAATTTTGATTGTGGAATCTCCTTCATTCAGTGTTTCCAAATGACCCCAAATAGCTTTAGCAGTTGATCTATCTAATAATCCCATGATTTGTTGATCTGTTAATGCGCTCAAAAGTGCTTCTCTTGCTTTACAATTATTTTCCTCATCTTTAGTCAAGTTGGATGGATTAGGCTGACTAGAGGTGGGAGCAGTATAGCCATTCTTTGTAACATCCTAGATGTCCTTTCCAATGCAATTCTGATGTGTCTCCATTTTGATCTTCCATATGCCATAGTTGGTTCCATCAAGTTTAGGATTGTCCTTCCTAAAATAGTTAGTAGACATTGGATCTCCTCAAGTTGTTAAAACTTCTACAAAAGAGGACTTAGCTCTGATACCAATTGTTAGGTCTCTATAGCAACTGAGAGGGGGGGGGGGTGAATCAATTGTCAAATAAAATTAAACCAAAAAAAACTTAACCAATTTACTGATTAATACCGGTGAACCAGTCTGTTATACAGGTGGACAGATTTAATAGATAATTGTAATACCGGTAAAGATTAATGCATGAAACAAAAGGGCAAAGTCATTCACAACATATAACACCAATATTTGTACGTAGAAACCTTGTAAGGGGAAAACCCATGGTGGGAAACCTTACCCATAATCAGATGATACTACTGCAGATAGTAAGTGTACATAAATGGGGTCTGCACATGCAGAAAGGCCAAGCGCCTAGAGCTCACTGCTCAAACACAAATGGGAGTCACACTGACTACAATTGGATGGTTAAATCCAATGAGAATGTACTTCTCAAAATAGCATCTTCATATGTTGGATTCAGTACCGGTGTAGTTCTGATATGCTTTCACAAAAACCTAGCTTCACCTTCAAATGATATCTGTATTTATAGCTCTACTTAATCTCACATATACCTTTACGCAAATCCTTTTTCGCATTCCACACCTGGTCTTACAAATAAGACCTTACATTTATACCATAACCTAAGACCAATTTTAGTAGGTCGGCTCAACAAGATATTACAATAAAAACATTTTACAAACAATACAATATCTGATGTAATAACCGATTCAACATGTCGGCTTAATGCATTTACTACAATAATTAATCATCTCCATAGCGTGTCGTGCTGATCTGGAAAAGATAAACTTGTCGGTGTAACCTGGACCTATTTGCCAGTAATAGCAAATATGCAAATACGAATATGCTAATAAACAATTCTCTAAGATAAGATGTCCAACCAATGTCTTCAACATTACCAAGTGTTTTCCATGCCATTCCAAGTGCTGGTGACCATTATATCCTATTGGTGTACCATATACCGGTGACTGTGCAAAAGTCACTTGCTTGCTAGTGAGTGTTGTTGGATCTCCAAAGTGCTAGAGTTTTAGTAGGTGTTGACATCAATGACAAAACCATACCAAAATACCAACAGTATCCTACTAGTGTTCTGCTGATGTAGTAGATAGCTCATTCTTTTCCTTCATTGTCTAGTTGTGCAAGCAAAACTCCTAATGATGCTTCAGTGGTCGATACATAGAGTAATAATGGCTTTCCTAGAATTGGTGATATAGGATGGGTGGTTGCATGAGATATGCCTTGATCTTGTTGAATGCGTCCTCACATTGATTGTCCCATTTGAAATGAACATTTTAATGTAATAAATGAGTAAATGGTTGACATTTATCTGCTAGTTGAGCAACAAATCTTCTGATTGACTAGAGTCTACCTTGGAGTGACCTGAGTTGATTGATATTCTTGGGAGATGCCATTTCCATAATTTCTTTTACCTTAGTTGGATCTACTTCGATAGCTCTAGCTGAAACAATGTATCCCAATAGCTTCTCTGAAGTAACACCAAAGGCACATTTCTTGGGTTTTAGGCATAGTTTGTATTGTTCTAACTTGTTACAGATATTTTCTAGTATCCCTATATGTTCTTTTATGTTGTATGATTTTGCTAAGATGTCATCCACATAATCCTCCATGAATGTATGCATCATGTCATGAAATATAGTTGTCATAGCTCTTTGATATGTAGCACCTGCCTTATTTAATCCAAAGGGCATGACGTTCTAGTAGAAAGTACCCCATGGACATGTGAAAGCTGTCTTTTCTTGATCTTTGGGTGCTATTTTGATCTGATTGTATCTAGAGAAACCATCCATTAAAGAAAACATTGAGTGTCTACCAGTTAAATCTACAATGATGTCAATGTTAGGTAAAGGAAAATCATCCATTGGACAAGCATTATTAAGATCTCTGAAGTTTGTACATATTCTGATGCTTTTATCTGGCTTTGAAATGGGAACGATGTTGGATACCCATTGAGGATAGGAAATAGGTCTGATGAATCCTACATCCAATAAATTCTTTAGTTCTACTTTGACTAGAATAGAAATATGTGGATGCATTTTCCTTAACTTCTGCTTGACTGGTTTGGCTCCTGGACTTACATTAGGTGATGCATAATAAGATCTAGATCCAACCTTGGTATGTTTGCATATGACCAGGCAAAATTGATTTTCCTTCATTTGAAAAATTCCATATACTGTTGCATTTCTTCTTCTGATAGAGAAGTCGTTGGATGAAGAATCTTTGGTTTCTCTGTTGTGACAATGTTAACTGCCTCTATTGGTTCAATCAAAATGGATGACATTTCTTGATAGTGCTCAGGTAAAGTGTCAAATATCCCATCTTCTGGCGCCTCGAGGAGGTTTTCACTATTAGATGCATCCTTTCTTTTTACTTTTTCCTAATCTAATGTCGCCAAGAAATGGTTTTCAGCATTAGACCTGATGTTGTTTTCTTTATTTTTCTTTTTGTGACTAGGGGATTCGGCACCCACTAGACTGGAAGATACGTTGCTGAAATTCCTGGTGAAATTTGTTACGATTTTAATTGCATGAAGATATATGGATATGGTATGGTCATTTTGAAAGGTATCAATGGCAGTATGTCCTTCATTTTCCGAATCAATGAGCTCAGGGTGAAGTAGAGGTAAGAGATCATTAGGTTGAGATGGTTCGAGGGTATTAAGGGTCATGATAGATGTGGCAAAGTTTTCAGTATGTATTTTGATGTTTGGAATGGTACTCTCATCAGAATGACCTCACATAAGAAACTCTTGATCATCCTCAATTAAGTCCAAGTTAGCCGAATGTGATTCTGATTCAAGTGAACTAGTTCCTAACATTTGTCCTCCATACGTGTGAACTGCATCGACTCCTACATCTCCTTCAAAGAAATTTTCTTCAGCTGGTTCTTCAGAGTGATAGGAATCCCATTCCCATTTATTAGAATCTGTATCACTTGCAGCCTACAATCTACAACTTTGTTCATATAGTATTTGATTTGTTTCATCAGCTTTTGTTGCTATATCTTTTCTTCGTTCATATTCAACTTCTTCAAGACTGAGATTGAGTTCTGTCAGCCTTTCTATGAGCTCTCCTTGACTTATAGTAGCCTCTTTCTTGTTTTGATTGAGATTTAATGTTGCTTGAGAGGTGCTTTTAGTTTTTTTTTCTTGTTGATTTGAAGCTTGCTTCTTTTCCCATTTGATTGTTTGTGCTTGTTGCTCCTTTTCAATTGTAAGTTGTTCTTGTCTATTTTCGTATTCCTCTTATTGTTGACTAAAAGATGTGTCTTTTGGTAAAGTAACTTGTCCATACCCTAAGCCTGCTTTGTCCATAGCCTACTGAGTGTAAGACTGGATAGGTTCTGAGATACCTTCTTTTCTTTTCCCTATAGGACCTGTTCCAATGTATCCCATCTTTTTGAGGATGTTAAATCCTTTTCCATACTTTTCTATAGGTATCTTGACATTGTTGATCTGTTGTTGGACCTCTTCATCTTTGTATAGCCACTGTAACACATCTTTGTCTTTTGTTTCCTCTGACAAGGTCCCAACACTAAAAAATACTCCATCAAATATCGGAAGTTGTTTTACAATTGGTTGTTTAGAGTTTGATGGTTTTTCCCAAGGATTTAGTAGAAAGTGGTATTTGTGATATTGAATATTCTTTGTTCCCTCGATCTCTTAGCTGCATTTGTTTTTCCATACTTGACAAAATAGAGAAAAATGATTGTTCCTTGGATTGTGTGTTTGAAGATGATGCCTCCCTATTATGGGGAACGATGACTTCTTGAACTGGTTTAAGATTAAGGGGCAGCGGATAACTATGGTTTCAACAATCTGCTAGAATCATCGACTTGGAAGTCGGGCCCCTACAATTCTAAGGTAGTAAGTCACACTAATTAGGCGGCGTAGAATTGTTTCTAACCTTCATCCACTATAGGAGTGAGGGAGGGATGCAAACAGAATAACCAATCCCCAAATATTAAAAAGGGCAACTTGCACCTCTCCCAACATGTCACAGAACCCAAAATTTGATCGCCCCACCACTTTTCCACCTCCCTCATTAGTCTTTCGGTAGATAAATATTCGCCCCTCACTCTCCTCCCTAGTGGGTTACGACCCCCTCTGTCCTTTTGTCAAAAAATCACCATCATCTGAAACAAGCAGCTGGATAGAATAGTAGGGGAAGCTCTTGGGATGATGTTGTTTTGAAGGAAGGGCCCTCTCTATACAGCCTCATCACCTACCCATTGAGAGTCCTATGATCCATAACCTGAAAACAAGGGTAGAGCCAATTCCATTTTGATACAAAGATGCTACAGTTAGCCCACGAGAGCTAAGGTGATCACTGAGGACCCTATTGCCACCCACCCTTGGAATAAATTGCCTACAATACTGAAATGTATTTGAATCTGCTAAGATTTTGATTTCCTGCCCACTGTAGGGAAACTTTAAGCACTAATGGTATGTTGATTGAATAGCTTGTATGTCATGTATCCAGAGTCTTCCCAAGAGTATGTTGTATGATAAATCTAAGTCTATAACATGGCATATTGTATCTTTCTACAAAGGTCCCACTCTGATGGGTAATATCACCACTTCTTTAGAGGACTGCTCTTCTTCATCATAGGCTTTGATTGTGATCTTTTTCTGGGGATCAACTGTATCTTCTGAATAACCTAGAGCATAGACAAGACTTAATGAGCAAATATTTAGGCCAGCTCCACCATCTATTAGGACACGTTTAACACGCATCTTATGAATGATGACTTCGATATGCAGGGGAGCATTGTGGGGATGTTACAAGGACATGTCATCTTCTTCAGTGAATGCTAAGCAGTGAGGAGTTGTGAGGTGTCCCACCATGGTTTGGAATTGATCAATATCAAGATCTTTGGACACCGTTGTATCTATTAATGCTCGTTGAAGAATTTCTTTGTGTGCAGGTGAAAGCTTTAAAAGTTCTAAGATGGATATTTGTGCAGACATTTTCTGTAATTGCTCCACTAGACTATATTATTTTGTAGTGGATGATGTGTTTGTCATAGGACCCGACAAAACTACTTTGTCTTTGCTTCGTGTGATAGCATGAGAAGGTTCTTGATTTTTTTTTTCTTTAACTACAATCACGTTTACCATATTATCATATGTATGAGCATAGTTTACCTTTACTTTATCCTTGCCATTATTTGTTGTTGATGATTCGCCTTTCTCATAGTTTGGAAGCAGAGTTTTAAAAGTTGTATGAGATTCATTTGTTGTATGTCCATCCACTATTATTACTCCATTATCAATCAAATCTTGGATGACATGTTTCAATCGCTGACAAGTATATGTGTGATGTCCCTTGTTTCGATGGAAATCGAAATAATGGTTATCATTCCACCAAGGTGGTTTTACTTGAGGTTCATAGTTCCTTTCTTCTAGCAAAGTTATCAATTTGTTTGCGAGAAGTGTCGTTAGTGCTGACCCAAGGGGTTCACCAATGTTTGTAAATTGTCTTCGAAAGAAACTTTTAATAGTTGCTTTTTGGTGATGGTTGTTTTGTTGAGCCCCCACTGAGTGAGTGGATAAATTAAAAATTGGTTGCTTTGGTTTTACATTATTGTTATCCACTATTCCATCATTGACAACATTTCAATTTCTATTCTAAAACTTTGGCTTATCATTGTGGTTGTTGTTAGGCGGATGGACTCCTTCTTTGTATATTTTCAACTTACCTTTCTTTATCATGGTTTCTTCCATTCTAATTCCATTATTAATCATTTTTCTGAAAATTTGATTTCCTTGCATTTTTAAATAATAACTCATTTGATCATTTAAGTTGTTAATGAATATGTCCATTTTTTCATACTCTGGCACTATACAAGGATACCTCAAGGCTAACCATCTCCATCATTGTAAAAATGTCATGAAAGGTTCTCCAGCCTTTTGTTTGGCATTACATAGGTCTAGCATTGTTACTTCATGTTGTGTGTTGTAAGAGTATTCTGAAACAAACTTATCCACCAATTCTGAGAATGATCTGATTCCAGGTGGAAGTTTGGAGAACCATTCCATAGCTAGTCTAGTTAAGCTTTTCAGAAATAATCTCATTAAATAGGTATCCTCATGTGCAAACTCCATACCCATTGTGAAAAATTCTTGTATATGCTCTTGAGGGTCAGTGCTTCCATCATATTTTTCATATCTAGGAGTTTCACAACCTATAGGAAATGGTATCATGTTTAGATTTATGTCGAGTGGATAAGGACAGATTTCTTAAAATGAGTATCTTCTAACATTTCCTCTCTGCATATCTTGAATTTGTGTTTGCAATGTTTGTATTTGTTGTGTGAGAGTTGTGATAGGATTATCAACATGATTTGTTCTTGCATAACCATGATTTTGCATTCTAGGAGGATTTGGATCTCTTCTTGTTTCATCTCTAGTTCTTCTTGTATCTTCATTGAATTGAATGTTATTCAGAATTTCTACTTCATCTCTTTTGGGAATGTAAGTTTCTTCATTAGTTTTGGTGTTATTAGGAATTGATGTGTTATTCATTTTGAGACCAAAAATATCCTCATATTATTCGTTATTGGGGGGAGGATCACTTTTCTTTTGTGTCAATTTGTTCACATCAAAATCTTGGGGGAGTGTAGCACTAGCTTTTGCTAACATTAGGAAATATTTTTATTTTTCCTCCTCCAATAATTTCTGCATAAATTTGTCGAATTGAGGATCTTTCTTGATGTCTTGGATATTTTGTTTTATTATTTCTCCTTCAACTTGTATTTCATATTAATGTTACATTGTTCTATGTTCTTTAGTTATTTCCAATGTTTCGATTTATGTCTCTGTGATTTTTTTGTCTTTGAGCCCTAGTTAAAATGGGCATACACGTGTGTTTGATATTGTGCTAGGATTTGATTGTCTAAAGGTTTTTTGGATAAGAGATCAACTGTCAAGGTAGATACGATAAGGTGATATGACACTAAAAGAGGATTCAAGTGTTTAAAGGTTTGTAAGTTTTTTGATCTTCGGTTTTGGACTGCGATGATGATGATTTGATAAGAACCAAGTCCAATAGGAATGATATATCCTATGATGTGGAACAAGATTATCCTAAGCAAATGTTTCAATTTCATGATAGAGGATGATAGATCCTGATGAGAAACTATGTTTGAGTGATCGGTTTATCAAATAGGGTGATAATGGACTTTAAGATGTTTAGATCTTGAACTTGTTGAGGGTGAGCACTTGAAAATCTTGAGGTGTATATGTTCTAAAGTCTGATTTTGATGGATGATAACTTGACCAAGTGAACCACGAAGACAATCTAAGCACAAAATGACAGATAATAGGTGTTTATGTTTACTACAAATTGATCAAGAAAAAATGATAGATCTAAAAAAGGCATGTAGGACACAGCTCTGGACTGACAGAAATAGAGTTTCGTACGACAAATTATGCAGCCTCAAACGACAAGAGGTACTAGCATATACGACAAATCTAAAATTTCATGTAAAAAGCACAGTTTCATACGACATTTCCTTTTGAACCATATGAAAAATTAACAGATAGTACGACAGAGAATCCTAACTCGTACAACAGATAACAAAGTAGAGAAAAATATGTTTGTTTGGTTGAATTTTGATAACTGAAGTTTAATGTTTTGCTTATGTCTTCCAGTTTTAAATGTCCAATTTGTCGATTTAGGGATGAATACACAACAAACAAATGATATGATAAGTGACTCCAAGCATGCTAAACCCTAAGGAAGTTGGCTGAGAGAGAAAACATTTGCTTGCAAGCTTAGGTACACACACAATAGCTAGTCAGAATATGACCACTGAGTCTCACACTATGCATTCTCAATGCCATATTATCTGACTCCAAATGCTAATGGGGGCATGATATGGAAAGTATCTTGGGAGAGTTACTATCTCTCTTGCACAAAGATTATCCCCCTTTCGGAGGTGAATCGGGTAGCTTCTATTTTAACTTGGAACTAGTAAGGGATTTGTTTGGCTCGTCGAGGTATAAACTCAATTAAGAGGTCTCCCAGCCTTGAAAACCAAGGTTTTCTATAACCGAAGGTACGGAGGAGAGCTATTCCTGAGCACTGTCATTGACTTGATTTTCATCAAATCACATTTACTTTATAGTGGGTTAGATTACTTGGCATTAGCCATTCCCACTTAGGTCGTTCCCCTCTCATCGGGCTTAATGGATAAGATTTATTACTCCTCGGGAGGGAAGGCATGCTAATGAAATGCACTAATGAAAGAAAATGATGAATCTAGCTTTCTGATCACCTAAGAAAGGTGAGAGCGTACTCGTCTATCACCAAAGACACAAAATGCATGATTGTTTATTTTTAGCCCAAAAGACAAGTGTGCCTAAAAACTTTAATGAATACACCAAGTTTGGTTGAATTTTCTTAGGCAACTTGCAAAACAAACCTGTTAGTAGTCATTTATGTGTTTTGAATTATGTCTTTGACAAGTGTATCATTGACAATCATCCTACAGAAAAGATTTAGGCTGCCAAAAAGATCACGAACAAATCAAGGTTAGCATTAGTAAAGCTTGGCTTAAAAACAAAAAACCCTAAGATGTAGTTTATTCTAAAATCACAGAGGAAGAGACTCGTACGACATGATTTATGAGCTAAAATGATATAGATTTATATCTCAGACACAAGCCAAAATAGGCTCGTACGACACATAAACAAGCTAATACGAGTCAGAATATATCCAGTCAGAGATTCATACGACACAGGTTTAGATCTCATACAACAAGTTAAATGAGCTCGTATGACACACAATTAACCTGATGTGAGTCAGGATTAGGTTTTGTCCTAGCCTAAAAGGAAGTTTTTACAAGCCATAGAATGAGTTCGTACGATATTCTGAATCAGATCTGGCAGAGATGAAGTTTTACTGAAGCTTGAGAGGCCAAAAAGGATGATTCCAGCCCCGCGGTGGGTGCCAAAATGTCATGTATCTATGAAGTGTGGACTATGAACCTGCAGCTACAACACAAAAACACTCAATAGATCATTACAATCATGGTTATTAAATTTAAAACAAAGAAAGATAAACCATAGCTAAGCGATCTATTGCCTCCTAGAAAATGCGAGTATGAATTTTGCTCTCAGATCTAGTTATGCAAATTCGAGTGACTTGACTACACTTAAATGCGGGAATTAAATGATGAAGATGCATGATCTAGATGAGATAATGATTTAAGCTATATGATTCTATGATATTTCTATGAAATAAGCTAAGATTTAAGCTAAAATTGAACATGATAACATTGCTAAAATGATAAACTAGAAGCTAGATGCCTATAGTAACAATGCATAAGATGAAAAATGAGATGGGATGAATGTGGATGGGATATGGATCATGATGATTTGAGCTCCAAAATGGGGTCTATTTATAGGATTTTCCAAGGCCAGGGGTGATGTGGCAGGAATCAACGGTCTAGATTTGATCTGAAGATATCAATGGTTAAATTGGAGGTGGTTGGAGAAGAGGTTGGATAAAAGGTTACAATTGGTGGGAGGGAAAAGGGGTTGGTTGGAAGGGAACACTTGGTGACAAGTGTCAAGAATCTTTTCTCATGAGAGGTCAAAGTGTCCAAGGAAAGTGGACATGGTAGTTAGGATGTGAAAGCTAGGATGGGGTTAAGCAAACGCGGGGTTAGATGAAATGGGTTAGGTTTAGGAGTGGTTAGGTTAGGTGGTTAAAAGTTAGGAGAATTCAAATTTAAAAATTCAAATAATATAAGAAGGCTAATTAATTTCAACAACTCATGAATTAATTTGTTTTAGTTAATTAGGGGATTTAGAAGAAATGAATTTGATGGGGGGAATTAACTAATTAAAGGGGATTATTGAAATGAACCTATTAAATAAATCCTTAGATTTATTAATAAGTAGATGAAAGGGAGAATTTAATCAAATTGTTAATGAATTCAATTAAATTGGGAAGGAGGATTAATTAAATAATTGCTTATTTAATTAATTATCTTCAGAGCATTTTTAGGTGTATATAGTAAGCTCATTACCTTTCTAGAAAATGAACCTTTTGAACCTAGAATAAAGCCCTCATGGTGGAATGATAATGAATTTTGTGAATACTGGATAGGAGCCATGGACATAAAATTATCAATTGCTATAAGCTTATAAACGTCATTCATGACCTTATTGATCAAGATGACATGTACTATTGAAGAAAAACTAAATAATTCACCTAATGAAGAATCAAGCATGTGTCAAGACACTCATTCCAAGCATGATAAAAATAATATACCTGTGTCTAGAAATGACTCATCAAAAAATAAAGGTTCCATCTCTCCCATCATTCCCTCATCTCCTAAATCCTTACAACATCAATCTGCACCATCTATATCAAATAATGAATCTAATGATGATATGTTTCAAGTTTATCCTCAAGTTCTATCCACAATATAAATCCAAGATAATCCACTCCTTGATCCCACCCATGATTCAAAAATCCTAGTATCAATTCCACCAAATGCTTCACCTACAATCAAACACACTCAAGAGAGTCCTATTCAAAATCTAGTCCTTTCATGCCAAAACATTGACTCCATCCAAGAACCCCCCATACATATCCAAACTCATACCCCATGTCGATATAATAATATAAAGTATGAAGAAATAAGTCCTAAAATGAATCAAGATCAAGATCAAAAAGATTTTCCATCCCATCCAATTTTTGACAAAGATCTTGCATCTCCCTAGAATCCCATGATGATCCCACCATACCTTTTTACTCCATCCAAGATAATCCTCTTCCCTCTCAAGAACAATGTATACTTCCAAGTACCACCCATAATCCACTTCCTAAGAAATATCATGGTATCCCTTCCATCCTTTCCAATGATCCTATTCAAAATCAAGAGAAAATCATCATTTCCACTCCATCCAATGATCCTCTTCCATGTCAAGACCAAAATATTCATTCATCTCCTTATCATAATCCTCCATATTATCCTCAAGATCCTACCCTCCCTCCTAATAATCTTCATTATCGTAATCCTCCATAAAATCCCATCACCCCCATTCAAGATATTCATGAACCCCTTACATATCAACTTGGTTCATTCGTTTTCATAATATCTGGTTTATTTCACGAGCCTATCATTCCCTCCATACCATATACTCCTTGAAATGGACTCACATATTGTTTCAAAAGCAACAATTATCTTGTTGCTAAAAACATTTGTCAATGCATGTCTTATCAATGAAAAGGGTTGGGTATTGATGAACAAGTTATATTAGAACCCCTTGATATAAAAGAAAATCCAAATTGTCATGGCCTTGGATACATAGCTCACTCTAAAGATGTTGGTATCCATTTTGTCTCACATTCCTACATCTAAACTTAAAACTACGCATCCCCCTTCATTTATTCCATCCATCTTAGGTTTGTATACCCCAAAACCAAATTTGTCATTGATGAACTTATAAAGCACCGAGATGGGGGAAGGGTGAATCGGTGATAGTAAAAACAATACAAATCTGAATATCAATTTTACCAACTCAAAACTCAATAGACATGTAAGAAATAACACGAAGTATGCAATCACCACATAAAGCATAAACCACATGACACAAGAGTTTATATGTGGAAAACCTAAATGGGAAAAACCATGGTGGGAGTTAGTACCCACAAGATCCACTATCTCCAGTATAGAGATCTAACCGGTTAAGGTCTACAACACTCGATTAGGGGCATACCCTATTACAAGTGTCTATGCCCGATTAAGAGCTTTACAAAAAGGCCTATGAGGACCAGCCCTAATAGGAGCTACCCAAGTAACTGGGATTTGTAAACACAAGTTAATGTGTCACCTAGTTAGAGGATTTAATTATTAGAACTATTAGGATCTGATTGCATCCTGTTAGGAGTGACCTTGTAAGAGGATTTTCTTGTTGCAACTATTAGGAAGACAACAAGTACAAATGATCTCAGTATAACACCTTATGTGTCTGATAAGATCTGCTTCTGACCATTACAACATCACAAAGACTTCATCTCTCAACTCCCTCTGATCTTCACACTATGAGAAATACAAAATTCGCTCATCACATATCACACTATCAAGCTCATGTATATATATCCTTTCATACCTCATCATACAATTAAAACATACAATTAAAATTATCATAAGGTCGGCTAGAACCTTATTACAATTCCCTAGGTTCAATGCATCTAGAAAATCTTGCATTGTACGCTTTAGTTATGTCATCCACCGACATAACAAATCCAATTCTACATCGTTTTACCGATCTGAGTGATTATCATCACTATTGGTTGACTGTGTTTGTTGATCTCTGCCTTGTTGATCAAATCTCATTCATCTAATTAAATTTGCTCGTGTGGTCATGAAGTTACCTTCATCAGATAGTCATCAATGTTGCAGCAAAACCACATTCCTTCATCCTTCATAGATTTCATGTACCAGTTGTCAGTGTGAGACTTTGTTAGTCATTTTATCGGTTGAAGTCCTAATTACTTGTTCTAATAAACTTGTCTGTGCTTTACTGGTTAAGTATAGCTAATTGAATTGTAGGACTTAGATGAATCAAAGAAACATAGTTTCCATCAATGACAACATACAAAATAGTCATCATACATAAATCTAATCTTTATGCACAACAGACATATACCAGTTGCATCAAGCAAACACATATTACATTATATTACATTACTGGTTCACCAAATGATCAAATGCCAACAATCTCCCCCTTTGGCATTGATGGCAACACTTAGGAAAAATTTTGTCCACTAAGTGTGAAAAACAAAAAGTGACTTCATGACATACACTCCCACTTAGAAATACATACAAAATTTTGACTCTTAAAATAATTCTACTCCACCATTGACAACAATGCCAAATAAAGAAGCAAAATACATACATTACATCAAAAGTTGTCATAAAAAACTACATGTATATATATATAGAGATAAAAGTTTTAAGGTCTTTACAAAGCAATTCTCAAGAAAATATCACTGAAATGAAACTTTAACTGCTTAAGGTCATTGTCCCATGTTTCTAACAGTGTCTTAGTGATTTCAACATGTGTAAAAATCTATGTAGCAAATTCTTCCATAACATCAACAATGCTCATCTCTAGCGTAGCCAAAATTGCTTCAAGACTCATTGTATGCTCTTAGTAAGATTTCAACTTTCAGAATTAACTGATTCTTCAACTCCTTCAAGGATATTATCCGCTTCACCTGTTCAAAATTGTAAATTTCTAATATGTGTTCTAAGGCATCAACTGATTTACCAAAAGCTAAATCGGAGTCTTGTACCGGTATGTATGCTTCACGTATTCTTTCTAGTTCCTTCTCTATATCTTCTCTCTTTTTCTTTAAGTCAGAAAAGAATAATGATACTTTAGAGATAGTGGCCAAAATTTTACCTCCAATTTCTATTCCATTTTTCAAAAGATCTTTGTTCACTGTTAGAGCAACCTTACCTTTGTCAATTTCTGAAAACAATTGTTCTCCCCTTCTCTTCTTATAATTTTTTTCTGCTAAAGCATGAGCTGCCTCTTCAAGTGATTTTATTTGTTCACTAGAACCAACAAATAATTATCCAATCTTTGCAATAGGGGTGGATAGATTATCTATATCAGTCTCCAATAGGAGACTTGACAAAATTTCAACAACAGTTTGAATGGTCTCTGCTTCTCATTTCTGCTCTTTCAACCTCTTCTTTTGTTCTTGGGATTGCATAGCAATAGAAATCTCCATTAATTTAGAGGAACTCAGATTCTCCATATCTGTAGGACCTTTAATTCTCACGAAGTCCTCATCATCATCATCAATCAAGGTTTTCTTCTTCTCCTTTGTTTTCTTCTCTTCATCCTTTTTCTCTTCTGACTTCTTCTCTGGTTTCTCTTTCCCTGTCTCTGTTTGTTCCTTCTGTGTTGTTTTTGTGACTATTGGTAGTTGACTTTCAACATCATGTTCCTTTACCGATGGTGGTTGCATATCCACACTTTGTTCAATAGCTGGTGCCTCCTTTGTCTTCTTTTCTTTTTTTGTCTCCTCTTCCTTAGTTGTGTCTTTGACCAATTGCAGATTTTCAACAATCTATTCTTTCACTGGTTCTTCCTTTTCCTTATCAACTAAATCCTTTTGATTATCCTCAGTATCAATATTTACATTTGTATCTGCACTTACATTGACTAGTGCAGTCTGAGTCTCTATTGACTATGCATTCATCGGTTGCTCAGTTGAGCTTTTGTCTACTTCCTTTTCTTCTTCTTTGTTCTCAACATGTTCCTGCTGAGTATCCAACATCTGTTCATCAAATTCAAAAATATCTACATTGTCCATAGTGTTAGCAACATTATCAACATCACCAGTATCATCATCTATTGTATCTACCGGTTCAATATCAACAGGGTCTTTAAACAAGTACTTATTATCCAGCTCAAAATTTGTAGGCTTAACACCCTCAGGAAAATAATCTCCCTTTAACTTAACAGGTCTATCATCCTCATATTCTTTAACTTTTTCTTCTTCTATAGGGATGAGACCTAAATATTTGTTTATCAAAATTTTGGTCTCCTTTTGGACTAATTTAGTATCACCTATCAACATTCTAGTCAATCTTTTCTTGGATCTAAGAAAAGATTTTGCACTTACTCATACATCTTCTATTTATTCCTCACCGGCTTCCGGTTGCAGGTGTTTAAGAGTGTAATCAATAAATTATTTATCCTTTCTAATGGCAACTTGCCATCTTGCGTCAACAATATTATACAAAGTGTCTGTAATTTTCCCTTGTAGCTCAATGAGGGCTCTACTAAACTTGTTCATATTGAAGATGACTACATCTTCAATCTCCCTTCATTGACTTTTAGACAAATGAGTAAACAATATGTTTAAACCTTTATGAATACCATACTCCTTAATAATTCTAATCATTCTAGTGTTAATATTTTTGTAGTTGCTTTACCTTTTTGAGTAGTATTCTGCTTCTTAGTACTTTCCCTTAGTGCTCTCTTATCTTCTTCTGATTTTGTTTCCTCTATATCTATCATCAATTTGTGAGCTTTCTCCTTCTTTCTTTTTCTATCTTGGGTAGGCACAATAGGAGGTTCAATAGTTTTACCTTTCCTTTGGAATTGTATTTTAGAGGGTTCCCCTCTTTGAGATTCAGCAGGCTTCACCTTAGTTTCTTTTTCTTTCTTCTTCTCAACTTCTTTGGCTACTCTGGTCTTATCGGTGGGGGTACCAGTTGGTACACTATAAGTTTGACCTTGTTGAGCCTCATATTTGGCTCTTGCTACAACTATCTGTTCTTTTGTGAATCCTGCCTACTCAGCAAAGGCCTGTACCACTTTTCTTATTTTCTTTGCAATCACCGGTTTTTGTAATTCTGAGTGCACTTTCAGTAGTTTCTCCTTGTAGGTTCCAAACCTTTCAATGGTGGTATCAACCGATTGACCTAAAAAATGATCAACATAAGAAAAAAGTAGATCTTTATCCACTTCATAACTCATGGACATTACCCATGTGATCCTGAGAATAACAACTTCCATCAAGCATGTATCTGTGTCAACCATAAAACAGATAGAATCCTCATACCGATTCACTACCTCTGCCGGTATGTGTTCTCTAGCATGCATTTCCTTCTGAAATTTTTTAAAATATCCCCATGAAATATCATCAAACTTGTTTTTCATCATCCTAATGTTGTTCTTCATCTGCAATAGGGCAGGTGTCTCGGTTATCCATTGTACATCACCAATACTAGGAAAAAAGTTTTGGAAATAAAAGAATAAGCCCATGATAAGCTGTCCAAACTTGAATCTGATCTTCTTGTCCTTCTTGACTGCTTCCAAATTTTCTATTAATTGACTCCTTAGAGCTTCAGTCAAGTCATAGTCCACATTTTCCTTAATCATCTAGTATGCAGTGTGAATAGTTGTTGCTGGTATACTATTCATTATGCTTGAATAGAAAATTTTATAGCCAATCACCATAGATGCAAATTTAATAGCGGGATCATTAATTTTATTCATGGTCATTTCTCTTTTATCCCATCTAGATCTAGTTAACTTCACAACATCATCCTTAGGTATAGACCTAAGAAATGGCACTTCACTGACTGAGCATAAGCCAGTTACAACATGGATTGCTTCCTTAGTGGTTTTTTGAGGTCTGTCCACCACATGAATTGATCATTAATACATTTAAAAACAAATCTCACCAACTCGTCATCAAAATCATCAATGAAATTTATCACATGATGAAAACCTTTATCGGCTACGCTTTTGAACTATTCCATCAATCTTCCCTATTCATTACACAAAGATCTATATCACTCATAAAAACTACCAACTCCCAAATCTTCAAGTTTGCGGTGATAAAAGGATCTTACATCCTCTACATGCAAAACACCATTTGGTACACCGGATAGGGCACCGACAGGGTCAGTTTCCCTGACTTGTATGGATGGCATTTGTATTCAGGTCTTTCCCTCTCGATCACATCAACTAGATGCGGAGTATCCATACTACAATATGCAAAACTTTGAAGCAAAGAGTAAGATTCACTGATAAATACCTCTTCTGCTTTGGTGCTAGGGTTTCCAACCATCAAAAAATTTCAATACTTGATCACCAATCAAACTTCACTTCGATCGCCTTAGATTGCTCATAAATGGTCTGAATGTTGCTAGCAAAAACATACCTTTTCTCTTCTTGCTTCGCCAAGAGTTCTCAAAATGCAAAGTGACAAAGAAAATTTAAAAAGTTCTATTTATTTGCACTTTAACTACTGCAATAAATGCATTTACCGACAAAACTCTAAAAATCCTTAGAAAACTCTAAAGCATATTACCGGTAGCAAAAAATCAATGATATTTACCGGTTATGATCCAAAAATACATCAAAACACAAAAAATGCATCAGAATATGCAGATTTAACTTACGGTACATCATCCAGGGGTTCAACTCAATATTTGACAATAAGTTCACCCCAAGTTGAAGAAACAACTTAGTTTGTTGGAGATGGATTCTCCACATTAGGTGAAGAATATGATTCCTCAGATGGTTTTTCATCACTCTTCTTTTTCCAGGTCTTATTCATCTCAGCTCTGGTTTCTTCAATACCAACCTTCTACTTTCCTTTCTAGTCTACACAATGATTCACCAGTTGGTTATTCTTTGTTCTACAAAACTTGGCAATGTGTCCCGGTTTGTTTAAAAGATAGCATGCCATTCCAAATGCTCTCCAAGGTCCCAAGTTGCCTCTACCTTTTCTTCTTCTACATTTCATTTCCACATGTCCAAAATTGTTGCAAATTGAACAAGTCACATTGACTCTCTTTTCCATCTCATAAGGACTAGACCAGTTAACATAGGGTCTTTGCCAATTTTTGTTCCTCCGGTTAGTGAAATTCCTTCTCCAGTCACCAATAGGTCTTGGGTTCATGTGAGGTGTTGGATAGTTTTCTCCATATCTGCATTCAACTGATCTATGCCCATACATGTTGCATGTATAACAATAGCCTTCAAATCTCCTAGGCACATATCTAGTATTGGGTCTATAACTAATATTAGCATCAGATCTACTTCTAAAAACATTAGCAGTATGTCCTGGCTTATGATAGTTAAAACAAATAGGTTTGTAAGTGATGTAGAGCATCTATCACAAACCATAAAACCTTCATTCAATGGCATTACTGAACCAAAACTAATACAAGACCTTAAACTTGAATCAAGAGGCATATAAAAAGATCAACCACTCTTCTCAACTCCAAAGCAATTTAAAAGGTTATATTCCATCCCTACAGACCTTCATTCAAGATTTCATATCATAACATTCACAATAACATGAGAGAACAAATTCTTTATTGCCATGGCATACCCTAGTTCAGGGTTTCATCCTTTAAAAACTGTTTTCACCAAAAATATCACGAATTATTCAATTCTTAACCAAATTAAGTAAGACAAAAAGCACACCAAGACCTGAGAGTGTAAGGAGTGACAACTCACCGCAGGACCTAGCCAAGAAGGATTTGTTATTTGGTTTTTTATGATGAGTTTTTGGTTGCAAGGTGCTCGTCCATCTAGCTGCAAGAAGGCAGACAAGGAAAATCTGTCAAGGGCCAAAGGGGTGGTCTAGGGCCATAGGATGGTCCATTGATTGCCAAAAGACTAGGGAGAGAGGAAAAGAGGAGAACTCCTTGGTGAGGCACATAGGTTTTTGGTGAGGTGATGTAGCATGGAGAGGTGGACTTATGGTTGGTAAAATCACTTGGATGGTAGCCACTACAAACTCCATTGGTAGGAGTCACAAAGCGATTGCTTGAGAAAGAAGCAACAACATAAAGAGGCATAAAGAGGTAAAAATGAAGACAAAGGTGAAAATTTCACTCAAAATTTTTCTTGTAGGTCATTGTACCCATGTTTCCAATGAACTTGGAAACTTTTCAAGGTTGGGAGTATGGTGCAGAGGCACCTAAGCACACAAGCATACCAGGAGGTCAAAAGTCATAATTTGAGCAATTTTATTGTATTTGAGTCATTCATAATGTATTAAGGTTATTTGAGTTTATTGAATCATAATACATAATGCTAAGTGAGACATTTTGTCCAAGGATATCATATTTCATCCATCTTGAAGTGTTAAAAGTGTCCATGTAAGGGTTAAGAGTCATTTATGTGAAAAATGCAAAAATTGTAAAAATTGCAAAGTTGCAACATTGCCAAAAAGTGCAACAAAAGTGTAAAAATGAAATCCATTGGTCATGAGGTGGTTAGAGTAGTTAGGAAGGAGTTGGAAATGGTTTATAAAACCATGTTTGGTCGAAATCAAGTGGATAGAGCATTTTGGAGGGGATTTCCATCAAACCCTCAAACTGTCATAAGGGTTTAAGGAATCTGTGATTGTCATGGATCCATGGAGGATCACATTTGGTGTAATTTTTATATTTAAATGTTATTGAATGATAAATTAATGAAATATATTTTAGATGAATCATTTCTTATGCATTTTTGTGGAGTATTTCGCAATATTTGTTTGTTTTTACAATTATTGTCAAAACCCTGCCAAGGGTTACCTGGTTTTGGGAAAATGATCATAACATTTGATTTAACCATTGGATCTGGCTGAAATATGGAGAGAACTTGTGAAACTCAGTAATATAAAGTCTGGCTAAAGAGATTTTCTTTAGGATCAATATTTAAAAAGTTATTGATGACTGTTTGTTATGTTTCATGGTGAAAGGTAGACTGGTGAAGGCAGTAGCAGTCTGGTTGCAGCATTTGGTGTGGTCACATGAGGAATAATAATGAAGAAAGGCTATATGTGTTGGAAAGGTCTCTGAATCCTCTTTCCAATTCTTTTTCTCTTACTTAATTTGGTTAATAATTGAATAATTTGTGATATTTTTGGTGAAAATAGTTTTTAAGGGATGAAAGCCTGAACTAGGGTATTCCATGGCAAATGAAAATTTATTCTCTCATGTTATGGTGAATGTTAAAATCTGAAATCTTGAATGAAGGACACTTTTAACACTTCAAAATGGACCAAATATGATATCTTTAGACAAAATGTCTCATTTAGCCTTATATATTATGATTCAATAAACTCAAATAACTTTAATAATGACTCAAATACAATAAAATTGCTCATATTATGACTTTTGACCTCCTGGTATGCTTGTGTGCTTAGGTGCCTCTACATCATACTCCCAACCTTGAAATGTTTCCAAGTCCCTTGGAAACGTGGGTACAATGACAAACAAGAAAAAATTTGAGTGAAATTTTCACCTTTGTCTTCATCTTTACCTCTTTATGCCTCTTTATGTTGTTGCTTCCTTCTCAAACAATCGCTTTGTGACTCCTACCAATGGAGTTTGTAGTGGTTGTCATCCAAGTACTTTTACCAACCATAAGTCCACCTCTCCATGTTGCATCACCTCACCAACAACCTATGTGCCTCACCTAGGAGTTCTCCTCTTTGCCTCTCTCCCTAGTCTTTTGACAATCAATGGACCATCCCTTTGGCCCTTGACAAACCTTCCTTGTCTGCCTTCATGCAGCAAGATGGACGAGCACCTTGCAACCAAAAACTCATCAGAAAAAACCAAATAACAAATACTTCTTGGCTAAGTCCTAGTGTGAGTTGTCACTCCTCACACTCTTAGGCTCTTCTAGCTCTGATACCAATCCGATGCAGAGCATCTATCACAAACCATAAAACCTTCATTTAAGGGTATTACTGAACCAAAACTAATACAAGACCTTAAACTTGAATCAAGAGGCATATAAAAAGATCAACCACTCTTCTCAACTCCAAAGAAATTTAAAGGTTATATTCCATCCCTAAAGACCTTCATTCAAGATTTCAGATCATAACATTCACCACAACTTGAGAGAGAAAATTCTTTATTGCCATGGCATACCCTAGTTCAAGGTTTCATCCTTTAGAAACTGTTTTCACTAAAAATATCTCAAATTATTCAATTCTTAACCAAATTAAGTAAGACAAAAATAACTAGAAAGAAGATTCAGAGACCTTTCTAACACACATATTCTTTCTTCATTATTATTCCTCATGTGACCACACCAAATGCTGCAACCGGACTACTACTACCTTCACCAATTTTCTTTTCACAATGAACTATAGAAAACAATCATCAATAATGTTTTAAATATTGATCATAAATAACATCTCTCTAGTCAAACTTTATATTACTGAGTTACAAGGGTTCTCTCAAAATTGCAGCCAGATCCAAGGGTTGAATCAAAAGTTATGAGCATGTTCCCAAAAATGGGTAACCCTTGGCAGGGTTTTGACAATTTTTGTAAAAACAAATATATCTTGCCAAACACTACACAAAAATGTATAAGAAAGAATTCATCTAAAATATATTTCATTAATCTATCATTAAATAACATCTAAATATAAAAAATTACACCAAATGTGATCCTCTATGGATCTATGACAGTCACATATTTCTTAAAACCTTGTGACAGTTTGAGGGTTTGATGGATAATCTTTATCAAATCCCATCCAAACTGCTCTACCCTCTTGATTTTGACCAAACATGGCTTTATAAACCATTTCCAACTCCTTCCTAACTACTCTAACCACCTCATGACCAATGGATTTCATTTTTTCACTTTTGTTGCACTTTTTGGCAATGTTGCAACTTTGCATTTTTACAATTTTTGCATTTTTGACATAAATGACTCTGTCCCTTACACGGTCACTTTTAACACTTCAAGATGTACCAAATATGATATCTTTAGAAAAAATGGCTCATTTATCCTTACATATTATGATTCAATGGACTCAAATAACCTTAATACATTATGAATGACTCAAATACAATAAAATTGCTCATATTATGACTTTTGACCTCCTTGTATGCTTGTGTACTTAGGTGCTTCTGTACCAGTAAGCTTTCTTACCATTAGGCTTCTGAGCCTGAGGAGCATTTTTACCTTCATGCATGTCACTCTTGGTATTGGAAGGTTCACCTTTCTCAGATGTATTGTATCCTAACACATATGTATCACCTTTCATCCTTTGAGATTGGATTTGTTCATCCAACATAAAGGAGCTCTTGTTGAATTTTGCAAGCTTCTCATTAGCTTCTCTAAGATCCTTAGTAAGATCTTAATTTTTCTTCATAAGAGTCTCTCTAAGAGATATTGTCATATGAAGATATGATTTGATTTCTTCTTTCTCTTCTTTCTCCTCATGAAAGTGTTAATGCAAAGATGCATTCTCCTACTTTATCTTAAAGATCTCATGATCTTTCTCTTTGATCTGGTCTTTAGCTGCCCTCCTAGCTTCAAGTAATTGACTCATACGGATTGTATGGGCTTCAAGTTCTCTCCTTAGGCTAAGTTTCTCATCATTCAGTTTCTCTACTTCCTCAACCAATGCATCTATATTTTATTCATCAGAAGAGCTGCTTTCATTGATCTCCAAAAATTGTTCGGTTAGTTGCTTCCTTTTAGCTAGTGAAGTCTTATACTTGCCTCTTAGGATTTCCAACTCATCCTTGGTTTCAGCAAGTTCTCTAGCAATCTCTCTATATCTCATTCCTTCACACATATTTTCCTTAGGATTAGAGATCCCTTCCAAGTGGTTAAGCCTTAAGGAAGTTAGGCTCTGATACCAATTGATGAACTTATAAGGCACTGAGAGGGGGCAGGGTGAATCAGTGGTCGTAAAAATAATACAAATTTGAATATCTATCTCACCAACTCAAAACTCAATAGACATGTAAGAAATAACACCAAGTATGCAATCACCACATAAAACATAAACCACATGACACAAGAGTTTATACGTGGAAAACCCAAATGGGGAAAACCACGGTGGGAGTTAGTACCCACAAGATCCACTATCTGCAGTATAAAAATATGACCAGTTATGGTCTACAACACTCAGTTAGGGGTACACCCTGTTAGAAGTGTCTATGCCCGGTTAAGAGCTTTACAAAAAGGCCTGTGAGGACCAGCCCTGTTAGGAGCTACCCAAGTAACTGGGATTTACAAACACAAGTTAATGTGTCAGCTGGTTAGAGGATTTAATGATCATAATTGTTAGGATCTGACTGCACCCTATTAGGAGTGACCTTTTAAGAGGATTTTCTTTTTGCAATTGTTAGGAAGACAACAAGTACAAATGATCTCAGTATAATGTACCTTTTGTGTCTAATAAGATATGCTTCAGAACATTACAACGTCACAAAGACTTCATCTCTCCACTCCCTTTGATCTTCACACTATCAGAAATATAAAATTCGCTCATCACATATCACACTATCAAGCTTATGTATATATATCCTTTCATACCTCATCATACCATTAAAATTATCACAAGGTCGGCTAGAACCTTATTACAATTCCCTAGGTTCAATGCATCTAGACAATCTTGCATTGTACACTTCATTTGCATGAAGATTGCATTAATGATATGATATGTTGTCATTGATGTCAATTAACGGGTAATGATATTGTTGATATTGTTGTAATATTGTTTTGTAATTGGTAGGAAGAATTTATGGAGTGAAGCGGTATTGTTATATATATTGGAGAGTTGAATCCATAACCAGTAAACCCTACCTATTGTTTTGTATAAACTCTAACTGATTAAGTTTGGTGAATTGGTTATATTGGTTTATGACCTGATGATGAGAGGTAATGATTATAATAGTTATGATTATTGTATGAAGACAATTTCAAGTGATTTTGGCGAGTTGATGTAACGTTTTTTGTCTAGCGAATGAACAAGTATATTGTATATAATGCAAAGCGCATGATGAGTTACTAAGTTCGATGAAGTGGTGATCAGGGAGTGAACGAGGTTTTCTTGATGGATGTACAAAAATTTCTATGTAATCTAATGGTCATACTTAAACCGACTTGTTTGTAATCTCTATGAGAATTAGGTTTTTGTTGTTTTACTGACCTAATTGATTTGTTTATAAGGTTGATGAAGTTGTTTAGTTTAAGAGTTGGCAAAGAGTTGGAAAATATTAGTTGAGTGTGTGGTTGCCGAACCGGATGATGTATCTGCAATTTGAGTAAAGGAAGATAGGAGCATGAAAAGGATCTGATCAAGCAAGTATAGTGTTATTCAGATAGATCAGAAAACTCCTATTGTTTTCTAACAATTACAACAAAATTGAAATCCCCTAACCGGGTAAGCTCTAACAAGCTTGGTACTATTCAAATCCCATAACAAGGTGATCCATTAGCTTGGATTTTCAAATCCTCTACTGAGGTTACTCCTTATAGGGTATTGCTTCTAACAAGGCATTTTAGTCAATCCCTTAACTGGGTGGTTCCTAACAGGATCATTTCTTAATAGGACTTTTGCAAAGCTTTAACAGGCTAGGCTCCTAACATGGAGAACTTCAGAAGAGCTCAGATAGTTATCTTGTGAGTCTCATCTCACCGTGGTTTTTCCCATTTGGTTTTCCATGTCAAAAATATTTGTATCAAGTGGTGAATGATTTTGTGGTTATGTCCTTATGGTTGATTTACTTAACTACTTAACTACTTTGATAAATCATGATAACCAGAAGCATTGAGAAATGAAGTCTGTTGACATATGAAAAATCATTTGGATGTTTATGAGTTTGAAGTTGTTTACCATTAATTTAATGTAACCATCAATTGGTTTATCTTATGAGTTTTTATCTTGACAGTGGTATTACATGGATAGTTCTAAGTTTACTTTGAGAGATTGATTTTTGAGAGTAGTGAAGTTTGTATCAGTTTTTCTATCTATTGATTCACCCCGCCCTCTCAGTAGTTGACCGGATACTTATTCTTTCATCATACCATCAATTGGTATTAGAGTGTATCAGGTCCTCTAAGGTCTAAGCCTAATAGCTTGAGGTAAAGATCTTACAAGTCATGATGAAGAAGGAAGGTCCGAAGATTAATAGAGATAACTATAGGATATGCAGTGACAGAATGAAAATTTATATCAAGAGTTTGGGAAGCCAGTATTGGGAACATGTCGATACTAAATATGTTGCAGCTACTAGGATGTTGACTGATAATCAAAAGAAAGTGAAATAAGAAAATCATCAAGCATTAGAGGCTACTATCAGTTCTTTGTTTAATGTAGAGTATGTAGATGTTCATGGTCTAGAGACTACATATGAGGTATGGAAAAAACTTGAAGAGATTTATAGGGGTGATGAACATTTTAAGATTGCTAAAGAAGAGAGTCTAAGAGGAAAGTTTCATGACATGCGGATGGCTGAAAGTGAGAATATCTAGTAGTATGGTCAAAGGATAAAAGAGATAGTCGATTAAATTAAGAATGTAGGAGGTAAATTGGAAGATTCCACAATGATCAGTAAGGTACTAAGAACCCTGCTACCAGTCTACGCTATCCAAGTTGCAGCCATTCAGGAGCTAAAGTACATTGACAAAACTAAGATAACTCTCGACTCCATCATTGGCAAGCTTACTACTTTTGAATTAAATGGTTATGATGGTAGTGTATAGAAATCTAAGTTTGCATTTAGAGCTTATGTTTCTAACCCATCTATGAGAAAAAGTAGAGATGGCAATTATTGTTATGAATCCAGATCCAGCAGAGAAGCTGATGATGAAGATAGTTAAGTTGATCTTGAAGCATTGTTGGCCAAGCGGTTGCCTAGAGGTACATGTAAATATAGAGGTAATTTGCCTTTGAAATGTTTTGCATGCAACAAGATTGGACACATAGATGCTAACTGTCCTAATTGTGATAATGAGCACAAACGAGAGAAATTCAAGAAGTATAAGGGTCAAGGCAAAAGAGACTGTCTCATTGCTGTTGATGGTGGTATAACTGATGAAGAGTCTGTTGGTGATACTAATGATGACATTGTGTTTGTAGCCATTAAAGAAGAGATATCAAACCAAAAGGCATTAGTATCCAGGATGGATAACTCTGATGATTGGATCACTGATAGTGGTTGTTCACATCACATGACCGGTGATCAGAGAAAATTTCTTTCTTTGAAGCAATTTGATGGCAGAGTTGTAAGATTTGGTAATGACTCACCCTGCATGGTTAAAGGTAAGGGAACTATTTCTCTTAATGGAAAGAGCAATGCAGATGATGTCTACTGGATTGAAGGTTTAAAGAACAATCTTTTGAGTGTGGCACAACTCAATAACAGAGGATACCCATTGGAGTTTAAGAATGGTATGTGCAAAATCTATGGCAGTAAAGGTGAATTGAGTGCAACTGGGAAGAAAACTGAAGGTAACCTGTTTCACCTTAATCCTAAAGTCAGCAACTGTTTAATTGAAAAGATAGATGATAGTTGGCTTTGGCATAGGAGATTTTGTCATATAAACTTTGATAACATTCTTATAGTGAGTAAGTCCAAGACTGTGAGAGGTTTGCCTCAGTTGGACAAATAGGTTAATGCTCTATGTAAAGAATGTCAGTTGGCAAAGATGACATCCTCAACTTTCAAGAGAAAATCATTTTCAGTGAAACATTTGTTAGATTTGGTTCATATAGATCTTTTTAGACCAATAAGGATAAAAAGTATTCTTGGTGACAAATATATTATGATCTTCATTGATGATTGCTCAAGATTGAGGTGGGTCACATTCTTGAAGGATAAGACTGAAGCTTTTGGTAATTTCAAGGCATTGAGGGCCTTAGCAAAGAAGGAGAGTGGTAGGAAGATAAAGTGTTTGAGGATAGACCAAGGTGGTGAATTTACTTCTGAGAAATTCACTAGATATTACGAAGAAAATGGTATCGAACGACAACTTTCTGCATCGAGGACACCACAAAAAAATGGTATCACAGAGAGGAAAAACTGGTCAGTTATTGTAGGTGCTAAGACGATGTTGATACAAGGAGTTGTAGCGAAACATTTTTTCAGAGAAGGTGTCAGCACAACTGTCTACACTATGAACCAAATTCTGGTAAAAAGAGGTAAGGACAAGAATCCTTATGAATATTGATACGGAGGATCACTTGATGTTAGTTATTTCAAGATATTTGGAAGCAAATGTTCTATTAAGAGAGGTGATTATATTAACAAATTTGAAGCTAAAAGTGATGAAGGTATATTTCTTGGCTATTCCACCAAGAGTAAGGCCTACAAGTGTTTTAACAACCAGACACAAAGAATTATTGAGAGTGTTGATGTTCGAGTGGATGAATATCATGTAGTCTTAGAGGAAACTAGTTTGGAAAAAAAGGATGAAGATCTTTGCATTTTTTTTTTGGAACCAGAAACTATGAAATCTGAAACCGGAAAAGCGAATACTAATGTGCCAGTTCAACCGAAACAGATAAATTCAGAAGAAGATGATGATAATGAAGAAGCTTAACCTAAAGATAATGATCACATTATTCCAAGATATGTGAGACTGGATCACAATTCTGAATAGATTATTGGGGATAAGGATGCTGGAGTACTAAGTAGAAGAAGAATCAGAGAGAATTCTTGCATGATCTCCACTATTGAACCAAGAACTACTAAGGAAGCATTTGGTGATGATCATTGGGTTAAAGCTATGGAGGAGGAATTAGATCAAATTGAGAAGAAGAATACATGGAACCTAGTACCCTGACCAGTAAATAAAAATGTGATAGGTACTAAGTGGGTATTCAAGAACAAGTTGAATGAAGATGGTGTTGTAGTTCACAACAAAGCTAGGTTGGTTTGCAAAGGTTATGTACAAGAGGAAGGAGAAGATTATGGTGAGACTTTTGCACTAGTGGCAAGACTGGAAGGTGTCAGAACTTTACTTGCATTTGCAGCACATAAGAAATTTAAAGTATACCAGATAGATGTTAACTCAACATTTTGAATGGGATACTGGAAGTATACATTGAGAAACCAGATGGTTATGCTTTGACTGATGAGAAAGACATGGTATGCAGATTGCATAAGGCTTTATATGGATTAAAGAAGGTACCGAGAGCATGGTATGAAAGGCTTAATACACATTTGATGAACATAGTCTTTCTGAGAACCAGTGATGATAGTAACATATATCTCAAATCTAAAGGAGATAAAATACTCGTCAATGAAGTTTTTGTAGATGATATCATATTTGGAGGTAATGATGACATGAGCAATAGTTTTGCAGATGAAATGAAAAGTGAGTTTGAAATGTCTTTAGTGGGAGAAATAAAAAATTTCATAGGCTTGAAAATACAGCAAATGAAGAATGGTATTTTCATCACACAGTCGAAGTAAGTGAAAGAGGTCTTGAAGACATTTGGCATGAGTGACTATAAACTAGTTGGGACACCAATGGTTATAGGTTGTAAGTTGTCTAAAGAAGATGAATCCACAACTGTTGATGATAAATAATATAGGTGAATGATTGGAAAATTGCACTATGTTGTTCACAGCAGACTGGATATAGCTCATGTAGTTGGCATAGTTTCTAGATTCCAGAAGAATCCTAAGGAAACACATCTGATAGCAACCAAGAGGATTTTTAGGTACTTGAAAGGTACTATTGACTCTGGATTATGGTATCCATATGGAGGAAATTTTTACTTGAAGGTGTACACAGATGCAAATTGGGCAGGAAATGTTGATGACCTGAAAAGCACAATCGGTGGAGCAGTATTTCTTGGAAGAAGACTTGTTGCATGGAGTAGTAAGAAGTAGAGTTGTACTTCACAATCTACTATTGAAGTTGGGTATGTTGCAGCTTACATGAATTGTACTCAGGCTATCTAGATGAGGCACATTTTTGAAGGTTTTAAGACAAAGATTTCAGAACCTATTAAGATTTTATGTGGTAATACAAGTACCATAAATATTTCCAAAAATCTTGTTTTGCACGCATGAACCAAGCATATTGAATTGAAGTATCATTTCTTGAGGGAAAAAGTGTAGAGTAAATATGTGATCTTGGAGCATATTTCTACCAAGGAGCAGCTCGCAGATATCTTTACTAAACCTCTACCTAAGACTACTTTTGAGTATCTTAGAAGTTAGATAGGTGTTATACCCCTTCATAAGGTCAGTTAAGCATGATGTAGATTACATCAGTCCCAAAACTACTTGTAGAATTTTACAAAAGGATTGGTGTAGAAGTGGAGTTATTCCACAGGGGCAACATCAAGTTGCAGGTTGTTGATGCTACATAGTGAAATTTGACATTACATGTTTTACTTTCAATTTGGAATTGTTGTCAAAGGGGGAGAAGAATTATGTGATAAGCTGATGACATAGAGAGCATCGTGAATACTTGGTAATGTAAACTAGGATTCCTATTCACAATCACAATAGCAATCAATGGTATTGATATTTGTATTACCATCAATGCCAAAGGGGGAGATTGTTTACATTTGCATGAAGATTGCATTAATGATATGCTATGCTGTCATTGATGTCAATCAACCAGTAATGATATTGTTGATATTGTTGTAATATTGTTTTGTAACTGGTAGGAAGAATTTGTGGATTGAACCGGTATTGCTATATATATTGGAGAGTTGAACCAGTAAGCGGTAAACCCTACCTATTAACTGATTAAGTTTGGTGAATTGGTTATATTGGTTTTTGATCTGATGATGAGCGGCAATGATTATGACCCATATGATTATTGTATGAAGATAATTTTAATTGATTTTGGCGAGTTGATGTAATCATTTTTGTCTAGGGAATGAGCAAGTATATTGCATATAATGAAAAACGCGTGATGAGTTACTAAGTTTGATGAAGCAGTGATCAAGGAGCGATCAAGGTTTTATTGATTTATGTGGAGAGATTGCTATGTAATCTAACAGTCATACTTGAACCAACTTGTTTTTAATCTCTATGAGAATTAGGTTTTTGTTGTGTTACCGACCTAATTGATTTGTTTATAAAGTCGATGAAGTTATTTAGTTAAAGAGTTGGCAAATATCAGTTAATTGTGTGGTTGTCGAACTGGATGATATATGTACAATTTGAGTAAAGGCAGATAGGAGCATGAAAAGGATCTAATCAAGAAAGTGTAGTGCTATTCATAAAGATCAGCAAACTCCTATTGTTTTCTAATAATTATAGCAGAATTGAAATCCCCTAAGCGGGTAAGCTCTAACAAGCTTGGTACTATTCAAATCCTCTAACAAGGTGATCCATTAGCTTGGATTTTCAAATCCTCTACCAAGGTTACTCCTTACAAGGTATGGCTTCTAACAAGGCATTCTAGTCAATCCCTTAACCGGGTGGTTCCTAACAGTATTAGTTCTTAACAAGAATTTTGTAAAGCTTTAATAGGCTAGGGTCCTAGCAGGGTGAACTTCAGAAGAGCTCAGATAGTTATCTTGTGAGTCTCATCTCATCGTGGTTTTTCCCATTTGGGTTTCCATGTCAAAAATATTTGTATCAAGTGGTGAATGATTTTGTGGTTATGTTCTTATGGTTGATTTACTTAACTACTGAACTACTTTGATAAATCATGATAACTAGAAGAATTGAGAAATGAAGTCTGTTGACATATTAAAAAGCATTTGGATGTTTATGAGTTTGAAGTTGTTTACCATTAAGTTAATGTAACAGTCAACTGGTTTATCTTATGATTTTTTATCTTGATAGTGGTATTACATGGATAGTTCTAAGTTTCCTTTAAGAGATTGATTTTTGAGATTGGTGAAGTTTGTATGATTTTTTCTATCTACTGATTCAGCTCCCCTCTTAGCAGTTGACCGAATACTTATTCTTTCATCATACCATCAATTGGTATCAGAGTGTATCAAGTCCTCTAAGGTCTAATCCTAATAGCTTGAGGTGAAGATCTTCCAGATCATGATGAAGAAGGAAGGTCCAAATTTTAATAGAGAGAACTATAGGATATGGAGTGATAGTATGAAAATTTATATCAAGAATCTAGGAAGCCAGTATTGGGAACATGGTGATACTAATTATGTTGCACCTATCGAGATGTTGACTGATGATCAGAAGAAAGAGCAACAATAAAATAATCAAGCATTAGAGGCTATTATTAGTTCTTTGTGTGATGAAGAGTATGTAGATGTTCATTGTCTAGAGACTGCATATGAGGTATGGAAAAAACTTGAAGAGATTTATAGGGGTGATGAACATGTTAAGATTGCTAAAGAAGAGAGCCTAAGAGGAAAGTTTGATGACATGCAGATGGGTGAAGGTGAAAATATTCAGCAGTATGGTCAAAGGATAAAAGAGATAGTCAGTGAAATTAACAGTGCAGGAGGTAAAGTGAAAGACGCCACAGTGATAAGTAAGCTACTGAGAACCCTGCTACCGGTCTATGCTATCCGAGTTACAACCATTTAGAAGCTAAATTCCATTGACCAAACTAAGGTAACTCTTGACTCAATCATTGGAAAGCATACTGCTTTTGAATTAAATGGTTATGATGGTAGTGTACAAAAATCTGAGTCTGCATTTAGAGATTTTGTTTCTAACCCATCTATGAGAAAAAGTAGATATGCCAGTCATAGTTATGAATCTGGATCTAGTAGAGAAGCTGATGATGAAGAAAGTTTAGTTGAGCTTGAAGCATTGTTGGCCAAGCAGTTGCCTAGAAGTATAGGTAAATATGAAGGTAAATTACCTTTGAAATGTTTTGCATGCAAAAAGATTGGACACATAGCTGCTAACTGTCCTAATGCTGATAATGAGCACAAATGAGAGAAATTCAAGAAGTATAAGGGTAAAGGTAAAAGATATTGTCTCATTGTTGTTGATGGTGGTATCACTGATGAAGAATCTGCTGGTGATGTTGATGAAGACATTGTTTTTGCATCCATTAAAGAAGAGCTATCAAACTAGAAGGCATTAGTATCGAGGATGGATAACTCTAATGATTGGATCAATGATAGTGGTTGTTCACATCATATGACCGGTGATTAGAGAAAATTTCTTTCTTTGAAGGAATTTGATGGCAAAGTTGTCAAATTTGGTAATGACTCACCCTACATGGTTAAAGGTAAGGGAACTATTTCTCTTAATGGAAAGAGTAGTGCAGATGATGTCCACTAGGTTGAAGGTTTAAAGAACAATCTTTTGAGTGTGTTACAACTCAATGATAGAGGATAGCCATTGGAGTGTAAGAATGGTATGTGCAAAATCAATGGTAGCAAAGGTGAACTGATTGCAACTGGGAAGCAAACTAGAGGTAACCTGTTTCACCTTAATCCTAAAGTCATCAACTGTTTAATTGCAAACATAGATGCTAGTTGGCTTTGTCATAGGAGATTTTGTCATATAAACTTTGATAACATTGTTAAAGTGAGTAAGTCCAAGACAGTGAGAGGTTTACCTTAGTTGGACAAACCAGTTAATGCTCTATGTAAAGAATGTCAGTTGGGAAAGATGACATCCTCAACTTTCAAGAGAAAATCTTTTTTAGCAGAACATTTGTTAGATTTGGTTCATACAGATCTTTCTGGACAAATAAGGACAAAAATTATTCAAGGTGACATATATTTTATGATCTTCACTGATGATTGCTTAAGGATGATGTGGGTCACATTATTGAAGGATAAGACTGAAGCTTTTGGTAATTTCAAGGCATTCAGGGCCTTAGATGAGAACCAGAGCCGTAAGAAGATAAAGTGTCTGAGGACAGACCAAGGCGGTGAATTTACTTATGAGGAATTCACCAGATATTGTGAAGAAAATGGTATCAAATGACAATGTTATGCACCAAGGACATCATAGTAGAATGGTATCGTAGAGAGGAACAAATGGTGAGATGTTGAAGCTGCTAGGACAATGTTGATACAAGGAGTTGTAGAGAATTTTTTTTGGAGAGAAACAGTTAGCACAATTGTCTACACTATGAACCAGATTCTAGTAAAAAGAGGTAGGGACAAGACTCCTTATGAATATTGGTATGGAAGATCACCTGATGTTAGTTATTTCAAGATATTTGGAAGCAAATGTTTTATTAAGAGAGGTGATTATATTAACAAATTTGAAGCTAAAAGTGATGAAGGTATATTTCTTGGCTATTCCACCAAGTGTAAGGCCTACAAGTGTTTTAACAAGCAGACATAGAGAATTATTGAGAGTGTTGATGTTCAAAGGGATGAATATATTGGAGTCTTAGAGGAAACCAGTTTGGAGAAAAAGGATGAAGATCCTTGCATTTTGTTTTTAGAACCAAAAACTATGAAATCTGAAACTGGCAAAGGAAATACTGATGTGCCAGTTCAACCAGAACATATAAATTCATAAGAAGATGATGATAATGAAGAAGTTGAACCTAAAGATAATTATCATGTTATTCCAAGATATGTGAGACTATATCACAATCCTGAACAGATTATTGGGGATAAGGATGTTGGAGTACTAACCAGAAGAAGAATCAGAGAGAATTCTAGCATGATCTCCTCTATTGAACCAAGAAATGCAAAGGAAGCATTTGGTGATGATCATTGGGTTAAAGCTATGGAGGAGGAATTAGATCAAATTGAGAAGAACAACACATGGACCCTAGTACCCCAAATGGTAAATAAAAATGTGATAGGTACTAAGTTGGTATTCAAGAACAAGTTGAATGAAGATGGTGTTGTAGTTCGCAACAAAGCTAGGTTGCTTTGCAAAGGTTATGCACAAGAGGAAGGAGAAGATTATGGTGAGACTTTTGCACCAGTGGCAAGACTGGAAGGTGTCAGAACTTTACTTGCATTTGTAGCACATAAGAAATTCATGGTATACGAGATGGATATTAAGTTAGGATTTTTGAATGGGATACTGGAAGAAGAAGTATACATTGAGCAGCCAGATGGTTATGCTTTGACTGATGAGAAAGACATGGTATGAAGATTGCATAAGGATTGATATTGATTAAAGCGGGAACAAAGAGTATGGTATGAAAGGCTTCATACACATCTGATGAAGATAGGCTTTCTAAAAACCAGTGATGATAGTCACATATATCTCAAATCTGAAGGAGATAAAATACTTGTCAGCGAAGTTTTTGTAGATGATATCATATTTGGAGGTAATGATGATATGAGAAATACTTTTGTAGATGAAATAAAAAATGAGTTTGAAATGTCTTTAGTGGGAGAAATAAAAATTTTCATAGGCTTGCAAATACAACAAATGAAGAATGGTATTTTCATCACACAATCAAAGTATGTGAAAGAGGTCTTGAAGACATTTGGCATGAGTGACTGTAAACCAGTTGGGACACCAATGGTTATAGGTTGTAAGTTGTCTAAGGAAGATGAATCCACAGCTGTTGATGGGAAGGAATATATGTCATTGATTGGAAAATTGCACTATGTTGTTCACAATAGACCAGATATAGCTCATGCAGTTGGCATAGTTTCTAGATTGCAGAAGAATCCTAAGGAAACACATCTAATAGCAACCAAGAGGATTTTTAGGTACTTGAAAGGTACTGTTGACTATGGGTTATGGTATCCATATGGAGGAAATTTTTACGTGAAGGTGTACACAGATGCAGATTGGGCAGGAAATGTTGATGACTAGAAAAGCAAAACCGGCGGAGCATTTTCTCTTGGAGGTAGACTTGTTTCATGGAGTAGTAAGAAGTAGAGTTGTACTTAACAATCTACTGCTTAAGTTGAGTATGTTGCAACTTACATGAATTGTACTCAAGCTATCTAGATGAGGCACATTTTGGAAGGTTTTAAGATGAATATTTCAGAACCTATAAAGATTTATGTGATAATACAAGTTCCATAAATATTTCCAAGAACCCTATTTTGCACGCACGAACCAAGCATATTGAATTGAAGTATCATTTCTTGAGGGAAAAAGTGCAAAGTAAAGATGTGATCTTGGAGCATGTTCTACCAAGGAGCAACTTGTAGATATCTTTACTAAACCTCTGCCTAGGATTACTTTTGAGTATTTTAGAAGTTAGCTAAGGGTTGTACCCCTTCATGAGGTTAGTTAAGCATGATGTAGATTAAATCAGTCCTGGAGCTACTTGGAGAATTTTATAGAAGGATTGGTGTAGAAGTGGAGTTATTCCACAAGAGCATCATCAAGTTGTAGGTTGTTGATGCTGTATAGTGAAATTTGACATTATATGTTTTACTTTCAATTTGGCATTGTTGTCAAAGGGGGAGAAGAATTATGTGATTATGGGATGAAGAACCAGTGACAAGCTGAAGACATGGAGAGCATGGTGAATACTTGGTAATGTAAACTGTTGGCATTTCAATAAGTTTGTTGGTATAAAGATATTGAGAAGGTTGTTGGAGATTATTCATATAACTGATAAAGGATAATTACTGTCTTAATAATATTATTTTATCATTGATGTCAAGCAATTGATTTTCTGATTCAATATGATGTTGCCATATCTTAAGAAGTATGTTTTTATGAGTATAAAGATGTCGGTAAGTGACACAGAATGAATGTGAAAATGAAGGGGAATAATAAGTTATTCAATGGGCAACTATTACCGAGTAGACAGTGATGAGATTTTATTGTTTTGATTGTTTTGATATCCTATATATGTGTACTCATTGACTGAAAAAGAATAAGAAAAGATTTCATTCAGTAGATGAATATAGGTTTGATACTAGTCTATGTTACTGAGTAAAAAAGCTAGTTGATAAACCCCAAGGTTATCGATATCGATTAAAGAAGGCAGAATGTCTACTGAGTGAAGTTTAGTATTAACCGAGTAACAATCGAGCAGTAACAGAATGCATTGGATGAATAAAGACATAATTAAATGAAGGATGACAATGAGCTGGTGATCTATAGATGATTGGTATGTTGTGCAAGAAGTTTCTTGAGGATCTATGACAATGAAAATACAAGAGTTAGATCTACAATGCAGATTAAACGGTCATAACCTAGCACTAGTACCAAGGAAGGAATACAAGTTCCAAGGTGAGATAAAATGTTTTTCAGATCAAAGGATTCAATGAACCTAGTCAAGTTTGATGATCTAATGGCTAAGATTAATCATGGGAAATGTGACCAAGGAGATTAAGTGGTTAGGAATTATTGATGAACAATGTATGCAGGCAAATAGAAGAATAGTGATGCTGCTATAGTGATCACCGAGCACAGAAGATTGAAGATCTGATTGAAGAACAGATTGAGAAACCCAGCAAGGAGAAAGATAAGTCTTATGACAAGATTATTTTGAGCACATAGAGTCTGCTTTAGCATTTCAGATGTGAAGTTGCAGATATATTTTACTACTGTAATTTTATTTTGTAAGTGAGAGAAAATCTCTTAATTGAGTGGACCTAACAGTCTTATTTGTAAATCCTCTAGTAAGGTAACATTCTAGTTGAGTGTTTGAAATCCTTTAAGAAGGTCACTTCTAACAAAGAGCAAGATTCTCACAGATCTGAGGGAAATCCCTTAATCGAGTCACATCTAGCAATGTGTTTATGTAATCTGTAACAGGATTGGCTTTTAACCGAGCATACTCTAGAAGGGTATATTTCTTAGTGGGTCTGAAATCCCACAGTGGTTTTTCCCTATTTGGGTTTCCACGTTAAATCTGGTGTTAAATGTGTTGTGATGTTTTAAGGTTATCAGTTTATGAGTTTGAATGATTTACAGTCTTGGTTGCATATTGAAGTAAAGGCTACCGAGGTTGAATCTGATGAATATATTGAATTGTGAGTTTATATGATTCACACCCCCCTCTCATCTTACTAACAATTGGTATCAGAGCTTTGGACTCTGGAAGAAAAGTTTAAAGGAACTTGAGGCAAGATCCAAAGATGTATAAGAGGGATGCCCCAAAGCTGAACAAGTCAAGTTTCTCCACATGGCAGAAAAGGATGAAGCTGCACTTATCAGGAATTGGAGAATATGCAACATATTATCTGGAGAATGATTACACTGCACCAAGCACCTACCCAATGACAATGGAAGAGATAAAGGCAAAGCAAGAACATATTTAAGCAATGATTGAAATAACATCAACATTGATCAACTCAGAGTTTAATGATCTGGAAGGTTGTAATGATGCCAAAGCTATGTGGAATAAGCTCATATCTGTGTATGGTGGTGATGAACATGTTCAAAGAGAAAAAGTAGATAGTCTAAGAGGTCAACTTGAATCCATGAGAATGAATGAAGGTGAGAACATAATCCAATATAGTACAAGGTTAAAGGAAACTGTCAATCAAATCAAAGGAGCAGGAGGAACTATTGAAGAAAAGGATGTAACAAGTAAGTTGCTTAGAACACTTCTACCTGCTTATGCCATTCGAGTCTCTGCAATTAATGAATTAAGGTCTATACCAAACATGCCAGTCTCTTTGGATGCCACTATCGGTAAGCTACATGCATTTGAGTAAGTAATTTTGATAATAGTGGGTCTTCGGTAAATAAAGTTGAATCTACATTTAGCTCTTTTCATCTAGGTGAATTTGATGATTACAATGATAGAATGTATAAGTATGCTAAAGGAAATCATAGTGGAGCAAGTGAAAGATTTTGTAAAAACATGGAAGAAGTACACAAACTATATGAGGAAATCAGAAAGCAGGAAGAGTTTGAAGCATTATTGGCCAGAAGGTTACCGAGAAGCAAAGGTAAGTATAAAGGAAAGTTACCTTTGAAATGTTTTAACTGTGATAAAATAGGACATATGGCTTCTAACTGTCCTGACAAAGAATCTAGTGAAAAGAGAGAATACTGAGATGATAGACAGAAAGACAATAATTACAGAGGGCACCAAGACTTCAGAAGGAGAGATAGAAAGACATGCCTAGTAGCTGATGAGGAATCCAATGATGATAAATCTAATGAAACTGAGATAGAGGAAGTTGTATATGTGGCTATCAAAGATGGATCAAATGAAGAAAGGTATGAAGAAAAAGCCTTAATATCTCACATAAATAATAATGATTCTTGGATCATAGATAGTGGATGCTCACATCACATGACAGGGGATAAACACAAGTTTGTTAAATTAGAAGATTATGATGGAGGTTATGTAAGATTTGGTAATGATGCACCATGTCTGGTGAAAGGTAAAGGATCTATCACACTTCTTGACAATGCTAAATGTGATGATGTATATTGGGTTGAAGGTTTGAAATACAATTTTTTGAGTGTAGCATAGCTAAACAATACAGGATACCGAATAGAATTTCATAAGGGAATTGTCAAAGTTCATGACAAACATGGAAAGTTAGCTGCTACTGAGACTCAAACAAGAGCTAATACATTTCATCTTGACTCAAATCGAAACAATTGTCTATATGCAAAAATAGAAGATACCTTGTTATGGCATAAAAGGTTTTGTCATGTAAATTTTGATAATCTGATCAAAATAAGTAAGAAGCACTGAGTAAGAGATCTAACGAGCTTGGAAAAAGTTGAGAATGCTATGTGCCAAGGATGCCAGATGGGTAAGATGACAAAATCAAGATTTACAAGTATGTCCTACACTTCTAAAGGAATTTTAGATCTTGTACACACTGATCTTTGTGGTCCTATGAAAGTTCAAAGTTATTATGGTGATAAATACTTCATATTATTTGTGGATGATTACTCAAAGATGATGTCAGTTATGTTTTTAAAAGAAAAATCAGAAGCCTTTCAAATGTTCAAATGGTATAAGGCAAGAGTTGAAAATGAAACAGGAAGACAATTGAAATGTCTTAGATCTGATAGAGGAGGAGAATTCACTTCTGATGAATTTAAATTATTTTGCTATGATCATGGTATAAAGAGACAAGTGTCTGCACCGAGAAATCCACAGCAAAATGGGATGGCTAAAAGAAGAAACAGATCTATTGTAGATTGTGCCAGAACCCTGATGATAGAAAAGAGGGTGCCTCAAACATTTTGGAGAGAAGCAATAAGCACTGCAGTTTACACCTTGAACCAAGTACAACTAAAGAAAGGAACATTGAAGACATCGTATGAAATCTAGTATGACAAGAAACCTAATGTAAGTTATTTTAAAATATTTGAGAGTAGATGTTATGTTCACAAAGATGACAGAAATGGAAAGTTTGATCAAAAAAGCAAAGAAGAAACATTTCTTGGTTATTCTTCTAGAAGTAAAGCATTTAAATGTCTGATCAAATCATCTAACAAAATAGTGGAAAGTGCAAATGTGAAAATTGATGAATTTGTAGAAAGAAATGATGAAGGAAATTCCAAAGAATCAAAAGATTATGAAGAGTTTGTATATGTTCAATCGAGAATTCCTATCGATAAAGTTGATGAAGAAAATGAAGAAAATACCCAGTTACCGAGTGATGAAGAAGATCATAGAGATCCTACCGAGCCTATATTAGCCAAATATGTCAGAAGAAATCATGCATCAAGTCAGATTATAGGAGATGAGGATGATCCAGTAATGACAAGGAACAAAGTGAGATAGAACACATGTCTGATATCTGAATTTGAACCGAGGATAGTAAAAGAGACATTTAGCAATGAAGATTGGGTAAATGCTATGACAGAAGAGATTGAACAAATCAAGAAAAATGAAACATGGACACTAGTCCCAAGACCAAAAGAGAAAAATGTAATTGGTACAAAGTGGATTTTTAGAAAAAAGCTAAATGAAAAAGGTGAGGTCATTCGGAATAAAGAAAGGCTAGTTTGCAAAGGTTATGCTCAAGAAGAAGGAATAGACTATGGTGAGACTTTTGTACCCATGGCAAGACTTGAGGGAGTAAGAACATTGTTGGCATATGTTGCTTACAAAAATTTCAAGGTATATCAAATGGATGTTAAAACTGCATTTTTGAATGGTATAGTAGAAGAAGAAGTTTTTATTGAGCAACCTGAAGGATTTATTGAAGAGAAGAATAAAGATCAGGTATGTAAGTTGAACAAAGCTTTATATGGCCTAAAACAAGCACCTAGAGCATGGTATGAGAGATTGCACTCTTACTTAATCAAGATTGGTTTTATGGGGACAAGTGAAAATAACAACATGTATATGAAGAATGATGAGGACAATGGAATACTGATTTTAGCCATATTTGTTGATGATATTATTTTTTGTGGAAATGATTCTTTATGCAAGAACTTTGGAAATGAAATGTGCAAATAATTTGAGATGTCATTAATCGGTGAAATAAAGTATTTTATAGGTTTACAAATACTGCAAATAAAAAATGAGATTTTCGTTACTCAATCCAAGTATATAAAGGAAATCTTGAAGAAATTTGGAATGGAGGATTCTAAACCTATAAGTACTTCTATGACTACCAATTGTAAATTATCAAAGAATGATGATTCTGCATTTGTTGATGAGACACTTTACCGATCTATGATTGGAAAGTTGCAATATGTAGTTCACAGTAGGCTTGATATAACACATGTAGTAGGTATAGTTGCAAGATTTTCTACAGATCCCAAAGAAACCCATATGATAGCAATCAAGAGAATTTTCAGATACCTGAGAGGCACTAAAGATTATGGTTTAGTATATAAAAAGAGGAATGATTTTGATTTAAAATTCTATACTGATGTTGATTGGGCAGGAAACATTGATGACAGAAAAAGCACAAGCAGTGGAGCTTTCTTCTTAGGTGAAAGACTAGTAAGTTGGCTTAGCAAGAAACAAGGATGCATTTCACAGTCAACGACTAAAGCTGAATATGTCACTGCAGCATTGAATTGTACCAATATAGCATGGATCAAACAACTGTTGGAAGGTATAAATGAGAGAGTTACCAAGCCAGTAACTATATTCAGTGATAATACTAGTGCTATTAACATTTCAAAGAATCTGGTAATGCACTCTAAGACAAAGCATATATGTATAAAGTATCATTATCTCAGAGAAGAAGTTCAAGAAAAGAAAGTTGTGCTGGAATAAATTAGTTCAAAGGAACAAATAGCAAACAACTTCACAAAGCCATTGCCAAGGGACACTTTTGAGTATCTTAGAAGCAAGTTAGGGGTCCTACCCCTATCTTCTACTCACTGATAGAGTTTGGTGAAAGAATCAATTCTATGACTCCACAGAATACTATTTATGAGTTGATGGTGATTTACACACTTTAGGAGGTTGCCTAAAGTTGTGCAGGAAATAGTGATTGAAGACAAGATGCTTTGACCGAGACTGAGATGATACATTTGTATATGTTTTAAATGCAAGGAAATTACTTCACAGGGGAAGAAATCATGAATGAGCTTTACTTTTTGGCATTGTTGTCAAAAGGGGAGAAGACTAATGACTGGGGGAGAGAATTTCAGGAGAAATCAAGGATAACAGGAGAAGATTAACAGCAATCCGAATCTGAATCAATTGGAATAAATCAAGTTGGTATTTCCATTAAATTTGGTATTGCCATCAATGCCAAAGGGGGAGATTGTTGGCATTTCAATAAGTTTGTTGGTATAAGGATATTGAGAAAGTTGTTGGAGATTATTGATATAACTGATAAAGGATAATTATTGTCTTAATAATATTATTTTGTCATTGATGTCAAGCAATTGATTTTTTGATTCAGTATAAAGTTGCCATATCTTAAGAAGTATGGTTTGATGAGTATAAAGATGCTGGTAAGTGACACAGAATGAATGTGAAAATGAAGGGGAATAATAAGTTATTCAATGGGCAACTATTACCGAGTTAGACGGCGATGAGATTTTGTTGTTTTGATTATTTTGATATCCTATATATGTGTACTCATTGACTGAATAACAATAAGAAAATATTTCATTCAGTAGATGAATATAGGTTTGATACTGTTCTATGTTACCGAGCAAAGAAGCTAGTCGGTAAACCCGAAGGTTATCAATATCAGTTAAAGAAGGCAGAATGTCTACCGAGTGAAGTTCAATATTAACCGAGTAGTAACATAATGCATTGGATGAATAAAAGCATTATTAAATGAAGGATGCCAATGAGCTGCAGATGTATAGATGATTGGTATGTCATGCAAGAAGCTTGTTGAGGATCTACGACAAAGAAAATACAAGAGTTAGATCTATAGTGCAGATTGAATGGTCATAACCTAGCACAAGTACCAAGGAAGGAATACAAGTTCCAAGGCGAGATAAAACATTTTTCAGATCGAAGGATTCAATGAACCTAGTCAAGTTTGATGATCTGATGGCTAAGATTAATCATGGGAAATGTGATCAAGGAGATTAAGCGGTTAGGAATTGTTTATAAATAAGGAATTGTGGATGAACAATGTATGCAGGCAAATAGAAGAATAGTGATATTGTGGTAGTGATCACCGAGCACAGAAGATTGAAGATCTGATTGAAGAACAGATTGAGAAGCCCAGCAAGGAGCAAGATAAGTCTTATGACAAGATTATTTTGAGCACATAGAGTCTTCTTTAGCATTTCAGATGTGAAGTTGCAGATATATTTTATTACTATTATTTTATTTTATAAGTGACAGAAAATCTCTTAACCGAGTGGACCTAACAGTCTTATTTATAAATCCTCTAGCTAGGTAACATTCTAGTTGAGTGTTTCAAATCCTTTAACAAGGTCACTTCTAACAAAGTGCAAGATTCTAACAGATCTGAGGGAAATCCCTTAACCGGGTCACATCTAGCAATGTGTTTATGTAATCTATAACAGGATTGGCTTTTAACTGAGCATACTCTAGAAGGGTATATTTCTTAGTGGGTCCGAAATCCCACAGTGGTTTTTCCCTATTTGGGTTTCCATGTTAAATCTGGTGTTAAATGTGTTGTGATGTTTTAAGGTTATTAGTTTATGAGTTTATATGAGTTTATATGGAGCATGTTTCTACCAAGGAGCAACTTGCAGATATCTTTACTAAACCTCTGCCTAGGTCTACTTTTGAGTATTGTAGAAGTCAGCTAGGGGTTGTACCCCTTCATGAGGTCAGTTAAGCATGGTGTAGATTACATCAGTCCCGGAGCTACTTGTAGAATTTTATAGAAGGATTCGTGTAGAAGTAGAATTATTCCATAGGAGCTGCATCAAGTTGTAGGTTGTTAATGCTGCACAATGAAATTTGACATTATATGTTTTACTTTCAATTTGGCATTGTTGTCAAAGGGGGAGAAGAATTATGTGATTATGGGAAGAAGAAGCAGTGACAAGCTGAAGACATGGAGAGCGTGGTGAATACTTGGTAATGTAAACCAGGATTCCTATTCATAATCACAACAACAATCAATGGTATTGATATTTGTATTGCCATCAATGCCAAAGGGGGAGATTGTTTTTGATTAAGTAAAAATAGGTTTTAAGGGACCCAAAACCCAATTACATTCAAAAGATATTCAAGAAGGAAACAAAACAAGACAACTGTAAAAGACCAGCAGAAAAACTAGCAGCAGAGACAAGGACAGCAAGAGGCTAGCAAGAAATTGACCCCAAGCCCAGCATTACAAGAAAATTAAAAACTCTTCATAGTTTCCTCAGCATTCTGCACCAAGAGCATCATTGCCTTGGCCTCTTCCCTCAGGTCATTGTTTTCCTATACAATCTGACTCTCTTTCATTTTCGTGTCCTTCTCAGCAGTAGTCTGCCTAGTTCTGTGCCTAGAGTTCTGGTGGGTTAGGCTAGAAGTTGGAGCATCTTCTATAATTACCAAGTTCTTCTCCTACTTTTTCTTTTCCAGATGATCCACCAGCGCATTCATATTCTGGGAAGAAACTTTAAGGACCTGGAGGTTGTGGTTCATAAGGCTTTTGAATGCTTTCTCATTACAGGTCATCCGGGTGTTGACGTTGTCTTTGTCCTCCTCCACCTGTTCTTTCATGGTTTTAATAACATCCTCCAAATGTTTTAAGTCACCTTTTATCAGATCTTTCTCAGGGAGATTGTTGGCACTTGCATGAAGATTGCATTAATGATATGTTATATTGTCATTTATGTTAATCAACGGGTAATGATATTGTTGTAATATTGTTTCGTAACTGGTAGGAAGAATTTGTGGAGTGAACAAGTATTTCTATATATATTGGAGAGTTCAACTAGTAACCGGTAAACCCTACCTGTTATTTTTGATAGACCCTAACCGATTAAGTTTGTTGAATTGGTTATATTGGTTTATGATCTGATGATGAGCAGCAATTATTATGATACATATGATTATTGTATGAAGACAATTTCAAGTGATTTTGGCAATTTGATGTAACGGTTTTTGTCTAGGGAATCAACAAGTATATTGCATATAATGCAAACCACGTGATGAGTTACTAAGTTCAATGAAGCGGCGATCATGGAGCAATCAAGGTTTTCTTGATTGATGTGCAGAGATTGCTATGTAATCTAATGGTCATACTTGAAAAAACTTGTTTGTAATCTCTATGAGAATTAGGTTTTTGTTGTGTTACTGACCTAATTGATTTGTTTATAAGGTCGATGAAGTTGTTTAGTTTAAGAGTTGGTAGGGATCAGTTGAGTGTGTGGTTGGTGAACCGGATGATGTACCTGCAGTTTGAGTAAAGGCAGATAGGAGCATGAAAAGGATCTGATCAAGCAAGTGTAGTGTTATTCAAACAGATCAGCAACCTCCTCTTGTTTTCTAACAATTACAGCATAATTGAAATCCTCTAACTAGGTAAGCTCTAACAAGCTTGGTACTATTCAAATCCTCTAACAAGGTGATCCATTAGCCTTGATTTTCAAATCCTCTACCAAGGTTACTCCTTATAGGGTATTGCTTCTAACAAGGCATTGTAGTCAATCCCTTAACCGGGTGGTTCCTAATAGGATTAGTTCTTAATAGGAGTTTTGTAAAGCTTTAACAAGCTAGGCTCCTAACAGGGTGAACTTCAGAAGAGTTGAGATAGTTATCTTGTGACTCTCATCTCACCATGGTTTTTCCCATTTGGTTTTCCACATAAAAAGTATTTGTGTTAGGTGGTTAATGTTTTTGTGGTTATGTTCTTATGGTTGATTTACTTAACTACTTAACTACTTTGATAAGTCATGATAATCGGAAGCATTCAGAAATGAAGTCTATTGACATATGAAAAAAGCATTTGGATGTTTATGAGTTTGAAGTTGTTTACTATTAATTTATTGTAAAAGTCAACCAGATTATCTTATGGGTTTTTATCTTGACAATGGTATTACATTAAAAGTTTTGAGTTTACTTTGAGAGATTGATTTTTGAGATTGGTGAAGTTTGTATCAGTTTTTCTATCTACTGATTCACCCCCTCTCTCAGTAGTTGACCGGATACTTATTCTTTCATCATACTATCACACTTTAGTTATGTCGGCCACCGACATAACAAATCCAATTCTGTGTCATTTTACCGATCTGAGTGATTTTCATCATTACCGATTGACTGTGTTTCTTGATTTATGCCTTGTTGACCAAATCTCAATCATCTGATCAAATCTTCTCATGGGGTCATGAAATTACCTTCATTTGATAATCATCAATGTTGTTGCAAAATCGCATTCCTTCATCCTTCATGGATTTCATGTACCGGTTGTCAGTGTGAGACTCTATCAGTCATTTTATCGATTGAAGTCCTAATTACCGTTTCTGATAAAATTGTCCCTGCTTTGTAGGTTAAGTCTAGCCGGTTGAACTGTAGGACTTAGATGACTCAAAGAAACATAGCTGCCATCAATGACAACATACAAAATAGTCATCATACATAAATCTAATCTCTATGCACAAAAGACGTATACCAGTTGCATCAAGCAAACACATATTACATTATATTACATTACTGGTTGACCAAATGATGAAATGCCAAGAGTCATTCCTTCCTTCCATCTTGGGTCCTTAAATCCCTCCATCCACTATCCATATAGCCCCTACCTCACAATTTGTTTACCCTACCATAAATAAAGATGAAAAAAGCCACACACCTTTGAGAACCTTCCAACCATCGATCCACATGAGTTCATTTAAAATACTTTTGTATCACTCTTATCCATCCATCAATCAGATTTCTCTTTGAAGCAATTTGGATGCCAATCATAAAATTCATAAAGTCTAAAAATCCAAATGTGTCCAAGGATCAACATGTCTCATTTTAAAGACATGCAGTAGTAAATAAAAATTTGATTCCAAATTTAAAAAAAAAGCTACAAAGGTCCATCAAGCAAAAAGAAAAATCAAAAAAATACGTGGATTCCTAAGTCGCTCATAGAAGCAATGCATTCCAAAGAACCACAAAGAAAAGAAAAAGAAAAAGCCATGTGGATTCCCAAGTTGCTCATAGAAGAATTGCATCCTTAAGAAAAATAAAAATTGGGATTGAAGCTTGATAATAAAAAGTCTTCCTTCACTCCTCCCTCTAAAAATCTCCCAAAGCCCCCTAGCTTAAATCCTCCATCATCTCTTTCATCCATTTTGAGTTCTTATATCCCAAAATAATCATCCACTTCTCCACAAAAATATTCAACTCCAAAATCTTGTTTTCTTCAACCATTCCATCAACCCTCAAGATGTGTGCCAATGTGGATCTTGCCCACATTTCCATCCATCCCTACAAAATCTCCCAACACCCCATCAATTATCCAACACCTATTTTATATCCTTGCATTCCTCCAATCCAATCCTTTACAAAAATCCTTAACCCTTCTATCTAATCATCCATTGCATCTCCCTCTACCATCACCCTACCAAAATATTTGAGAATACTTTCAATATCCATTGTCTAGTATAGCACATCTTTTCAGTGGTACTATCCAAATAACAACAAGATGCTTGATTCCTCCCTCCATCTCATAGCATACAACCTTTATCTTCCAAAAAAAATAAAAAAGAAAAGAAAAAAGGTAAAGAGAAATAATTCATCCTATGGTGAAAACCACTTCTTGTGGTGCCTTAGGTAAGTAACATGATGAAAACCTAACAAACAAGTATCATGTGTAATCAATTACCCTCTTGCATTTTACACTTGGGGGAAAGTTTCATCCATGCTACCTTATCTATGTCGTCCTCTATTATACCTCATCCTCCATTACCCCTCATCATTCATTATACCTCATTCACCCTATCTAACTCTATATCCCCTTTTTTACCTTTGATCTTGATAAGGTTAAAGATCCCTACAATGATCAAGCATATTATCCACTTCACCTTATCCTCACCCTCCATATTCATTATCTTATCCATTTATTGCTTACATATCTATTACCACGTATGGTCTTTCTTATCCTATCTCCATCATATCCATCCCTTGATCTTGACCAAAACTAAGGACATAAAATGTAAAACATGTTTTTAGAAAACCTCTTGATATGACCATTCCTACCAACCCCATGCTATCCAAATCACCATGCCATCACCAATTGCATTACCATATACAGTCCTTTAGCTTGGATAAACATGTTATCCCATCATGAGATAGTCCTTGAAAACAAAATCAACCTTAATTCCTTAATAAGTTGCCTCCATCCTTCACTTATCCATATCCCTCCCATCCTGATTCATTTTCTCATAATGCCTTGTACCTTGCTAGACACTACGGGAAAAAAATACATACTGCTAGAGAACAAATCCTGATATTGTCTTATACCTCAATCAATGAGGTGAAAAATATTTTAAAATCCAAAAAAAATAGTTTTTTTTTAATCTCAAAAAGTTAAAAAACACTTTTAAAATCCAAAAAAACCAAATAAACTTTAAAAAAAAAAAAATTTAAAAAAATTGGAAAAACTCAAAAAAAAAAATTAAAATCCAAGGAAAATTAAAAAAAAATTGTAAAATAAAAAAGTTAAAAATCCAAAAAAATAAAAATAAAATAAAATCTAAAAAAACAATAAAAATTTTAAAAACTAAAAAAAAAATCAAAAAAACTTTTTAAATCTAAAATATCAAAATATTTTTCAAAAATCTAAAATCCATAATAAACTTTATTTTGCTAAAACATCAACAATTTAAATAGACACAATAAAAAACAATGAGCTTAACAAATCATGCATCAATAGACAAACTACCAAGCTAGTTTGCAACCTTGCCAACCAACTACCTATCAGTTATAGCATCTTTATCAAACAACATGCCTCTATGGATACATTGTTCCTAGAACATTCACCTTATCATCCTATCGTGTCCTACAGATATATCTTTCCGACAATGGACATCATATCATGTCCTACAAATACATCTTCCTACAATTGACATCCTATCATCTCCTATAGATTCATCTTTCCTACGATGGACATCCTATCAAACATCATTTTAATAAGAACATAACTTGGCAAGAAGATCTAAATAGTTGTTGACTTGTTTGGTCTAGTGAGTCTTATCTTTTCTCTGATTTATTTGGTATCGTGTTTGTATCATGTTCCTATGCTAATCAAGGATATCCACAAGTGATAAGAGTGGCCAGGATGGATTACAATTTTTATCATTTGATTGTTGTTTGTAGATTTCCTTATCACTCCAAATGAGCTAATAAAGAGTAGTTAACCGATTCAAATCACATTAATATATAATCATTCATTAAAAAGAATTCATGTTAGTGTGTTTTTCAACACACTCCAAAAATATTCTAAATATTCTATGAAAGTGTTGATTGTATGTTTCTATGTCCATACATGTGAGACATGTAAAAAAATGTCTTGGGCATTCCCATAGGTTCATCTACAATGGAGCAAGGCCTTGCCCCAAATCAATATCGAAAAAAATAATATGTACACATACTAACATACTAAATATATGGATGATGTATAAATGTAATCAATAGACATATAAGACATGGATGAAAAAATATAGTAAAGAGACCCACATTTATATAAATTTATATATTTTTTAATCTACCAATAAATCTATACACTATGCCCAAAATTAACATAAAACTAAATAAAAATGTTTCACCATTATTCTCTCATTTTATACCTAGATTATTTGAGTTGTGATGTTTTAATCCTAATATAACTATAGAAATATGTGAAATTTTGTAATGAACTAATACATAGTTATGTATGATAAATAGATAAATAATATAGGACAAGGGATCCAACATTACATAAAATTATATGTATTTGTTAATATGTCAATATATCAATATATTATCATCCAAATAAACATAAAATTGAATGAAAAAAGTTTCACTACTATTTTCTAATTTTCCACCTAGATTACTTCAATTGTGAGATTTTACTTCTATTTTAAATGTACAAATATATAAAAATATTAATGAAATTACACATGTGCACATACATTTATATACACATATATACACATGTACACGTGTACACATATACATATACATATACATACACACATACATGTGTATGCATATGTGAAATAATAAACAATATTAGACAAGGAGTCTAACTTACCATAAAATTATACTATTATTAGTGTTTCAATATATCAGTACATTGTTCTTCAAATTATTCTCTATTCTTTTACTTAGATTAATTCAGTTGCAACATTTTAATCTTAATTTAATGTACAAATAAACAAATCTAGTAATGAAATAAAAAATACATCTATATAAAAGATAATAAATAATATAAAACAAGAAACTCAATTTTACATAAAATTTTATTTTTTTATTGATATGTCAATATATCAATACATTATCCTCCAAATTAACATAAAACTAAATGATTTCTATTACCATTATTCTCTAGTTTTTGCCCTAAATTACATCAACTGTGATGTCTTAATCTTAATTTAACTTTACAAATAAACAAAAATAATAATAAAGTAATAAAGAAATATACATAAAAAATAAATAACTCGACTTTACATCAAATAAAATATTTATTAGCTTTTCAATTATATCATTACACGTTGCTCCAAATTAACCTATTACTTCATCTGTGACGTCTCAATCGTAATTTAAGACAAAGCTAGAAATGAAAATGCCAAGGCGTCAAATAACATCCTTGGGCATAAATTTCAACGCTTATTTTAACTTATGAGCTGTGTGGGACACACAGCTTTTATGAATTTGTATTAATGTTAGGACACAAACAGGCAATCAGTGGCATACACGTGACTCTGATACTTTTATTTTTGTCACTTGGAACTTGAGCACATTTGAAAGGCTGAAGCTACAGACCTTTCTTACAGCGTGGTAGTGATGTGTTAGTCAATCACAGTACATCTGAAAGGGCCATTTTCAGAGCTTTATGGATATGACACTTTTCAGCAAAAACAACCCAATGGAATTGGGTATTTTCTTCACACAAATCACTAAATGGTGTGAGTAGTGAATATGTGAATGGATGAGAGCGGTGGGGTTACTTTTAATGAGTTAATCATAAGAGTTGTAATTGTGTTAATAGTCTTCATTAAGTTTTCAATTAGATCTATTTAAATATCAAATTGCGTTTTAGGATTTTGGGATTTGGTTATGATTTTATAATTTCATTTTGATATATGAAAGTAGTGAATATCAATGCTTAATATTTATGTTTGTGTTTTTTATATTCTATTGTCATTTTCTTAGTTTCTATCATGGTATCAAAGTGCGATAAAGTGGGACTCTATTATTAGAGCGTTTAGAAAAATTTGAGCATCTTGAGAAATGATATTTCTAATATATGAATAGTGTCTAATAGATAGTCATAAGAGTTGTAATTGTGTTAATAGTCTTCATTAAGTTTTCAATTACATCTATTTAAATATCAAATTAGGTTTTAGGATTTTGGGAATTGGTTATGATTTTATAATTTTGTTTTTATATATGAAAGTAGTGAATATCAATGCTTAATATTTATGTTTGTGTTTTTTATATTCTATTGTCATTTTCTTAGTTTCTATCATGGTATCAAAGTGGGATAAAGTGGGACTCTATTATTAGAGCATTTAGAAAAATTTGAGCATCTTGAGAAATGATATTTCTAATATATGAATAGTGTCTAATACATAGTGTTGAATGTGGAGAGAGTTGTGTATGTGTGGTTTTTGGATCTGTTTATCTTGATCTTTGAATGTATATGTAGCATTATGAGTAGGGCAACGCACAATTTTTATTTTTTTTTGCAAGGAAGAGCTTCTGTTTGAAAGTGTTATAGATGTAATTGACTAAATTCGCTTTATGAAGAGGATGTGAAATTATCCAACCATTTGAATGACTATTAGATGTGTTGGGATCATCAAAGAACATTTGAAACTTAGGTTGTTAGAAAAAATATAAGTTCTTGAGCAAAGCACTATTCAACTATTGGAAGAGGAGAGGCACTTCAAAACGAGTAGTGGTGTTCTTATGTTATAAATTAGATGATGTTTGATTTTAAGGAGGACATTGAAAGTATCTTAAGATAAAAAATAAAGTTTGTATTATATAATGGTTTGCTAGATGTCTAAGAAAAATCAGTTCATCATTAAGGGGGAATGCTAGAGTAATGAATAATTGAATGACTAGTAGTGGTACCAATTAATTTCAATGTTGTCAATAAGAGTTGCAATTGTGTCAATAGTTAGTAGTTGTCAATTAATTTTAATTACATGTCAAACTAGATTCCAAAATTATAAAAAATTGCTTAAGAGTTTTGAATTCTTATAATTATAATTTATATTCTAATGATTAAAATTAATGAACAACAATTGTTAATATATCTATTGTTATTTTTGTTGTAATTTTTCTTCATATTTTTAATCAAAAGGTTGTGAACATAATTGAAGAAGTGCATCTCTAATACTCTTGCAAATTGAAAATAGTCAATTTAAAGTAAAATGGAAATGCAAATATTGAAACCTTGAAAATTTAGCTCACATTGCAAATTCCAAATGGTTGTGAATGAAAAACCAAAAATGTGAAAGGAGATTGCCAACCACAAAAGGAAAAAATAAAAGAAAAACAAAACAAACAAAAAAGTGGCTACATCTTAATAGAATTATATGGTACACATTGTGAAGGATGAAAATGTTAATCATAATAGAATGCAACAATACTGCAAGATACTAACTCACACTTGCACTCACTCAATAATGATCTATGCATAAAATAAAATGATAAACAATAATACCATAACAAAGATTTTATACTACTCCATTTTCTACATGATATTTTCTTGACTACTTGAAAAAATGTTTGTTCTTCAAAGTAGCATAATCATCATAGGAAAAAGATAGGATGACATCTTAGCACTTGTTACTTGATACTTTGTAATAGATGCATGAAATTTTAAAAATGATAGCATGCTTGATAATGATAGCTTGACAATTTATGCTCTAAAGTATATCCATTAGGGGAAATGAATAAGTGAAGGGTTTTATTTATATGTTTCACTTAACATTTGGTCAATGACGCATATGAATTAAAAAAATCAATGAATAAAAAAATTAGCATAGGGTAGGACACAAAATTAGCACATGGATTGATGGGGTGGAAGAAATAAGAGGGTTGTAATGAATATAGGCAATAAATAAAGTATCAATTATAGTGGACCAAAAGATGATTTAATTAAATAACAAAATTATTTAATTAATGTTGGAGGGACAATGATGACTTAATTAAATACTTAAAAATTATTTAATAATTATAGATGAAGAGATGAAATATTAGCTTAACTAAATAATTAATAATTATTTATTTAATATGGATATAAGAATCAAGATGAAATCATGATGAAATGGCAAGAGGAAAATGTATTAGTCATTTTTAGATGTTTACATTTTCCCCTTCTTTGAGACAATTCTTTCTATAGAATTGTGTAAAAGATAAATGATACTAGTGATATGCTCCAATGATAGCATGGAGGAAGGATATGCATAGAATTGAGATCCTAGAATATGGATGCAAACTAAGATCTCAAATTTCTATATCATATGATTTGAACAATAATAAGGTTTATCTACAATCCTAGTAGTAGAGTTGAACACTTTGGATTAATGTTCCTCTATTGTAATGGATTTTGGATTATGAAATGTGTTTGTTTAATGATAGTAAAATGCTAAATTTTAGTAATAACAATAAATTGTATGGAAAAAAACCAACATGCCAAATCAAATCTATAAAGAGAATATATAAATGAATCGAGGACTACAAAATGGTTTTCAAATTTCCATACTAGTGTGCTAGGCACCCGAATCTAAGGGTTTATGCACTGACGGGTAGGAGAAGATTTGTAGTTAGGAGGTACTTTAGGTCTGTATCGTCCTAAAATTGCACCCCTTGCAATTTTTGACTACATTCGGGTCTTTGTATTAGTGTTTGCGCCCCTCAACCTGATTGGAGACATGATTATGCTCACACATATCAAAAACTCCATTCAACTCAGTAATGCACCCTGCTTGCACCTTGATCCTACCCCAAATTAGGGTAGGACCAAGGTGTGGCGCCCTAGTCCCCCTTAATGGGGACCTATCTTTGGATCCCTCCCCTGACCTATCTCAAATTTGAAGGGAGAAAATCCCCTCTATGTTAGCTCAAGTCAAAAAATTAATCAGTTAATCCTATGAGAAAGTATATAAGATGGATTTCCCCTCTTATTTGACAAGAATACACAACCATTATCAAGTATTTGAGCATTTAAGAGATCAAGCATTCAAGAGAAATTGAGCATTTTCAGTCTTCCTTCAATCTTTGGAGTAGCAAAAGAGTCAAGACTCCAAGCATTGAAGAGGAGATCATTATTATACTTTATGAAATCTTAATTCCATGTAGAGGCAAGCAAAACTTCACAAGGAGGTATAAGCATTTTATTTTCAATCAATTCTGCATCCCCTAAAAGAGGAGGATTTCTACTTTCACTCATTTCAATTACATCATTTCAACCACTTGGTTTATTCCAAAACCTGGGTTTGACCTAAAGGCAAGGCCCTATTCCCAACACAATTTCCTTCTCTTCTATGTGCAGAAAGCATGTATGTTATTGTACTTCTAAAATTAAGCTTTATTCGCAAAGACAGAAAAACCCTTTTTGACACATGAAATGTTTGAAGGACCACTAGGAGGGCGGCCTACTCCGGACACATGGTCCTTGCAACTTTTGGTAGATTTTGCAGAGAAAATTTGAATTGTGTCAAACTTCTCAGATCTAGGTGCATGATTAAATATTGAACCTGTAGCTAATTGTTTTCTCATACTTGTCTTCATTTCCAACACTTAGTCTTAATTCAAATAGTGAACTCACAAAAGAGGGTCAATTACATTCCAAACACAATCAATCCACTTAGTATCCAGTCCTTTGCATCATTTAGGATTGGATCTAGTGGATTCATCCCCTCTTTTGAATGTAAAGTCCTCAAAGTGAAAATCGGCCTGGCGAATTCTCCTTTCCAAGCAGTGAATTTTCTAAGGCCTGAATTTTTCACTTTACATTTTGGTGAACCTGATTCCTTATGCCCTTAATTCTAATTTTTGTTTTAAAATTTGAGTGCATGAAATTTAAAATTCAAATTTTCAATTAAAAGTTTAAATTTCTTGCAATTTTAAAAAATTGAAAGGTTAAATTCACTAAAACACTAATTTTTAAATTGAGCTTTTGATTTTTCTAAATTGGATTAAAAAAAATAAAAATTAAGTGGTTAGATAAAAAAAACTCTAATTTTTAACTTTAAAATTGAACTTGTGGATTGTGTAGAGGTTTGAATTCATTTTTCAGATTTGAGTCCTTGCTTCAATTTCAAATTTTACTTTCCCACCTTACAACATTTATATTTTCAAATTTAAATTTTAAAAATTAAGCAGTTTATGCAACAAACCCTAATTTGTAAATTTAAATTAATCTTGTGCACTTTTCAATTATCTTTTAAGAGTTTAATTGACACAATTAAATCTAAAGCCTTTTGTTGTACTTCTAAACATGATAAAAGTTGGTGTGCCCTTTTTTGTTGTTCTTTCAGTTAATCATCTTTTCAAACATCCTAAGTGTGTCCTATTTTGATCCTCAATGAATGTTTTCGCATATCTAGACATCTCCAATTCCCATATCCTTCTAGAATTTTCATTAAAATCACAATATCTTGCTTCCTTGATAATTTGGAAAAAAGTTGGCCAGACCCAGTCTCTACTGACTTGGTCCCAACTTTTTCTCTCCAAATTTTGGGAGTCTGTTTTGATTGCATTTTACTACTCAATTCTAGAGATTTGTGAGATTTTATTGATTTTAGGTCGCCCTAAGGTCAAAAATAAATCTGAATTTCAACATTTCTATTGTCAATTTAAATTTTAAAATTAAGTGGTTAATTACATATACCCTAATTTTTAAAATTAAATTAATTTATTTAATATTTTAATTTTAAAATTTTAAAATTAGTAGGTTAATTTTGGATAACCCTAATTTTAATTTTGATCTTGCCTCCTTTAACATTTTTAAAATTAAGACGTCATTTTCAGCCCTAATTTTAAATTTAAATTTCTATCTTCTAAGGGATAATTTAAGAGGTTATTTTAACAAAGCCCTAATTTCAAATTTTAAATTCCTAGGCGATTAAATTATTACTCTTGATTCTTTCATTCATTTTTCATTATAAAATTTGATTTTCTAATTTCCCTCCCTTAGTGCATGAGTTTTACTACTATTGGTCATACCTATAGTATCCTCGTATGAAGTTGTAGAATTAAGGCTGCCCAAGGTTTAAATACCGAGGAAATGGAGCCTAATTTGGCTATCTTTTTCAATGAGGATATTGGTGGTTCTTCCAATCCTATAGATATCCATGTTTGTTTTCTTGATAAATCTCATGATGAGGAGTAACTAACTAGGGTATCTATTGACCAATTATCGAAGATGGACAATCAATTTGACAATATTCAACAATGGATGAGTCAAGAATACTCAAAAAGTGAAGCTCTCCCATTGATTGAAGGATTAAAAAAATGATTCAAAGTGATAAATATGGTATTGATATCTTGCACGGTATTGCTCATATTGTTGATTCTAATATCATGTCTATGAAGAGTTGTGTTCAAAACCTAGGTTATATACAACCTTCTAGTCAAGTTAATGATTAGAGTCCTTTAACAACTCCAATGAGTAGTGTCCCTACCTTCACATCAAACATTATGCCTACCTATTTCATTCCTCCTAACATGAGTGTCCCCTTTGTTACCCAGTCACAATCATCACCTATAAATCTTAGTCAAAGGGGAACTCATTCAATCATAATTCCTTCATTCCTCCTATGAGTCTTCCATGTGTTACCCAACCTTCAAAATTACCTACTTATCATAGTGTCCTACCTATTTATTCTTAATATCTTCCTTCATTCAACAATGTTACTCTTCCCTCTCAATCCAACATTTTTAACTTCAATTCTTCTACCAAAGCTATAATCAATAGTCTAGCCCAAACAATGTCTTCCATACAACAACAAATAGCTTTTATGAATCAATATAAGTATAATGTGCCCACATTTGTTGTAGCGATCCCATTATCCAATGACATTGTTAGAGTTGTCCCTCCTAAACTTGTAGAAGTCTCTCAATTGGAACTTTATAATGGAAAAGGTGATATCTTAACTCATGTTAAAACACTCCAAACTTTGTGTAGTGACTTTGCTCATGATCAAATATTCTTAGCAAAATTGTTTATTAGAACATTAAGGGATAGAGCTTTGCAATGGTATTTTTGAATATAAGTACAATGTGACCATATTTGATGTAGTGAGCCAATTATCCAATGAAATTGTTAGAGTCTGTACAAGGAAAGCGCAGTGTGGAAATGCCTTCCAAATGTCAATTAACAGGGAAGATAATGCAAGAATGTAGTTTAAAACTTTTATAGAACGTTAAGAATAACATAGACCAAACAAATATAATCAACACAGAGATAGAACACCAAGAATTGTGTGGGAAAACCCTTTCGGGAAAAAACCCACCACCAACAGTTGAAACACTTTATTTCCAGTAAATGAATTTACAATAAAGTTTCAGTATGCAACTATAGGTATTTGTTCTTAGATTCTCACGAAATGAACACTACAATCGGCTACACATTATCTATTTTTACCATAATTATCCAATGGCTTCAGATATCAGATTGTCAATAGTTCATCTAAGCAACTGCTCTAACAGTTTGCAGTCTAACCATCTGTGTCAGTTTGCATTCATGAGAACCACAATATCCCACACACACTAGGAAGTTAGTTCAGTTTGTATTCATATACACTGACAAGACCATCTTCAATGTCCAAGTGTTTATCTTTTAAACTCTGGTTTGAGCGACACCTGTAGTCAGTCTCTTCTCCATCAGCCATCAATAAAATGCTTCGTGAGTCACCCTAATCTCCCGATGATACAAGTAGGTGACTCCACTAATGAGGCTCCAAATAGGTCAGCTCCATCCATTCATCGGAATAGCCTTCAATAGGTAGACCTGATCTCCCGATGACACCACAGTGAATCGATCAAGCCATCGGCATAACCCAACAATGTCACCCCGATCACTGATATCAATCCGATCGCCGAAGGTGACCTCATCGAGTCATCGGCAAGACAACCAAACAACTATCCCGATCGTCCAATCTTCCTTGATATATTTGATCTCTACCTCAGCTGATCTTCTCTCTCTTTTGCCAAAATGTTACTTGTTGGTTCATCCACACATCCTGCTAGGTGCCACCTGACCTACCACTGTACTGCCACATCATCAATCGCCAAGACGCGATTGTTAACTGGCGAGTATCTTCATCAAGCAGTATAGAAACAATCATCCGATCATCTAGGACTTGCTCACTAGTTAACTTGCCTGAGCTGCTCTCTTGTCGGGTCCCACCTTGGTCGCCAAGACGCGATGAATAACCTTCGTGCATCTTCATCATGCGGTATAGCGATAGTCATTGATCCACTTTCAACTTGCATAATTTTTAACTTGTTTCTTTTTGCACATGCTTTGTCACCAAGCAGAGGGGAATAAATTTCAGTCATCTTCCCATTGCAGTATAGCGACAGTCGTTGGATCATTTCAGACTTGCTAACCCGATAGCTGATCACAAGAAGATTCCATTGACCCATCGACAAATGTCACACTGACGACTGTTCCATCGGGTTAGGTTGCTCTGATCAGTCTGAACACAAGTCAAGTTAATTCGAGGCACATATTTCCAACAAACTCTCATTTGATGAGGAATTCACTAGACCGATTACCATTTCAAATGTTACTAAGAAACATGGGTATCAAGACCCATAGAATTAGAACACCACCCAAACTTGTGAGTGCTCACCAATTTCATCAAGGCATCTACAACATTTTTGAGAGTGTCTACCTTATTAAGAATAACTTTTCCATCTTCCACCATGTCACAAACAAAGTGATACTAAACATCAATATGCTTCGATCTGGCATGGAAAGTATGATTCTTTGCCAAACATATGGCACTATGACTGTCACTCCAAATTTCAACCTGCCCTAGATCAAAACCAATATCTGAAATCAAACGCCTAAGCTGGACAACTTATTTACAAGCATGTGTGGCCGTCGTGTATTCTGCCTCTATAGTGAACAAAGTGATTACAAATTATCACTTGCTCATCCAACTAATTTCTCTACCATTCATGATAAAAACATATCCACTAGTGGATCTTTTGCTGTCTATGTCTCCTGCCCATTCAGAATCCACAAAACCACATACACTAAGAGTTTTCTTTGAATCATCATAATGACCATGATGGCACAAAGCAAAATTTGAAGTTCCCTTCAGATATCTAAACACCCTCTTTACAGCATCCCAATGCAGCCTTCCTGGATTCAACATAAACTTGCTAAGAACTCCCACTAGTTGGGCAATGTCTGGTCTTGTACAGACCTTTGCATACATCAAATTGCCAATAGCACTTGCATAAGGGATGTTCTTCATATCAGCAATCTCTTTTGGAGATTTCAGACTGTCAAGCACAGACAACTTAGTTCCTTGCAAGATGTGAACAACCTGTGATTTATAGTCAGACATATGAAACCTGTCAAGAACATTGGTTATATACTTTCTTTGGCTGAGCCAAAGTTTCCTCTTAGATCTATCTCTTTTGATATCCATTTCCAAAATATAATTTGCTGCTCCTAAGTCCTTCATTTCAAATTTCGTAGATAACTGAGATTTTAAATCCGAGATCATACCTTTTGTATTTCCTATGAACAGCATGTCATCGATATACAGAGCTATGATAAGAATCCTATCACCCTCAGTTTTGTAGTAAACACAATGATCAGCTTTTGATCTCACAAATCCCAAGGACAAAACAAATGTATCATACTTTTGATACCACATTTTGGGAGACTGTTTCAAACCATACAAAGACTTCTTGAGTCTGCATACCAAATGTTCTTTACCTTTTTCCACAAAGTGCTCGAGCTGAGACATATAAATTTCTTTTTCAAGATCACCATGAAGAAACGTCGTCTTCACATCTATCTTTTCAATCTCCCAAGCATATGTTGTTGCAAGTGACAAGAGAAATCTGATAGATAATAGCTTAGCCACAGGAGAAAAGATCTCTCCATATTCAATACCTTCCTTTTGAGAATACCCCTTTGCAACCAACCTTTCTTTGTACTTGTCAATGTTTCTATCTGGACCATACTTCTTTTTGAATACCCACTTGTAGCCTATAGGCTTTCTGCCTTTAGGCAACAACACCAAATCCCAAGTTCCACTTTTATCCAATGATGACATTTCACCATTCATGGCTTCCAACTAGTAATCTGAATCAGACATCTTAATAGTTTCTTTGACAATTAACATTCAACATAGAGTGATTGTACTTATTTGGAGTATACCTATCAGGTTACCACTTCTCTCGAGTAGATCTTCTCAACTCTGGTGTTGAGGCTTCTTGAGGTTCAACAGGAGGCTCATCATCATGTTCTTCTTTAGAACTACTTGAACTGCTTAAACTCTCCTTCTCTTCAGGTATCTCTTGAGATACTTTCTTAGCTAGACGAATTTCAATCTCAGCTTCTCCTTTCTTTCCTATGTTGTGATCTAGTGACATAGGTTTCATCTCATGAAAAATCACACTTCTGATGTACATAACCTTACAAGTCACTGGATTCCAAAGTTTTTATCCTTTCACACCAACTCCATAGCCAATGAAGATACATTTCACAACTTTGTTATCCAACTTAGATCTATTAATATCAGGCACATGAGCATATGCCTCTGCACCAAAAACGTGAAGGTTCCTTAAAGAAGGTTTCTTACTAGACCATGCTTCCATAGGTGTTTTGTCAACCGATGTTTAAGTAGGAGAGTGCTTCAGTAGGTAACATGTTTTAGCAACTACTTCAACCTAGAATTTTTATTCCACTCCAGCTCTGCTCAACATGCTTCTTGCTTTCTCCATTAGAGACCGATTCAACCTTTTAGCAACTCCATTTTGTTGTGGAGATTAAGGTATAGTCTTATGTCTCTTAATTCCATGATCAACACAGTACTTGTCAAAATCTGCACTATAGTATTCACCACCATTGTCTATTCTTAAACATTTAATCCTTCTCCCAGTCTGATTTTCAACAAGGTTCTTAAAATCCTTAAATCGACTGAACACTTTTGATTTACTTTTTAAAAAGTACACAAATGCCCTTCTTGAATAATCATCTACAAAAGATACATAGTACTTAGACATAGATAGAGAAGGAACATCCACTGGACCAAACACATCAGAGTGAACATAATCCAGAATGTCAGAGGACTTATGAGAACTGGAGTAAAACTAAACACGGTTATGTTTTTCATATATGCAGTGTTCACAAAAATCAAACTCAAAACTACAATCATCTAGACCTTCAACCAAATTCTTATTCTTCAAGGCTTTTAAACCTTTTTCACCTATGTGGCCTAACCTATTATGCTAGAGTATTGTTTTCTTAGCAAGAAGTTTAGCTTCCAAAGAATTATTATAATGCATCACTACAATTGTCTTAACACACTTTTTAAAGGTTACATTACAACATATAGGTTCAACATTTAACTTGTACAGTGTACCAATGCGATCACCCTTTGCCAAAATAATGGAACCCCTAGCCATCTTGCAACCACCAGATACAAATGTAGCTTATACTCCAGCATCATTAAGTTTACTTACAGAGAGAAGGTTTCTTTCCAAACATGGTATATGAAGAACTCCATTGATCCCCTTCACTCTATCATCTAGGAATTAAATTTTAATTATGCCTCTCCCTACAATCTCCAACATAGAGTCACTAGCCAAGTATACCTTTCCACTAGCATATAGTTCATACTTCGAGAACCACTCCTTGTGGGAGGTCATGTGAAAAGATGCGCCAGAATCTACTAGCAGGTGTCATCTGAGATACACACTGCCAGGGCTGCTACAAATGCATCTGCATCACTCTGAGAAGATTCAGTGTCAAAATACTTCTTCTCCTCCTTACAATCCTTTCGGATATGCCCTTTTTTCCTACAGTTGTAGCACTTCACCTTTGACTTCTTTCCTGGAGATTTTGATCTCTCTTGAGACTTGGAACTTCTTTACTTTATTCTTTTCTTTGTCCTTCGGTCTGCCTTGAATAGAGGGTGCATCTTTTGTCATCTCAGTAGACTTCTTTCTCATTTCTTTTGACAAAAGAGTATTAACCACAATATCCAACTTGAACTGGGTCATAGTACCACCGATAGCCATCACTAAGTGATCTCAAGAGTTAGGCCATGAACACAATAGTAGCATGCAAGGTTCTTCTTCCTAAATGGTCATACCAATAGAAGTTAACTGTGCAAGAACCATGTTGAATTCTTTCAAGTGGTCTACCAATGGTGTTCTTGCATCCATCTTTAGAGAGTACAACTTCTTCCTCAAGAAAATTTTAATCACCAAGAACTTGCCTTGATAAATATCTCCCAACTTATTCCAGAGAAGATGTGCAGTCCTCTCCTCATGGACGTTTAACAAAATAGAATCAACAAGACATAGCTTGATTAGACCCCTTCCAGACGGCTAATTTCCAATCCTCTTTCTTCATGCCTATAGGTTTCTACCCAGACATAGCAATCCAAAGGTCTCGGTCGACCAACAAGTCTTCCATCTTGAGTTTCCATAGTTTGAAACTGGAACCATTAAATTTCTCCATGTCTATGCGCCCTGAGTTGCTTGCCATCTTAACCTATAAAATAAACAAGTAAACACTCTATAAGACTCCCACTGAAACAAAACTGACACAAAAAACCAACCCTAGCCAACAAGGATAACAAAACGGGCCAAGCTCTGATACCACTTGTAAGGAAATCACAGTGCAAAAACGCCTTCCTAATGTCAATTAACAAGGAAGATAATGCAAGAATGCAGTTTAAAATTTTTACAGAATGTTAAGAATAACATAGACCAAACAAATATAATCAACACAGAGATAGAACACCAAAAATTATGTGGGAAAACCCTTTCAGGAAAAAACTGACCTCCAACAGTTGAAATACTTTATTTCTAGTAAATGAATTTACAGCAAAGTTTCAGTATGCAACTATAGGTATGCATTCTTAGATTCTCATGAACTGAACACTATAATCGGCTACACATTATCAATTTTTACCATAGTTTTCCAATGGCTTCATATATCAGATTGTTGATAGTTCATCTGAGCAACTGCACCAACGGTTTGAAGTCTAATCATCTGTGTCAGTCTGCATTCATGAGAACAAAAATATCCCACATGCACCAGGAATTTAGGTCGGTTCTTATTCATATACACCAACAAGACCATCTTCAATATTGAAGTCTTTATCATTTGAACTCCGGTTCAAGCAAACACCCGTAGTCGGTCACTACTCCATCGGACATTGGTAAAACGCTTCATGAGTCAACCCGATCTCTCGATGATACCACTAGGTGACTCTACCAATGTGGCTCCAAACAGAACGACTCCATCTGTTCATTGGAATAGCCTTCAACAGGTAGACCTGATCTCCCAATGACACCACCGCGAATTGATCGGGCCATCGGCATAACGCAACAATGTCACCCCGATTGCAGATATCAATCTGATCACTGAAGGCAACCTCATCGGGTCATTGACAAGATAACCAAATTGCTATCCTGATCATCTGATCTTTCTTGATCTATTTGATCTCTACCCTAGTTGAGCTTTTCTCTCTTTTGCCATGGTGTTACTCTCTGGTTCATCCGCGCATCCAACTCAGCACCACTTGACCTGCCACTAGACCCCCACCTCATAAGTCGCCAAGCCATGATGGTTAACTAGTGAGTATCTTCATTATGTGGTATAGTGACAATCGTCTGATCATCCATGACTTGCTCACCAGTTAACTCTCCTGAGCTTCTCTCTTGCCAGGTCCCACCTTGGTTGCCAAGCCACGATGAATAACCTTCATGCATCTTCATCATGTGGTATAGTGATAGTCGTTGATCCAATTTCAACCTGCATAATTTTTAATTTGTTTCTTTTTTCACGTTCTTTGTCACCAAGCCATGGGGAATAACTTTCGATTACCTTCCCATCGTGATATAGCGACAACTGTTGGATCATTTCATACTTGCTAACCCGATAGCCGATCACAAGAAGATTTCATCAGCCCATCAACAAGTGTCACACCAATAGTTGTTCCATCAGGATAGGTTACTCCTGTTAGGTCCGGAAGACAACTGAGAGGGGGGGGTGAATCAGTTGTCTAATAAATTCAAACCAAAAACTTATTAACCAACTTAATGCTTAATACCGGTAAACCAGTTAAGTATGCCGGTAGACAGTGTTAACAGCAAATTGCTCTACCGGTAAGGATTAATGCATTAACATAAACATAAAGTCATCCACAACACATGACACCAATATTTGTACGTGGAAACCCTGTAAGGGGAAAAACCATGGTGGGAAACCTTACCCACAATCAGATGATACTACTGCAGATAGTATGTGTACATAAATGGGGTCTGCACATGCAGAAAGGCCAACAGCCTAGAGCTCACTGCTCAATCACAAAATGAGAGTCACACTGACTACAGTTGGATGGTTAAATCCAATAAGAATGTACTACACAAAATAGCATCTTCATATGCTACATTCAGTACCGGTGTAATGCTGATATGCCTCTACAAAAACCTAACGTCACCTTCAAATGATGTCTTTGTGTATATCCCTACTTGATCTTGCATATACCTTTACTTGATTCTTTTTTGCATTCCACACTTGATCTTACAAATAAGATCTTACATTTATACCATACCCTAAGACCAATTTTAGTAGGGCGGCTCTACAAGATATTACAATAAAAACATTTTACAAACAATATAATATCCAATGCAATAACTGATTGAACATGTCAGCTTAATTCATTTACAACAATAATAAATCATCTCCATAGCGTGCCATGCTGATCTGGAAAAGATAAACCTGCTAATGTAACCCTAGATAACCTAGACCTATTTGCTGGTAAAAGCAAATATACAAATATGAATATACCAATGATTATTTCTTCAAAATAAAGTGTCCACATGATGTCTTCGACATTTCCAAGTGTCTTCCATATCATTCCAAGTACCAGTGAACAATATATCCTGCTGGTGAACCATATACCAGTAACTGTTGCACAGTTTACTTGCTTGCCGGTGAATGTTGTTGGATCTCCAAAGTAGGTGTATTAGTAGGTGTTGACAACAATAACAAAACCATACCAAAATACCAACAATCTCCCCCTTTGGCATTGATGGCAACACAAGATGGAAAAACTATCAAAGTGCCAAAACAGAAATGCCAAATATAAAAACCAACAATCTCCATTTCTCCCCTTGGGAGTAACAATACCAATCTCTCATACCAATTTCTCCTTAAATGTGTTTTTCAAAATCTCTCCTCATAAGGATAATGTGTTTTTCCATAGATATCTCTCCCCCTTTGACATCAAAGGCCAAAGTCACAAAAAGTGAAGTTCATACAAAATACCAATCAATTCAATATACCAACTACTCCCCCTGAGAAGTAGCTTCCTCATCAAATACTATAATAAAAGATTTGTCCATTTAATTCTGTTGGTTGATGACAATCATCAACTGTCTAAGTCGCTACCGGTGGTGGTATGAATCCAAGCTGATCTTTGAGATACTCAAAAGTCTCCTTAGGCAAAGGTTTTGTGAAAATATCTGCAAGTTGTTCTTTAGTATTCACATAAACTAGTTTTATCTCTTTTTCTTCAACTTTTTCCCTTAGAAAATTTAGTTTAATAGAAACATGTTTTGTTTTAGAATGTAATACCGGATTCTTAGATATATCAATTGCTGTAGTGTTATCACAATATATAGTAATAGGTTCCTTGCATTTTACCTTTATGTCTTTCAACATTTGCTTAAGCCATAATACCTGTGTATAGTTAGTTGCTGCTGCAACATATTCTGATTCTGCTATTGATAAAGATGTACAACTCTATTTCTTACTCAACCAAGAAACTAGTCTCTTTCCAAGAAAGAATGCTCCTCCGGTGGTGCTTTTTCTATCATCTATATCTCCTACCCAATTTGCATCTGTGTATGCACATAGATCAAAATTTGCATCTTTAGGATACCATAATCCAAGATTTGTTGTGCCTTGTAAGTACCGGAAAATCCTTTTCATTGTTGATTCATGATTTTCCCTAAGATTACTCTGAAATCTAGAAACAATACATACTGCATTCATAATATCAAGCCTGGTTTGTGTTAGATACAGTAAACCTCCTATCATAGATTTGTATCTAGTTGGATTAACAGGTGCAGATTCATCCCTTTGAGATAATTTGTCATTTGTAGTCATGGGTGTGCTTACCGGTTTAGAGTTCTCCATCCCAAATTTCTTTAGTAATTTTTCAAGTACTTGGATTGACTAAAAAATATACCTTTATCAGTCTGAGAAATTTGCAAACCTAAAAAGAATTTTATTTCTCCAATCATAGACATTTCAAATTCTTGCTGCATTTCAAGAGAAAATTCCTCACATAATCCATCTTCTCCTCCAAAGATTATATCATCAACAAATACTTCAATAATCAAGATGTCATCATTAGTTACTTTGTAGTATAAATTGCTATCTGCATTTCCTTTAGTAAAACCAATCTTCAAAAGATACTTATCCAACCTTGCATACCAGGCTCTTGGGGCTTGTTTCGATCCATACAGAGCTTTTCTTAACCTGCAAACCATATCATTGTCATCTGTCAAAGAAAATCCATCAGGTTGTTCAATATATACTTCTTCTTCAAGATCTCCATTCAAAAATGTACATTTAATATCCATTTGATAAACTTTGTAATCCTTGTGAGCTGCAAAAGCCAAGAATAATCTAACTACCTCAATTCTAGCTACTGGTGCAAAGGTTTCATTGTAATCAACTCCTTTTTTCTGAGAATATCCCTTACACACTAGTCTTACTTTGTTTCTGACAACCTTACCATCTTCATTAAGTTTGTTTCTAAATACCCATTTAGTTCCAATTACATTTTTATCTTTAGGCCAGGGAACTAATGTCCAAGTATTATTTTTCTCAATTTGTCCTAATTCTTCTTCCATAGCTTTAATCCAAAATTTATCTTCACATGCCTAATTGATAGATGATGGTTCAATTTGAGAAATAAGACATACCTCTTCATTTCCCAATCTTCCTCTTGTCATAACTCCTTTAAATTTATTTCCAATTATCTGGTCTTTAGAATGATTCAATCTTACATACCAGGGAGTCTTAGTTTGTTGTTGTTCTTCAATTATTGTGGAATCTTCTGATGATAGCGAGGTAACTGGATCTTCATTCTGTACCCGTGGATTCAGTATAGGTTCGTTTGTCATAATTTATGTTGCTGGTTCAGAGTCTATATACCTTGAAGTTCCTCTAAATTGTTCATCAATCTTTACATTTGTACTTTCAACAATTTTCTGCAATCTTTTATTAAAACATCTATATGCTTTGCTCTTAGATGAATAACCAAGAAATATTCCTTCATCACTTCTAGGATCAAATTTACCAATATACTCATCTCTTCTAATATAATATTTACTTCCAAAAATTCTGAAATACTTAAGAGTAGGAGTATTACCAGACCATAGTTCATGAGGGGTCTTACCGGTTTCACCTTTGATGTGAACTTTGTTGAATGTATAGATAGTAGTGCTAACTGCCTCTCTCCAATACACATATGGTAGATTTGCTTCTGATAACATACTTCTAGTTTCATCCAAGATATTTTTGTTTTTCCTTTCAACAACTCCATTCTGCTGTGGTGTCTGAGGTGCTGATAACTGTCTTTTGATTCCATTTACTTCACATAATGTATTAAAGTCCTTAGATGTGAATTCTCCTCCTTGATCTGATCTTAAACATTTGATTTTCTTACCGGTTTCATTTTCAACCATTGCTTTGAATAGTTTGAACTTTCCAAGTGCTTCTGATTTCTCTCTGAGAAAAGTAACCCAACACATTCTAGAATAATCATCAATAATTAGCATAAAATATCTATCACCTTGTAAGCTTCTAGTTCTAGTTGGACCACATAAATCAGTGTGAATTAAATCAAAAGCATTATTGGATTTTTTTGGAATGCTTTTGAAACTAGCTCTAACTTGTTTTCCAAATTGACATTCCTTACAAATTGTATTCTGAGGTTTCACAATTTTAGGTAGATCTCTAACTGCCTTAGAAGTACTAATTTTTACCATGCAGTCAAAGTTTACATGACATAGTCTCTTATGCCATAACCAACTTTCATCTATGTGTGCAATTAAGCATGCCTTTTCACTGTTATTCAAATGAAAGATATTGCCTCTAGTCTGATTACCGGTTGCAATTTCCAAACCAGTTCTATTCATGATTTTGCATTTTCCATTTTTAAATTGTAACTGAAATCCCTTCTCAACTAATTGACCAACACTTAAAAGATTATGCTTTAATCCTTCAACATAGTAGACATTGTCAGTGTTATGTTTACCATCAAGAGATATTGAACCCTTACCTTTGATTGAACAGGCTTTGTCATCTCCAAATCTTACCAAACCTCCATTGTATTCTTGAAAGTTCAAGAATTTACCTTTGTCTCCAGTCATATGATGTGAGCATCCTGAGTCAATAATCCATTCATCCTTTGTTTCAACTTTAGCTGCTAGGGCTTGTTCTACCGATTGAGCAATAGGTGCCAATTGATCTTCTGTTATAGCAACAAAAACCCATCCATTGTCTGTTGGATCCTCATCAGAATCATCAGTCACACCTTCATCAACAATGTAACAAGATTTGTCTTTGTTCTTCTTAAATCTGTATCTTTGATATTTAGGATTAGGCTTGTATGTTCTTCTATCTTCATCTCTTAGTCTAGCATGTCTATCAGGGCATCTTAAAGACATATGACCAATCTTATTGTAGTTAAAACATTTAAAGGGTGCTTTACCTTCATACTTACTTCCAATTGGACCTTTTGGCATTTTTCTTGCAAATAGTGTTTCAAGTTCTTCAAGCTCTTCATTCTTCTTTCTGGATTCTTCAAGTTCTCTTGCATAAAAGGCTCTCCAGTCTAATTTGTCAAATGATGGAGCAGATGATGTTGATGCTTTAAAGGCCAAATCAGTCTTTATAGCAACAGGGCCAAATTCCTCAATTTCAAAGGCTGAAAGTTTTCCAATCAGTGTATCCCTAGTTACTAATGTATTAGGCATTGTTCTCAATTCATTTATAGCAGTAACCTTCATTTTATATGCCGGTGGCAAACCTCCTAAGATTTTTGAAACAATTTCATCCTCACTCAAGGTTCCTCCACAACATTTAATACCCAAAACAATTTCATTTACTCTTTCCATAAAAGCAGAAATCCTTTCATCTTCTTCCATTTTCAGATGTTCATACCTGACTCAGAAGCTTTCAAGTTTTGCAATCTTGACTATGGAATCTCCTTCATTCAGTGTTTCCAAATGATCACAAATAGCTTTAGCAGTAGACCTATTTGATAATCCCATGATTTGTTGATCTAATAATGTGCTCAAAAGTGCTTCTCTTGCTTTGCAATCATTTTCTTCATCTTTGGCTAAGGTAGTTGGAGTAGTCTGACCAGCTACAGCAGTAGTGTAACCATTCTTAGTAACTTCCAAGATGTCTTTACCAATGCAATTCAGATGTGTCTCCATTCTGATCTTCTGTATCCCATAGTTGGTTCCATCAAGTTTAGGACTGTCCTTCCTGAAATAATTAGTAGACATTGGATCTCATCAAGTTGTTAAACTTCTGTAAAAGAGGATTAGGCTCTGATACCAATTGTTAGGTCCTGGAGACAACTGAGAGGGGGGGGTGAATCAGTTATCTAATAAATTCAAAGAAAAAACTTATTAACCAACTTAATGCTTAATACCAGTAAACCAGTTAAGTATGTCGGTAGACAGTGTTAACAGTAAATTGCTATATCGGTAAGGATTAATGCATGAAACATAAACATAAAGTCATCCACAACACATGACACCAGTATTTGTACGTGGAAACCCTGTAAGGGGAAAAACCACGGTGGGAAACCTTACCCACAATCAGATGATACTACTGCAGATAGTATGTGTACATAAATGGGGTCTATACATGCAGAAAGGCCAACAACCTAGAGCTCACTGCTTAATCACAAAATGAGAGTCACACTGACTACAGTTGGATGGTTAAATCCAATAAGAATGTACTGCACAAAATAGCATCTTCATATGCTGGATTCAGTACCGGTGTAATGTTGATATGCTTCTACAAAAACCTAACTTCACCTTCAAATGATGTCTTTGTGTATATCCTTGCTTGATCTCGCATATACCTTTACTTAATTCTTTTTCGCATTCCACACTTGATCTTACAAATAAGATCTTACATTTATACCATACCCTAAGACCAATTTTAGTAGGTCGACTCTACAAGATATTACAATAAAAACATTTTAAAAACAATATAATATCTGATGCAATAACTGATTGAACATGTTAGCTTAATGCATTTACAATAATAATAAATCATCTCCATAGTGTGCCATGCTGATCTGGAAAAGATAAACCTGTCGGTGTAACCCTAGATAACCTGGACCTATTTGTCGGTAAAAGTAAATATACAAATATGACTATACCAATGATTATTTCTTCAAAATAAAGTGTCCACATGATGTCTTCGACATTTCCAAGTGTCTTCCATATCATTCCAGGTACCAGTGAACCATATACCAGTAACTGTTGCACAATTTACTTGCTTGCCGGTGAATGTTGCTGGATCTCCAAAGTAGGTATTTTAGTAGGTGTTGACATCAATGACAAAACCATACCAAAGTACCAACAGCTCCGATCAGTCTGAACACAAGTCAAGCTAATTTGAGGCATATATTTCTAACAGATTCATCTCTCCTAAACATATAGAAGTCCCTCAATTGAAACTTTATAATGGAAAAGGTCATCCTTTAACTCATGTTAAAACAATCGAAACTTTGTGTAGTGACTTTTCTCATGATCAAATATTGTTAGCAAAATTATTTAGTAGATTATTATGGGATAGAGCTTTCCAATGGTATTTTTCTTTGCCTCCTTATTCTATTACTTCTTTTCAACAACTAGCTAATGCTTTTATTCAACAATTTCACAATAACATTAGTCCTAAAGTTATTTTGAATGATTTGATACATTTAAACAAGGTGTTAAAGAAAAAGTGACTTACTTTATTGGTACATACTATTGGTAGTGGGCCAGCGTCCCTCACAGGGATTCGTGAAATGGTTTAACAGCCTCCTATGGATTCTATAAGTCTAGTGGTTGTATCGGGCATTGACAGGTCGATCTTTTGGTGCAATGGCAACACTAGTTTGTAGCAAGTGGTATCAGAGCTTTTTCATAGGTTCAAATCACGTAGGCCGTGGTGAGTGATACTGGGAGGGGGATTATTGGTAGTGGGCTAGCGTCCCTCATAGGGATTCACGACATCATTTAACAGCCTCCTGTGGATTTGTAAAGCGGAAAATCGAACCCTAGGTGTTCTCCCCCACTCCAAGGAGAAAGGGGGTCACTAGGATTGACGGTTTTCACTTAGGAGGGACTTTACATTCAAAAGAGGCATTGAAACCCACAAGATCCAATCCCACACAATACAATATTGGATTCTAAATGAGTTTCAAGGGTTAAGACATCAAGGATACCCTCTTTTGTAAAGAATGTAGATAGAAGGATTAAGCTAGGAATGCATGTAAAGTAAGAAAGATTCGCTTATAAACTGAGATAGGAATATAGGATGAAGTTGTGGACCTGGAATTAGTAGTAAAATGTCGAGATGGCGCTGTCCTGCAAATTTGAGTGAAAGTTGACAAGACGATGGCGTCCGGCGTGCACACGGTCCTCCAAAAAATCCACGAAACGAAGGGGGATCTGTTCGTCTCTGCCCAAGGATTCTAGATCTTCAATTACAGCTGCGTACCTGCAACCTACACATAGAAAAGCGGAGACGATTGGGGGGTTAGGGATTAGGGGTTTGCCCTTAGGTCAAACCCTGGTTTTGGAATTAACCAAGAAATGAGAAATGTTGTAAATGTAAATGTTTGTAATGTAAACAAGTACTTGATACCTTGTTGTAAGAATGTTTGTATTCTTACATGCGAAGGTGTAAATGTTGTATTTTGTATGTTGTAAGTGATCTCCTCTTCAATGGTTGAATCCTTGTCTTGAATGCAACACTTAGCCTTGAATGGAGACTTAGAATGATCAATTGCTTGAAGGAATGCTTGAATGCTTGAATGTTTGAATATCGTTTCCGCCTCTTGTATACATATGTCCTTCCTCCTCAAAATGGGAGAGGAAATGTAGTTTATATACTTGTCAATTAGGGTTGATAGACTGATTTTTTCGACCTTAGGCCGACCAGGAAAGGTTATTTTCCAATTTGCAAACATAAAGACCCAAGACCCAAAAGAAACCGGGCCCAAAAATAGGGCTAGGGACCAGGGTGCTGGGTGCCATGGTCCTAGGGGACCAGGGCGCTGGGCGCCCTCGTCCTGAAGGACCAGGGCACTGGGTGCCATGGTCCCACCTCCAGGGACAGCAGGGTGCAAGGAGGATTAGGCCAAGGTGCTGGAAAATGCAGTTTTTGATGTCACGAACAAGTTTCGGGGTCTCCATTTAGGTTCAGTGTTGCGTCGCCATCATGAAGACCCAAATGCAGTCGAAATTGCAAGTGTCGCAATTTTAGGACGCTACATTTAGCCCCCACTTTAGCGGGAGTATAAGCGTACGCCCATACCAATTACAGGAGAAGAAAATGCATCAAATAATTTCACAATCACATTTGTTTCGTCATAGATCACTTGATTCAATTGTAAAGTAAAGAGAAATTCTTTAGTAATAACATTAACCATGCAAGAAGGGTCAATAAGCACTCCACGGCAAGGTGTATTCTTGACTTTTGCAACTATATATAAAGGACCATCAGGTGCCCTGATAGTTTCACTAGAATCGAAGGTGATGGAAGGTTCTTTAGGGATTCCTTGCTGCTCCACAAAGTTAATCACATTCGGAGTCATAAACACAAGATCATCAGGCGAGACAGAGGAATCATTAGTATCAATCACATTAGAGGTATGAGAAGGTGATGGATCAGTAGAAATCTGAAAATTTTGATTAGGAGGAGCTACAGATGTGTTTCCTTTATCATTCACACTAGAAACAGAGATAGTATTATTATCAATCAAATCTTGAATTTTACCCTTTAAATCAAAACATTTTTCAGTATCATGCCCAGGTTGACGATGAAATTGACAAAAAGATTTGTTATCAAAATAGGGTGAATTAATCTTTGTAGGATCTATTTGCCTTATAGGAGGAAGAGTAAGCACATGTTGTTCCAATAACTTATTCATAATACTATGCAATGATTCATTCAAAGGAGTAAACTTTCTTTCTTTCTTGAAAAACTTAGAAATAGGGGGCACACTTGATGCTGCATTCACATTGTTGATGATGTTTTCATTGAATTTAATGGACTCTCTGTTCGGTTTAAACTTCCCAAATGGTTGATGACTACTATCACCCTTATCACTCGGAGCCATAGGATTTACTTGTTCCATTTGACTCACAGTCAGTTGATAATTGTGAAGAGTTGCACACAACTGTTGGAAAGAAGTAAACTCAGAAAACAGAAGTTTATCTCGAATATCTTTTTGTAAATTAGAAATAAAGATTCTTTGAATATCATTGTCAGGTACTGGAAAAGAAATTTGAGCATACAAATGCTTATATCTACCAATGAAATCAGTCACTTTTTCTTTAACACCTTGTTTACAATGCATTAAATCAATCAAAGTAACTTTAGGACTTATATTGTTTTGAAATTGTTGAATGAAAGCATTTGCAGGTTGTTCGAAAGAAGTAATAGAATAGGAAGGCAACGAGCAATACCATTGTAGGGCTTTGTCTCTTAATGTTCTAGTAAACAGTTTTGCAAGCAACCTTTGGTCATAAGCAAAATCAGTACATATTGTTTGAAAAGTCTTAACATGTGTTAAAGGATCACCCTTACCATTATAAAGCTCCAAATGCGGAATTTCAACATGTTTAGGGGGAATAGCTCGAACAATGTCAAGAGAAAGTGGGCTCGCAACATCAAATGTGGGCACACTAAACTTAGATTGATTCATAGAGGCAATTTGTTGCTGTAAAGAAGAGACAGTTTGTGCAAGATTGTTAATGGTCGCTTCAGTTGAAGAGTTAGATTGTGATGGAGGTGTTATGTTATTGAAAGAAGGTATTGATTGAGAGTAAGGTGGTGGGACACTATGATAGTTAGTCATAGGAGATGATTGGAAAGGAGGAACACTACAAGGAGGAATGGAATGATTAAATGAATTGCCCCCTTGCGCTAGGTTCATTTGCGGAGATGAAATAGGAACACTCATTGCAGGAATGAATGAAGAAGTAGGATTGAATGAAGGAAGAGGGTTAATTGAAGAAGAAGGATTGCTCCCATGACTGGTGATCATAGGTGGAATGTCTTGTATTGAAGTAGTCATTATGTTTGATGTAAAAGTAGGTATACTAGCAATAGAAGTTGTCAAAGGAATAGAATGATTGACTTGAGTAGGAGGTTGTGTATAACCCAAAGTTTCAGCACAACTCTTCATAGGCATCACATTCAAATCCACAATGTGTGCAATACCACGCAAAATATCAATTCCATTCTTATCACTTTGAAACATACGTTTTAGACCCTCAATTAAAGGAAGAGCTTGACTATCAGGGTATTCTTGAGACATCCACTGTCGAAAATCATCAAATTGGTTATCCAATTTTGAAAGTTGTTCTTCAGAAACCTCATGGAGAGCTTCTTCATCGTTAAGAGGATTAGAGGAATTACCCATGTCCTCGTTAAAAAGGCCATTCAAATTAGGTTCCATCTCCTCAGTAATTAAACCTTGGAAAGACTTAATTCTAAGGCTTCGTCTAACGGGAATAGTGTAAGTAGGGCTTATTGTTGTAAAACTCATGCACTAAAGAGAGAGAGAATATTTTGATTTTTAGAGGTAGCAAATTTCAATAAAATCAGCCAATCTCCTAGATTTAAGCTGTTAAATGCAATCAGGACAATCTCCCGAAATTTCAGAAAAAATGTTCGGGATCGTGGCGAACGGAGTGCACACGGTCCTCGGAAATTTTTTTGAAATTTCCAGGGATGAAAGTTATGATGATTTTACAGCTAACCAAAAAATTGAGTGATTTTACGATCTGTAGATAGGCCAAATTAAAGTTGCAATCTCGAAATTGAACCCTACCAAGATTGTCGAAAAATGCAAAATTTGAATTTTGAAAAAGAGAGGGAAACTAAAATTTTGAATTTTATGATTTTAGAGGGAATACTGAAAGCAATGCAGGTTTTGAAATTTAAAAATTGACTCAATTTCATGCAAAATTCAATTTTGAAAGTGGAAATCAAGGTTGTTGTAATTAAACACTTAATTTCAAAAGTCACAAATTGCAAGAATTTGAATAAAGCACTTAAATTTCGAATGAATGCCAACACACTTTTAAGATTTAGGATAGTAAGAAACACAATTTTGACATGAATTTCAGTTTCAACAATTTTTGAATGATTAGAAGCCTCAATCTAAGCAATCACTAGACCAACTTTGACTGTAATTTTGAAAGTGTTAGAATTGATGAAATCAGCCAAAATTTTGGATTTTAGCAGAAAAATACAGTAAGATCTAGCTCCCGAAAATTCGGAAAAAATGTCAGGGACGATGGCGCTCGGGGTGCACACAGTCCTCGCAACTTTTTTCCAAATTTTCAGGTATGAAAGATATTATGATTTTGTTGTGGAATCCAAAGTTACAGCCGATTTGGAGATGTTTTGATCAGTGAAATTATCAGTCAAAGGTTGAATCAAGAAGGCTTTAAAAATTAGGGTTTTGACACTTAACCACTTAATTTTCAAAATTAAAGCATAGATATGATTTGACAATTTGCAGTAGAACGGTAGATTTGAAACAAGCATTAACAATTAAACATTTCACAAGCTCAATTATTAAAAAGAAAATTTTAGGGTTTTTATGCAATTAACCTCTAAAATTTGCAAAAGATCAAATATGGAAATGTAATTAAGGAAGCAAATTTTTCAGATCTAACCATGAATAATCAGAAAGGATGTTCACGTCGGGTTCACCAAAATGTAAAGCGGAAAATCGAACCCTAGGTGTTCTCCCCCACTCCAAGGAGAAAGGGGGTCACTAGGATTGACGGTTTTCACTTAGGAGGGACTTTACATTCAAAAGAGGGGTTGAAACCCACAAGATCCAATCCCACACAATGCAAGATTGGATTCTAAATGAGTTTCAAGGGTTAAGACATCAAGGATACCCTCTTTTGTAAAGAATGTAGATAGAAGGATTAAGCTAGGAATGCATGTAAAGTAAGAAAGATTCGCTTATAAACTGAGATAGGACTATAGGATGAAGCTGCAGACTTGGAATTAGTAGTAAAATGTCGAGACGACATTGTCTTACAAATTTGAGCGAAATTTGACGGGACGATGGTGCCCGACGTGCACACGGTCCTCCAAAAAATCCGCGAAACGAAGGGGGATCTGTTCGTCTCTGCCCAAGGATTCCAGATCTTCAATTATAGTTGCGTACCTGCAACCTACACATAGAAAAGTGGAGACGATTGGGGGGTTAGGGATTAGGGGTTTGCCTTTAGGTCAAACCCTGGTTTTGGAATTAACCAAGAAATGAGAAATGTTGTAAATGTAAATGTTTGTAATGTAAACAAGTACTTGATACCTTGTTCTAAGAATGTTTGTATTCTTACATGCGAAGGTGTAAATGTTGTATTTTGTATGTTGTAAGTGATCTCCTCTTCAATGGTTGAATCCTTGTCTTGAATGCAACACCTAGCCTTGAATGGAGACTTAGAATGATCAATTGCTTGAAGGAATGCTTGAATGTTTGAATATCATTTCCGCCTCTTGTATACATGTGTCCTTCCTCCTCAAAATGGGAGAGGAAATGTAGTTTATATACTTGTCAATTAGGGTTGATAGACTGATTTTTCCGACCTTAGGCCGACCAGGAAAGGTTATTTTCCAATTTGCAAACATAAAGACCCGAGACCCAAAAGAGACCGGGCCCAAAAATAGGGCTAGGGACCAGGGCACTGGGCGCCATGGTCCCACCTCCAGGGACAGCAGGGTGCAAGGAGGATCAGGCCAGGGTGCTGGAAAATGCAGTTTTTGATGTCACGAACAAGTTTCGGGGTCTCCATTCAGGTTCAGTGTTGCGTCGCCATCGTGAAGACCCAAATGCAGTCGAAATTGCAAGTGTCGCAATTTTAGGACGCTACAGGATTCTATAAGTCTAGTGGTTGTATCAGGCATTGACAGGTCGATCTTTTGGTGCAATGGCAACCCTAGTTTGTAATAGATACAAGCATTTGTATTCTTAGTTTTCTTTTCTTATGCCTAGTCAATATATTCAAAATATTTTTATTATTAATTTACAAAATGATATTAGGGATAAACTTCTTTGAACTGACTTTACTTCCTTTCCGTAGTTGTGCATGTTACTTCACAATTATCAACTGACTGTGAGTCAATTGGAATAATCATCTCCTTCCATGACTCTAAGTGATAAGGGTGATAGTTCTCAACAACCGTTTGCAAAGTTCAAACCAAACAAATGATTTATCAAAATTGATGACAACAACAACAATCTGCTAGCCACTATAGGTGTGCCTCCTTTGTTTAAATACTTTAAAAGAGAAAAATAATTTACTCCTTTGAATGAATCTTTGCATAGCATTATGTCTAGAGATATTACAAATGAATGTGTTAAAACATCCCAAAATCAAATTGTAGTCACATAAATCTGTCCATTTTAATTAAATGAATATTTGCTATTTATTTGATTAAAAACCCACTACCCACCAGTTAATTAAATTAATATTTAATTAATTTATCCTCAAACATTCTCCTATTAATTAAATAAATTATTCAATTTATTTTAATTAATTCATTAAACCAAATTCACAATCAATTAAATAAATAAATTCTATTGATTTAATTTAATCCCCTTTCTTGTTTTAAATAGATTAAGTAAAATATTTATTTAAATCATTAAATACCCCCCCACTTGCATTTTCCTACAAATGCAAGTTGCAACAACAAGTTGAAAGAAATTAATTTTATTTTAATTAGAATTATATTTTTCCCCCACCCACCAAATCCACTTGCACTCCTAAACCCCCTTCTAGATTCTTCTAACCCCTTCCTAATTAACCTAATCCATCTCCTAATTATTCTCACATTCCTAAGAAACTTGGAGTCACTTCTCAAAGACTTCAAAGTCTTCGAAAAAAATTAAATGCTTTGTGTGTTTAACAAGTTAACCTCTAAAGTCTTCCAAACCACTTATGGCTCTTACATGACCATTTATGGTTAACCCCTAACTCAACCCTCATGTGACTCGTGTGTCTCCTCAAGAATTTATTGTTTTGACCATGGTTATCCCTTTAACCTTTGCACAAGAGTTTATCCATTGGATAAAAGCATTATTCTTTGAATAATAAATTTATTCACTCAACCCAACCTTGACCTTAACTCCCAAGTTAACTCTCAGGTCATGTCAAGCATTTAATGCTTCTTCCCTCTCCTCTCAGCCTATCTCATATTGACACTTGTCATCCTGGGATTGGGTTGAAAGCCCTCACATGGATTGAATATCATTCAATCTTGACTCTTGTTGAGATTACTCAATCCCAACCATCCATTGCTCTATTTTTCCTATGAATAGAGCCCATTTCTTCATAATCTAGATCTTGAAAAACATGTATGCATCTAAGTTATAGATAATTTTAGAGAGCATTTAACATAATTAGTCATATTCACTCTTTTGGTTAAAATTAACAAATAGAATTTAGATAACTCATCTTTCTCTGGTTATTAAGCTTGCATTTTCATACTTTTCATAATCATCTACAATCTTGAACCACCATAAGGCATCCATATTGCAAAAAGCTACTGAGAGCTACACTAATTTGGAACTTGGAGAGGACAGGAACAAGGGAGGAGCCACTATGAATGTTTTGGTTAGCATTTGGAGGAGTTTAGTTTACCTCTTTTCTCTTTGTATGATTTTCACTTCTTATTTAGTATCTCTCTTGATATGCCTGTGTAGAATAATCTTTGATCTTGATTAACACTAGTGTTTGTTTCTTGTGCTCTTGTGTGTGTTGTCATTGAATAGATTTTCTAATCCTTTTGCAAAGCATCATTTGGTGAACCTGACGTGAATCCAATAATAATTTTTTAAAAACAAACTAACTTTTTGACTATTTAGCTTGACACACAGGTCGCGCTTCGGCACTTTTGTTCCCTCTTTAGTGCTATTATTTTTGGTCTTCTAGTGCTTTTGTTTTTACAATAGCACCATTGTCCAAAAATTGGCGCTTTTGTTAATATTCTAGCGCTATTGTTAATTAGTTAGCGCTTTTGTTTTATAATTAGCGCTTGGGTATTGCTGCATAATTTTTTTGTTTGTGTTGTTGTTTTTAATTTAGTGCATTTGTGTTAAGTAGCGATTCTATTTTCACATAGAGTAGTGCTATTGTAACAGAATGTTATAAAAAAGGCCATGTAACCGATAAAATAATTTATCTTTTTTAGGCTTGTGGAAGCCCGCCATATGCTTGGATTTTACTAACTTTTTGCTTCATGTGCAGGTTTTAAAACTAACCCTTTTTTTTTGCTTAAAATCAAAAAACACTTCATTTTGGTGCTCTAAAACTTACAAGCAAATCTCATTTCCTTGCAAGTTAGGAAACAAATCTTTATTTGGTGTTCTAAAAATCACAACACAATTTTGTTTACTTTCAAGCTAGGAAACAAATCTTCATTTGGTGCTCTAAAAATCACAACACATATTTGCTTTCATTGCAATTTAGGATACACTCTATTTTGGTGCTTAAAACAAGACAAGACAAATCTTGTTTCTTGCATCAAATATAAGAAAATTCACAATCAACACTTCAACTTTTTGTGCAAGTAAAATGAACAATTAACTTGTCAAAGTTTTCTTGTTTCAAAATGAGACTTCAAGAAAATGTGCTTTTCATTTAGTTGATCAGTATTTCAATTTTCTAGTTTACTCAACATTTTGCCTTTGGAGTTAAAAGGAATACCATGATTGTTGGAGCAACATCTCCAAATAGTTAGATCACATTGCAATGATGAATTAAAAAGAACAAGTGTATTTTGTGTTTGGCACACTTGTGCAAAAGAGTTTGGTGAGTGGTCCTACTTCTAACACACACTATCCTCTCCCTCGGCTTTCATGGTCCTAGGTGCAAGAGAAAAGTGTTAGTAAAACTCAAAATTTTATCTTTTTAAGAGAGGCCTACCAAGAGACACATCACTCTTGGGAACAACCTCGCGCGCTAAATCCTTCGAGCCACTCTAGAAATCAGGTGAGAGTGAAAGTTGTAGCCTTGGGTATAGTTGTTCCTATAGTGTAACTTGCTGAAAGGACAAATGGGCCCCACCACAAGTTACAAGGATCTTAAGTGAGTCACTATAGAATTAACTTATGTCCAAAAACATCGAAAATTACTAAAAACTTTTAAGTAGTAGCCCACTCGTTCTATTGATTGAGGATATTTGTGATAACTTCAGTGCAAGAGAATAGAAGGTTTTTCTCCCAAGATACTCACCACACATATTTCCTTGAGTAGAAACATAGCTTTTTGAAAGGTTACTTGTAGCACGATAAAAGTGGTGACTCCCCCATCATAGGGATCATCTATTTGTTATGCTCGCACAAGACTTAGTATATCGCATCCTTACCTGCCATGATGGGATTCATAAGGTATGTAGTACCAAAGTCAAAGAAATATCAAGATGTGGGCTGAAATTATCACAACTGGACATTTGACCTTAGGGATAAAGAGTGTTTGAAGTGTTTTCATTTTTTTGAGTCAAGACTATTGCAAATTGAGTCGACTTCAGGCTTTGAAAACACCTAAAATACATTTGAAGGAAAGGGTCATAAAAATTTCAAAGGATTGGGTTGATCTAGACCCACACCTATTTGTGCCTTTTGAGGCAACATTATTCTGTTTGTGTGCTTGCTTTGTTTTCTTGTCAAAGAAACATCAAAAAAACCCAAATCAAAACAAGTATTCATCCAACACAAACATTTTCAAAAAACACAAAAGATCAAAAACAAAGAGAAACAATCAAAAGTATCAAACTATATGACCATTCTTCACATCTTGAGAAAGAAGAATCTTCATCAACACATCAACTTGAAGAAAAGACCATTAAGCTCAAAAGCTTTTATCAAAAGGAGGAAATTCTTCTATCTTAATAGACATATCTTTGTCTCTCATAGAACCTTCTTGCATCACATGCATCTATACCTTCAAAAGAAATCAAATGAGTTTGATCAAGAATCATTTAAACCACAGAGCTTTTACTCAATATCGAGCTTTGAGTTATCACAAAAACAAGGGAAGCAAGATCAATCCTGCCTTCTTTCTAGACATTTGTATCACATATAACTAAGCTAGGGAAGAACCACCAACCCCTAAACAAGAAGAGGAAGAGTTTGTTCTTTTTGTAACACAAAGTTTCTATTGAAATTAAAACATCTCATCCATTATCATATTCATATCTCATCAAATCCATTCCAACTCTCAAAACATCAAAAGGTTTTTTTGTCCTAAGTTCTATTTCGATATTGCTTGAATCAAACACAATACATAACTTTTTAGAGTGTCTCTACATCTAGGATAAACTAATCCTAAGAGACATTTCTACGCAGGTTAAAACTAGTCTATGAGTGCATCCTCTCATGACTAGGTAGTTGAGTCTGTAATACATCTCAGATTTCTCTAAACCTTATCACATCAAGCATTGTCAATCAAACACAACAAGCAAATTCAAGAAAGAAATTTGGTACCATCTACCTTTATTGCTAGAGATTCATATGCAGAACACTTCACCAAACATCAATCTTTTATTTCATCTCCAACTTATCATCATTTTCATCAAGCTTCAACAAAAACTTGTAAACAAAATGGCTCATACTAGGTCCAGGTCTAGACAACAAGAAATTGAAGAGGAAGAGGAAGAAAATATCAATGAATTCCAAGAAGCCCTTGGAGGAAACATAAATGATGACAACCCAAGTACTCCTACTCCTGCAGAAATATAAAGGGCACAACACAACCCTCTCTTTAATAGACTTTTTGATGAAATACTTAGGAGCAATGTTGATGCTCACATTTTAAGACTTGCTCAAGAGGGGGCTAACCTACCCTCTGACTTTGATGTTGCACAACTAAGACAGGCATCAGAATGCCAAAGTCGTAATGAGGATGAAAGAGGTCAAGATCACATCAGATATAACCTTCATCGAGGTAATCCCCCACCTCCTCCTCCTCCAAATGAAATAGACATGTTGCAGCAACAAGTCAAAAATCTCACCCAACAACTTCATAATGGTGTGAAAACTAATCAGTTTTCACTTAATGACATTTTCTCCTATCCCTTTGATAGGAATATTCATATGCCACCTTTTCCATGAGTGTTTGAAACACCCAAGTTTGAAAACTATAGAGGAAAAGGAGATCCTCGTGATCATGTTAGAGAGTTCCATTCAGTTTGCCTCGAAGTGACATACGAGGATACATACCTAATGTGAATTTTTCCCCAAAGATTGGGAGGAACAACCAAATCATGGTTTCCTGATTACTAGGTGGCATTAGGACATTTGAAGAACTCATCTAAAAATTCCTAGCACATTGCTCACACAACATTGAACGTGATATCAGCATGGCTGATCAATGTAACACTAAACAAAAACCAGGTGAGCTATTTTCAGTCTTTCTACAATGATGGTGTCAAATGTCTAGCATACATTCTCTTCAGTTACCTAAACAAGAACTAGTGGAAATATTTATTTTCAACTTAAATGATGAAATGGAATTTCACCTAGACATAAGAGACACAAACTCTTTCAATGACATGATCACCAAAGGATTAAAATGTGAGCGGGCTCTCATCAAAAAAGGGCTTATCAAGATATATAATGAGCCAAAGGATGACCCTTGCCCACGCTTAAATAGTCACAAGCCTAACTTCTAGAACAAAAACAAAAACGTCGTCAACGACGAGGTTGTGGATGCAAGAACTATCAAAAGTGCACAACCTGTGGTTAGATTTGTAGGATAGAACCCCCCACCCAAGAATAACAAAGTTGCTCCTCCAAATCAAGGATGCAATACATCTCAAGAGGAACCTAGACAACATCAACAAAATTTTAAACCAAAACGAACATACACTCCCTTAGGGAAACCCATTGAAACAGTGTTACGCCAGTTGGTTTCTAAAAATCTAGTGACCTTACCCAAAACATCAAATTATGAACCTTGAGTCAAACCTTTATGGTGGAGGGATACTGAACATTGTGATTTCCATCAAGGGAAAGGGCATAAAATAAGCAATTGTCACAGATTGAAAGATCTTATTCAGGATCTTATTGATTGAGGTGAAATCGAAATTGAAGGACTTGACTGAAAAACAACAAACAATGATCATCTTATGTTCAAAAATCCACTTCCATCCCAAGATCAAAGGGGTCCTTCCACTTCAGGGAGAAACATAGATACCACCAATTATATGCAAGCCTCGTATAATTACACTGTGAATCACCTATATGATACTAGTGAACAAATTGTAACTATTACCATAAAAAATCCCAGCTCCACTTGCAATGTTGTTAGACGTCGCGGCAAGATTACCATAAAAGAATCTCCACAAGGCACCCCATCTATCCCAAAGCAGTATAACCTTGTGGAATAGTTAGACAAAACTCCTGCACTGATATCTATCTTAGAGCTATTGCACCTATCTCCATCCCATAAAACAATCTTGGATCAAGCTCTCCAAGAGGCGTCAGTCCCTGCAAACCTAAATATAGATCAATTCCAAGACATGGTTGGAAACCTAAGATCATCACCTTGTCTCACTTTCTCTGAAAGTGACAACTCATCCTTCTAGCAACCTCACAATGCCTCACTCCACATTGAAGGGTTTATCAACCAACATAGGATCAAGCGATTCATGATCGATAATGGAGTAGGCCTGAATATCTGTACACTACAATTAGTCACAGCTTTGGGATATGCAATTGAATCAATGGATCCCCACAAGAAGATCACAATCAAAGCCTATGATGATGCAAAGCGTTCATCCAAAGGATCTGTTGTGCTACCAATCTGAGTAGGCCCTGTGGTGAAACACATCATCTATCAAGTTTTGGACCTTCCTCTGCCATACAATTTATTGTTAGGAAGACCCTGGATACACGCCATGCAAGTCGTTCCATCCACCTACCATTAGTGTATCAAGTTCCTGCATAATGGTGTAAAAATCACAATCCTGGGCGATGCAAACCCCTTTGCATATTGTCACAATATTAGTCATCAACCAAAGATTACCATTCCCAACAATAGAGAAGCCATCTCATCTACATCATATGTAAGTCCTACCTCTCTTTCTAGTTCAAACACCACTATACCCAAGCAAGAGAAGGTCAAGATGAAAATAGCAGAGGAAGGTCCTAGGGAGTACAATTTGAGCTAGCTCTTTTGTGCTGGACAAATTCCTACTTCTCCTAGAACTCATGGTAAACCTCAACGGTTACTTCAAATGCCACTAGTCAAGCCAGCATGTACTTTGACATCGTTCATCCTTGGAAAGAGTCAAGAAGAAGAAACCAGAGATGAGGACTTAGTAGAATGGATCTATAAAGATCCTACCACCACGAACATCATACAAGCTAAGCTTCCTAGAGATCAATATGGAAAAGGCCTTCTCATTATGCAAAGAATGGGTTACGATGGTCAGAGTGCATTGGGACCTTGCAAGTAAGGATGACATGAGACACTGTAGCTATAATCAAAGCCTAAAGATAACACAGGATTAGGCTTTCAAAAGGAGATCCTTCCTAAACTCAAATTCAAAGGGAAACCTAGCAAACCTCTATATCAGCCTATCACAACCATAAAGAGGTCATCTTTGATTATATCAACAGCACCGCACACCATAGCAACTACACCATTGAGGCTAAAAATCCAAGCAAAACCATCCACAACACCAATCATCCCACCCATCAAACCAGCAACCCCATCAGCAGCAACCATAACATCAACAACACCACTAGCGCTATCAGAAACCACAACAGTACCGACAACATTGGCAATTCCAGTAGAAGCACCATATTCAACATTATCGATACTCCCCGTATCAGATTCACTAATCCCTATAATTATTCCTACAGTACCAATCATTCCATCTATCCAGGTACATCAGCTGATCACACCTACAGTGTTTAACTCAAAGGATATCCTAGTATGGTATAGTAATCGGATACTGGAAAGTGACTCAGAGACCGACTCGCATGAGTGGGAATTTTTTTTCATTCAACTTAATACTTCAGATGAGGAAGACACATCACTACCTCCACCTTGCAAAGACATCCCATTTTATGGAGAAGCATAGATAAAGACCTCTTGGGTTCCTGAGTTGGAAACAACTTCCACAGACCCTATGTCACATCCTACGCCTGATTCTGACAGGGAGAGTACCATCAATGACCTTCACCATAATGTCTTAATACTCATTGACACATCTAACAAAATTAATCTAATCGATGTTGTAATGCCCATTATCCATCATGAACTCATCGAATGGAACCAACCTAATCCCCCATGGCTGGACCACTTCCAAAATGATGTGGCGATTATTGACTTTTTGGAACTACGAGATAACATACCAAGTGGGGATCACAAAGCTAGATTCACCATTTAACTTAATAGCACAACATACTTCGGGGCAGATGCCAAACATTTCAGCTGTAAATATATAACAATAAAACATGGATCTTCCAGTGAAAACCACACTGTGTCATTGTTTGATCCCACAAAAGTAAAAAGAAAGAGTGTATCTAATGGTAAAAACCTCTCTGAGGTGCCTAAGGATGAAAGGTTTGACATTCTCCCCTATAGTACACATTAGGAACGATCAACAGTTCTCATTTAAGAGACAAAAGAATACAACATGGGGACTCCTGAAACTCCTCACCACATACATCTAGCATCTCTTTTAACTCCAGAGGAACAGCCTAAGTTTGTTCAATTCTTCTAGAAGCACCAGATTAACTGTGCATGGTCATATGCAGACATGTCTGGTCTTGATCTTGATTTAGTCATGCATCACCTCACTATCGCAGAAGGAGCCAAACTTGTCAAGCAGAATCTTCATAAGATGTATCCTCAGATTGCAGTACTCATCAAAGAAGAACTTAAGAAACTCTTGGATGTTGGTTTTATTAGAGCAATTGATTATTCAGATTGGATATCCAATATTGTGCCTATTGGCAAACCAAATGGGGGCATCTATATCTGTACCAACTTCAGAGATCTAAATAAAGTATGTCCTAAAGATGACTTCCCCCTACCAAACATCGACATAATAGTGAACCTAATAGCAGGACATGCCATGTTTTCACTCATGGATGGCTTTTCAGGGTACAATCAGATAAAGATTGCACTAGAGGATCAACATAATATGACCTTCACATGTCCATGGGGAACATGCTGCTGGAATGTAATGCCTTTTGGTCTAAAGAATGCAAGAGTGACCTATCAAAGAGAAATGACCACCATCTTTCATGACATGATGCATACTATAACGGAAGATTATTTTGATGACTTACTAGAAAAATCACTCACAAGAGAAGGTCACCTAGAAATATTAGACAAAATCTTTGATAGACTAGAACAATATCATGTTCGACTGAACCCAAAGAAATGTGCCTTTGGAGTAACCTCCGGGAAACTTCTAGGATACATTGTCTCAAGCAAAGGTATTGAGGTTGATCCTGCAAAGGTCAAAGCAATCATGGACATACCACCTTCGAAGAACATCAATTAGATAAGGACATTACAAGGGCACCTACAATCAATTCAGAGATTCATTACACAACTGGTAGATAAGTGTCATCCCTTTACACACCTATTACACAAAAACATCTGCTTTGAATGGGATACCAAATGCCGACAAGCATTCCAGATGCTTAAAGACTACCTCATGAATACACAATTGTTGATCCCACTAGATCCAAGTAAGCCTCTACTACTCTATATATCAGCAACAAATACAACATTGGGTGTACTACTGGTACAACACAATGTTGGCATTATAACAAACAAAGGGAGATTGTTGGCATTTCAATTAGGATATTGAGAAGGTTGATGATTATGGATATAACTAATTAAGGATGTTTACTATCTTAATATTATTATTTTATCATTGATGTCAAGAAATTGATTTTCTAATTCAGTATGATGTTGCCATATCTTAAGAAGTATGATTTTATGAGTATAAAGATGTCGGTAAAAGACATAGAAAGAATGTGATGAATAAGGGGAGAAATAAGTTATTCAATGGGCAACTATTACCGAGTTGGACAATGATGAGATCATGATGTTTAGATTGTTTTGATATCCTACATGTGTTGTTGTTTGTAAGATTAATACTATACTATGTTACCAAGCAAAGAATCTAGTCGGTAAACCCTAAGGAACCTAGTCGGTAAACGCTAAGGTTATCGCTATTGGTTAATGAAGGCAGAAAGTCTACTGAGTGAAGATTAGTTTTCACCGAGTTGCAACCGAGCTGTAATAGAATGCATTAAATGATTTAAAGCGTTATTTAATGAAGGAAGCTAATGAGCTGGAACTGATTAAATGATTGGTATGTCGTGCATGAAGTTTGTTAAAGAATCTATGGCAAAGGAAAATCAGCAGGAAGATCTACGGCGTAGATTGAACCACAATAACTTAGCACGAGCTCAAAGAAATGTATGCAAATTCCAAAGTGAGGTAAAACATTTTCAGATCGAAGGATACATTGAACCTAATCAAGTTTGAAGATCTGATGACTATGATTGATCATGGGAAATGTGATCAAGGAGATTAAGTGGTTAACAAATTGTTTATAAATAAGGAACTGTTGATAAACAATGTATGCGGGGAAGTGTGAGCACAGGGATGCTACATAGTGTTTACCGAGCACAAAAGCTTGAAGACCTTTTTGAGAAATAGCGTATAGAGCCCAGCAGAGGGACAAGATAAGTCCTATGACTAGATTGTATTGAGCAAATAAGAATCTGCTTTAGCATTTTAGATGTGAAGTTGCAAATAGATTTTTACTACTGTTATTTTGTAAAGTGACAGAAAATCTCTTAACCAAGTGGACTTAACAATCTTATTTGTAAATCCTCTAGCAAGGTGACATTCTAATTGAGTGTTTGAAATCCTTTGACAAGGTCACTTCTAACAAGGTGAAGATCCTAACAGATTTGAGGGAAATCCCTTAACCGGGTCACATGTAGCAATGTGTTTGTAATCTTTAACATGATTTGCTTTTAACTGAGCATACTCTAGAAGAGTATATTTCTTAGTGGGTCTGAAATCCCATAGTGTTTTTTCCCTATTTGGTTTTCCATGTTAAATCTGGTGTTATCAGTGTTATGATGATTATATGCTTATGAGTTTGAATGTTTGGCAGTTTTGGTTACATTACTGAAGTATAAGTTACCGAGGTTGAATCTGTTGTTTTTATGGAAGATTAAGTTTGTATGATTCACCTCCCCCCCCTCTCATCCTATTAGCTTGGCATTTGTACTTACATTAAGTATCAGAACTATCAATTGGTATCAGAGCTTTGGACTCCGGAAGAAAAAGTTTAAAGGTACTTGAGGCAAAGATCCAAAGATGTATAAGAGGGATGCACCGAAGATGAACAAGTCTAGTTTCTCTACATGGAAGAAAAGGATGAAGCTGCACCTATCAGGAGTTGGAGAATATGTTGTATGTTATCTGGAGAATGATTTCATTACACCGAGCACCTATCCATTGACAATGGAAGAGGTAAAGGCAAAGCAAGAACATATTCAAGCAATGATTGAAATAACATCTGCATTGACCGACTCAGAGTTTAATGATCTAGAAGGCTGCAATGATGCCAAGGCAATGTGGGACAAGCTCATATCTATGTATATGGTGGAGATGAACATGTTCAAAGAGAAAAAGTGGATAGTCTAAGAGGACAAGTTGAATCTATGAGGATGAATGAAGGTGAGAACATAACCCAGTATAGTACAAGGTTAAAGGAGATTGTCAATCAAATCAAAGGAGCAGGTGGAACTATTGAAGAAAAGGATATAACAAGTAAGTTGTTAAGAACCCTTCTACCAGCTTATGCAAATCGAGTCTCTGCAATCAATGAATTGAGGTACGTACCCAATATGCCAGTTTCTTTAGATGCTACTATCAGTAAGCTACATGAATTTGAGTTAAGTAATTTTGATAATAGTGGGTCATCGATAAATAAAGTAGAATTTGCTTTCAGTTCTTTTCATATTGGTGAATCTGATGATTACAATGATAGAATGAGAAACTACACTGAAGGGGATCACAATGGAGCAAGTGAGAGATTTTGCAAGAACATGGAAAAAGTGCACAAACTATATGAGGAAATCAAGAAGCAAGAAGAGTTTGAAGCACTATTAGCCAGAAGGTTATCGAGAGGAAAAGTTAAGTATAAAGGAAAACTACCTTTGAAATGTTTCAATTGTGATAAGATAGGACATATGGCTTCAAACTGTCCTGATAGAGAATCAAGTGAAAAGAGAGATTACTGAGATGACAGACAAAAAGATGATCATTACAAAGAACACCAAGATTTCAGAAGAGATAAGAAGAAATGCCTAATAGCTGATGAGGAATCTAATGATGATAAATCAGATGAAACTGATACAGAGGAAGTTGTTTATGTGGCTATCAAAGATGGATCAGATGAAGAAAGGTATGAAGAAAAACCCCTACTATCTCAAATAAGTAAAAATGATTCTTGGATCATAGATAGTGGATGCTCACGTCACATGACAGGTGATAAAGACAAGTTTGTTATGTTAAAAGATTATGATGGAGGTTATGTAAGATTTGGTAATGATGCACCATGTCTAGTAAGAGGTAAAGGATCCATAACACTTCTTGACAATGCTAAATGTAATGATGTTTATTAGGTTGAAGGTTTGAAATACAATTTGTTGAGTGTATCACAACTAAACAATACAGGATACCGAATAGAGTTTCAGAAAGGAATTGTCAAAGTTCATGACAAGCATGGAAAGTTAGCTGCTACCAGGACACAAACAAAAGGTAACACATTTCACCTTGACTCAACTCGGAATAAGTGTCTATATGCAAAGATAGATGATACCTAGTTATTGCATAAAAGGTTTTGTCATGTAAATTTTGATAATTTGATCAAAATAAGTAAGAAGCGCCGAGTAAGAGGTCTACCGAGTCTTGAGAAACCTGAGAATGCTATGTGTCGAGGATGCCAGATGGGTAAGATGACAAGATCAAGCTTTAAAAGTAAGTCCTACACTTCTAAGGGAATTTTAGATCTTGTGCATACTGATCTTTGTGGTCCTATGAAAGTTCAGAGTTACTATGGTGATAAGTATTTCATATTATTTGTGGATGATTATTCAAGGATGATGTTAGTTATGTTTTTAAAAGAAAAATCAGAAGCTTTTCATATGCTTAAATCGTACAAGGCAAGAGTTGAAAATGAAACAGGAAGACAACTTAAATGTCTTAGATCTGATAGAGGAGGAGAGTTCACCTCTGATGAGTTCAACTTATTCTGCAATGATCAAGGTATAAAAAGACAAGTCTCTGCACCGAGAACTCCACAACAAAATGGAATTGTTGAGAGAAGAAACAGATCTATTGTGGATTGTGCCAGAACCCTGATGATTGAAAAGAAAGTGCCACAAACATTTTGGAGAGAAGCAATAAGCACAACAGTTTACACCCTGAACCGAGTACAACTAAAGAAAGGAACTTTGAAGACACCATATGAAATCTGGTATGACAAGAAACCTAATGTAAGTTATTTAAAAATCTTTGGAAGTAGATGCTAAGTACACAAAGATAATAGAAATAGAAAGTTTGCTTAGAATAGTGAAGAAGGAACATTTCTTGGTTATTCTTCTAGAAGTAAAGCATTTAAATGTCTAATCAAATCATCTAACAAAATAGTAGAAAGTGCAAATGTGAAAATTGATGAATTTACAGAAAGAAATGATGAAGGAAATTCCAAGGAACCAGAAGATTATGAAGAATTTGTCTATGTTCAACTGACAAGTCCTACTGAGAGACTTACTGAAGAAAAAGAAGATAATGTCGAGTTACCGAGTGATGAATAAGATCATACAGAGCCTACCGAGCCTGTATTAGCCAAGTATATTAGAAGGAATCATGCATCAAGTCAAATTATAGGAGATAAGGATGATCCAGTGATGACAAGGAACAAACTAAGACAGAACACATGTCTAATATCTAAATTTGAACCGAGAATAGTGAAAGAGGCATTTAACAGTGAAGATTGGATAAATGCTATGACAAAAGAGATTGATCAAATCAAGAAGAATGACACATGGACACTGGTCCCAAGACCGAAGGAAAAAAATGTAATCGGTACAAAGTGGATTTTCAGAAACAAGCTAAATGAAAAAGGTGAGGTCATTCGAAATAAAGCAAGACTAGTTTGCAAAGGATATGCTCAAGAATAAGGAATTGATTATGGTGAAACTTTTGCACCTATGGCAAGACTTGAAGGAGTAAGAACATTGTTGGCATATGCTACTTTTAATAATTTCAAGGTATATCAAATGGATGTCAAATCTGCATTTCTGAATGGTATATTAGAAGAAGAAGTTTTTATTCAACAACCTGAAGGATTTGTTGAAAACAAGAATAAAGATCAGGTATGCAAATTGAACAAAGCATTATATGGTTTGAAACAAGCACCTAGAGCATGGTATGAGAGATTGCACTCTTATTTGATCAAGATTGGTTTTATAAGAACAAGTGAAAATAGTAATATGTACATGAAGAATGATGAAGACAATGGAATACTGATCTCAGCCATATTTGTTGATGATATTATATTTTGTGGGAATGATTCTTTATGTAAAAACTTTGGAAATGAAATGAGAAAAGAATTTGAGATGTCATTAATTGGTGAGATAAAGTACTTTATAGGTTTATAGATATTGCAAATGAAAGATGAGATTTTCATTACTCAATCCAAGTACATAAAGGAAATCTTGAAGAAATTTGGAATGGAGGATTCAAAACCATTAAGTACTCCTATGACTACCAACTCTAAATTATCAAAGAATGATGCATCTGCATCTGTTGATGAGACACTTTACTGATCCATGATTGGAAAGCTGCAATATGTTGTTCACAACAAATTAGACATAGCACATGCAGTAGGTATAGTTGCAATATTTTCTATAGATCCCAAGGAAACACACATGACAACAATCAAGAGAATTTTCAGATACTTGAAAGGCACTGAAGATTACGGCTTGGTATATAACAAGAGAAATGATTTTGATTTAAAAGTTTATACTGATGCTGATTGGGCAGGCAACATTGATGACAGAAAAAGATGCTGATTGGGCAGGCAACATTGATGACAGAAAAAACACAAGTGGAGGAGCTTTCTTTTTAGGAGAAAGACTAGTAAGTTGGCTTAGCAAGAAACAAGGATGTGTTTCACAGTCAACAACAGAAGCTGAATATGTTGCTGCAACATTGAATTATACCAATATAGCATGGATCAAACAACTATTGGAAGGTATAAATGAGAAAGTTACCAAGCCAGTAACTACATTTTGTGACAATACTAGTGCCATTAACATCTCAAAGAATCTTGTTATGCACTCTAAGACAAAGCACATCTCTATCAAATATCATTATCTTAGAGAAGAAGTTCAAGAGAAGAAAGTTGTGTTGGAGTATATTAGCACAAAGGAACAAATAGCAGATATCTTCACCAAGCCACTACCAAGGGACACTTTTGAGCATCTCAGAAGCAACTTAGGGGTCCTACCCCTATCTTCTACTCACTGACCGAGTTCAGTGAAAGCATTAATTCGATGTCTCTAAAGAATACCTTTTAAGAGTTGATGCTTATTTACACACTTTAGGAAGTTTTCTAAAGGCGTGCAGGAAACAATACAGGGAATAGGAATTGAAGATATAATGCTCTGACCGAGACTGAGTTGACACATAACAACAAGGAATTCACTTCTCAGCGGAAGAAATCATGTTTTAGTTCTTTACTTTTTGGCATTGTTGTTAAAGGGGGAGAAGACTAATGTATGGGGGAGAAGACTGATGACAGGAGGAGAACATTTCAGCAATTTGAGTAATCAATCACAGCAATCCGAATCCGAATCATTAGGTCAAATCAATTGGTTTTGCCATCAAAGCCAAAGGGGGAGATTGTTGGCATTTCAATTAGGATATTCAGAAGGTTGTTGATGATTATGGATATAACTGATTAAGGATGTTTACTGTCTTAATATTATTATTTTGTCATTGATGTCAAGAAATTGATTTTCTAATTTAGCATGATGTTGCCATATCTTAAGAAGTATGATTTTATGAGTATAAAGATGATGGTAAAAGACACAGAAAGAATGTGATGAATAAGGGGAGAAATAATTTATTCAATGGGAAACTATTACTGAGTTAGACAATGATGAGATCATGATGTTTAGATTGTTTTGATATCCTACATATGTTGTTGTTTGTAAGGTTAATGCTATACTATGTTACCAAGAAAAGAACCTAGTCAGTAAACCCTAAGGAACCTAATCGGTAAACCCTAAGGTTATCGCTATCGGTTAATGAAGGCAGAATGTCTACTGAGTGAAGTTTAGTATTCACCGAGTTGCAATTGAGTTGTAATAGAATGCATTAAATGATTAAAAGCATTATTTAATGAAGGAAGCTGATGAGCTGGAACTGATTAAATGATTGGTATGTCGTGCATGAAGTTTGTTAAAGAATCTATGGCAAAGGAAAATCAGCAGGAAGATCTACAGCACAGATTGAACCACAATACCTTAGCACAAGTTCCAAGAAATGTATGCAAGTTCCAAGGTGAGGTAAAACATTTTCAGATCGAAGGATATATTGAACTTGGTCAAGTTTGAAGATCTGATGGCTATGATTGATCATGGGAAATGTGATCAAGGAGATTAAGCGGTTAACAACTTGTTTATAAATAAGGAACTATTGATAAACAATGTATGCGGGCAAGTGTAAGCACAGGGATGCTACACAGTGTTTACCGAGCACAGAAGCTTGAAGACCTATTTGAGAAATAGAGTATAGAGCCCAGCAGAGGGACAAGATAAGTCCTATGACTAGATTGTATTGAGCAAATAAGAATCTTCTTTAGCATTTTAGATATGTAGTTGCAAATAGATTTTTATTACTGTTATTTTGTAAAGTGATAGAAAATCTCTTAACCGAGTGGACTTAATAGTCTTATTTGTAAATCCTCTAGCAATGTGACATTCTGATTGAGTGTTTGAAATCCTTTGACAAGTTCACTTCTAATAAGGTGAAGATCCTAACAGATCTGAGGGAAATCCCTTAACTAGGTCACATCTAGGAATGTGTTTGTAATCTTTAACAGGATTTGCTTTTAACCGAGCATACTCTAGAAGAGTATATTTCTTAGTGGGTCTGAAATCCCATAGTGGTTTTTCCGTATTTGGGTTTCCACATTAAATCTGGCGTTATGAGTGTTATGATGATTATATGCTTATGAGTTTGAATGTTTGGCAGTTTTGGTTATATTACTGAAGTATAAGTTACCAAGGTTGAATCTGTTGTTTTTATGGAAGATTAAGTTTGTATGATTCACCCCCCCCTCTCATCCTATTAGCTTGGCATCTGTACTTACATTAAGTATCAGAACTATCACACAATGTAGAAGAGAAAGAGTGTGTTGTTTACTACATCTCTTGCACACTGGTCGGCTATGATCTCAATTACACACCTATTGAGCAAGCTTGCCTAGCAGTAATATTGGTAGCCACTAAACTAAGGCATTATTTGTTGACACATAAAGTAGAGCTCATTGCAAAGATTGATCCACTCAAGTACTTACTCAACAAAGCAACATTCATATGCTGCTGGGCCAAATGGGTGATGATTCTAAGTGAATTTGACATCAAATATGTGGACCGTAAGCCTATCTAGGGTCAAGTAATCATAGATCAGTTGGCCGATGCACCCCTCATAGGTGATAATCCTCTTATTTCCAATTTTCCAGATGAAGAGATATTCATGATCACAGAAGCACAACCCTGGAAACTATGATTTGATGGTTCATACACTAGGCATGGCTTGGGGGTAGGCATTATGTTAATCACGCCTCAAGGTGACAGCATCCCAAAGTGTTATAGGCTCACATTTCCATGCACAAACAACATAACCATATATGAGGCCTTGATCATAGGACTCAGGCTAGCCATATAATTGAAGTTACAAGAACTACAAGTATATGGTGACTCCCAACTAGTCATTTGACAAGCAATAGATGAATATCAGACCAAGGATGACAAACTCATGCCGTACAAACAAATAGTAGAAAAATTAAAGGCATCATTCACTACTATCACCTTTGAGAAGACACACAGAGATCATAATCGAGCTACTGACGTTATGGCTACCATTGCATCTCTCCTAGATCTTCCATAGAATTCAACATGCTACGAGTTCTTGGTCAAATAGCTTTGGATTCTTGCTTATGATATCCCTGAATCCAAGTTGATATGTCGCTCTATTGGTTCTGAATCCCCATGGTACGGTGAGTTCTACACCTACCTCCGTGATCACACACTTCCTCCTAACCAATCAAATAACCAATGTAAAACCTTCATTCGCCAAACCGCTTGATATACCATTATTGTTGAAACCCTATACCGATGCAGTCTTGATGGTACTCTCCTTGATGTCTTGAATAGGATGAGATAACAAAGGCCTTGGAAGAGGTACATGAAGGAATTTGTGGAACTCATGCAAGCGGTCCGTCACTAGCCAAGAAACTCCTGCGCACTGGATACTATTGGCCATCCATGGAAAAAGACTCTTACTATTTTGTCAGAAAATGCAAGAAAAGCCAAATTCATGGAGACTTGATACATGCACTAGTACAGGAATTACAACCAATCACAACACCATGGCCTTTTTATCAATTGGGACTTGACCTTGTGGGTAAAATCCATCCATCTTCATCCAACGGTGATAAGTTCATCATTACCGCTACTGAATACTTCACAAAGTGGATCGAAGTTGTTCCACTTACCCATGTCACCAAAATGAAGATTGCCTCATTCATCCTTAATTACATCATCTATCGGTATGTTGTACCCATGTCCATCATCATAGATAATAGTCTTCCTTTCAAAAATCAGAATGTCCGTGAGCTCTATGAGAAGTTTCACATCCAATAATGCTTTTCCATGCCCTATTACCCAGAAGACAATGGTCAGGCTGAAGCATCAAACAAGAACATATTGAGAATCTTCAAGAAGACAGTCAATGATGTTGGTCATGATTGGCATGTTCAATTGAATCCAGCACTATGGGCATATCAAACTAGCATCCGAACCCCTGTAGGTGCAACCCCCTACTCACTGGTCTATGGTGCAGAAGCTATCTTACCTATTCAGGTTGAGATACCATCTCTATGGGTTTCCTTGCATAACATCATAGATGATGAAGCATACAGAGTCTCACGTCTCCAAGATTTAGAGCTACTTGATGAGAAACGACAAGCTGCATACAATCACCTCAAGGCCTATCAACAACGCATGAGCAGAAGCTATAATCATCGGGTTAGACCTCGTACATTTGAGATAGGTGATCTTGTTCTTTGAGAGAATCCTCGTAACCAACCAAACAAAGAACATCAAGGAAAATTTGAATCAAACTACCTGGGTCCATATGTTATCACTATTGTATTTGGGTCTAAGGCATATCAGTTGGCTACATCAGAAGGAGAACTACTAGTAGATCTAATCAACATCATGCACCTCAAAAGGTTCTATACCTAAGCTGCATAGAGCATCAAGCTCCCATACATATCAGTAAAAACACCAAAAACATTCAGATAAATGTCATGAAGAAAATACAAAAACATCAAAATAGTAAAGAAAAATCATGCATCCAAATGGTGAACAACCACTCCGGTGGCACCTTGGGTAAGTGCGACGGTGAAAACCTGGAAAACAAGCACCACTCATAAAGGCTATGGCTCCATTGTCTTTCAAACTTGTTGCGATCACATTCATTTCATCCACTCATCCATCAATCCAAAACCATGGCTTGTTATTGATCTGTAATCAAGGATAGTACTCCATGCATCTTGCATCCTGCTTTTTCATAGTCGTATCTAAACTGGGGGCAATGCCCTTAACCTAGTTGATGGAAGTGGATTCTACAATACTTATGATTCATTGAGTTCTTCATTAAAAACTATCTCACAAAACTCAAAAAAAATAAAAAAAAATTAAACAATCATCAAAATCCTAAAAATATTGGAAAACTATCTCACAAAATCCAAAAAACATGATAAAACATTAAAAATCAAACAAAAACATGGCAGCACCTTGTACATGTGTTTTTCAAAGCAGATATCAAAACAAACATTGTGAAAAGCTCAAACGATGACCACTTCTCATATCAACCAAACATTCAACATCCACACTCAAAATTGTCTAAACAAGGATGCATCCTTCCTTACCAAAATAAAGACAAGATCACATTTTATTTGACAAGAATTTTTTTTTAAGATATCAAGTACTTGGTTAGATTTATGGGTTATTTATTCATTTATATCAGGTTCCTATGCTACTCTGGGATATCCACAAGTGATGGGTGAACTCACAATACTGGTTCCCACTTTTTGACCAACTTTGACACTTAGATGAATATTTTGAAAAAAACCTTCACTTTCTAACACCTATAACTTTTAAACCATTAAGAATTTGAAGATGATATAAACTAGTGATTTTTAACATCTTGTTTGGAGATTCTAAATATATTTTTTGCAAATTTGTTTGAATAAAATTTTATTGATTTTTCCATCTCCCTCAAAAAGTATTTGTTTACAGCAAACAACATTTTTTAAGAGTGATATGTATCCCGAAACGCATAATTCCTTTTCTATAAATGATAAAAACTTAATTCTTTTGAATTTTGGTTTGTAACATCAATACCCAGGGCATGCACTTGGTTTGATAGTGATATGTTGAATATTTTTTATTTTATTAAGTTTTGAAGTTTGACTAATTATAATTTGGATATAGGTGTACGTTTGAACACATAACTTGTTCTATATATATCAAAATTCAATTTTATTTTTTTTGCTAGAAAGAAAACACCAATACCTAGTGCATATATATTTTTCAATTTTTTTTTGAATTAGTTTACTATTTTTCCCAATACATTGAACAAAGAAGTTCATGTTCGGTGAAAAACCTACATTCATAAGAAATAAAATAAAAATACATTAATGAAATTAAATATATTAAAAGATATACTATTTGGAAAGCTTATAATAAGGACTAAATACTTTTTAAAAAAAATCTTTTAAATGAATTAATTTGACCCCCCAAAAGCTAATGTAAAATTGGTTTTTTTTATCAACATTTGATAGATGCAAAGGAGACTCCATTGCAAGTATGATCTAGAAGTAGAGAGGTTCTATCCAAGAAATTTTGATCTAAGAGCCTTTGATTTAACTCTATTCAATTAATTACTTCAAATGGGACCTCTTAAGGCTTAAATCATTATATTTTTTAAAAAATGTATGATTTCAACAAAAATCAGGACGTACCAAAAAGTGGGAACCAGCTTTGTGAGTTCACCCGGAGTGGCTGGGATGGTTCCTAGGCATTGTTTGCATGTTTTCTGTGAATTATTTTGATGAAGTTCTAGGGAACATCCTAATGGTGTCTATGTGGGAAGTTCACTAAACTACATGATCATATGCAAAATACAGTCATAGATCACTAAGGCTTGCTAACTACAACATATACCTCGACCATATGAGAATGAACCATTATCGAGGGTCCATATTCTTTATTCTTTATTTTATGTTGTTTGTTTGCAGGTACGATACTCCATCCTTGGTTCCTACTACCTCATCCAAGTTTGATATTATCATGCTCAATGATGAAAATAAAGCACTATGGATCATCATTCCATCTCATCTATTTATATTGCATTCTGTTGCATATCGCTCATCCATTTACTCATTCATTATTCATATGCATGGTTTTGTATGCAAGTGTGAACAAAGTTAATATGAGAAGTTATGTGAAAATTGAGTTGGTCTTGGATACAATCACAATAGAGTACTCTGATACATCATCAGTGCATCATGAAAAGTTTACACAACCTTGCATTCATCTATCATAATTACATCTTCATCATTACATTCAGTTGCATTTGCATAGAGTGCATTTCATATCATTTAGTTGCATTTAACTACATATAGTTCATTATCATTTATTGGCATTAGTCTCATTATATCATTTCATCATTTCACAATCATGACATTTAGATTCATTTATATGATAAAATTGTCCTTGTTAGCATTTACTATCATTATTAGCCATTACTATGCATTCATTTAGTGTCAGTTACCGATCATCATTTATCATCATTTAAAACATGTGTACCATGCATTTTTTTACATTCCCATAGTTACATACATTTATTTATCTATCCATTAGTCAAGTGCATTCATTATATCCATTTAGTATATTCTTATACTCATTCATTTTATTTCATTTAGGATTCATTACAAAAGCATTCCTTGTCATTTTAATTGCATTAAGGTGCAGTTATTCATTACCCATGAGTTGCATTATCATTACATTATCATTTCACTTCATCATATTTTTTCCCATTTAGAATAATAACAAAACCATTTGTTTCCACATTGGTTTATACATTTCACATATTCATTCATTTAGAAATCATCATTTAAACATTTGTTTATCCATATCATACTCATCTAACAAACATCTAGATGCATTTACATATATAAATCATTCATTTAGCGCATTATATAATAAACATCATTGCATATCATTATCTCATTGTCTCATCAACATAAAATCCAAAGTACCATCATCATCATCATTTCATTATGCATATATAATCATCATAGCTTTTACATACATGAAGCATTAACATCAACAAATCATGCATATCAACCTACATCCACATGTTAGCATCACATTCATAAAACATGCATGTAGATATCATATAGGGATAAATCATCTTGAAACATGCATGAACATAAGATCATCATATAATAAGTGTATACGGTGAAAATGGAAACAACAATAATATTGAAAGACTAAATGAATTCAACCACAAAACCCTAGCCTAACAACAACAAAGATCCACCATAACATATGAAGATTACCTAAGACAATGCAAATCAAATGAAATCATAAATATTATACCATCACATGTCCAATAGGGTTTGAATCTCCATTCTTCCTATCTCCATTGATCTTTCTTGATATATTTGCTCTCAGAATTTATAGGTGCACAAGTGCTCAACAAAGAACGGAAATGTGGTTGCAAGTAGGATCGCATATGAAAGTGCAAAGATGTAGTGTAGTCAATTGATCAAGTAGTTAGTTAGGGTTGATAATGAAGGAAGCATCTCCTTATATAGAAGACACTATATGAAATGGAGGGATAAGATTAAGAGGTGTAAAAGAGGTTAGCTATGATTAGAGGGTAGGTAAAGAAAATAAGAAAATAATAAGAGGGGTAGATAGTGTATGAATTAAGAGATGAATGACATGTGTTATGGGTAGAAAAGGTTAATGAATTAATTAAATAAATAAAGATTTATTTAATTAATAGAGGAAGTGAGATCAACTAAATAAATAAAATATTTATTTAATTTAGGAAAAGGGTAATTTAAATAAATAAAGGTATTTATTTAAATGAGAAATAAGGCTAGAAGAGGATAAATGAATTAATTAATTAAATAAAGATTTAAAAGTAATTAAATAAATAAAATATCTATTTAATTAGACATGACAATTTTAGGTGTCTGCATTTTGCCCCTCTTTGAGACAATGCAACTTGTCACATTGTTTCAAAGAAGATAATATGAACTAATACAAAGCTACCCCAAGATGGGAATGATATACCCCCTTGAGATATTGGATGAATATGTTTGAAAAGATCATAGACAATCTCTCGATAAGAAAGAAAGGCTAGAATGGACTGACCGGATAGGATAGAGTGACAGAGTCAGAGGATAAAGAAGACTGACTCAGGAAACGAGGGCTAGGGCTAGGGTAGTCTATAAGATAGACCATGAGGGGAAAACATCCTCATTGTCATCCACACATCTAAGAGATCAGAGTGCAGAGAGAGCATAGAGCAGCAACAGTCAGTAGTGATGGCATTGGTGCACAGATTCGATCGCGTTCGCCGATTTTAGAGGCCAGCAGATGCAGGAGAGCTAGTAAGTACCCCAAAATGTATATGGTGAAAATGGAAACAACAATAATATTGAAAGACTAAATGAATTCAACCACAAAACCCTAGCCTAACAACAACAAAGATCCACCATAACATATGAAGATTACCTAAGACAATGCAAATCAAATGAAATCACAAATATTATACCATCACATGTCCAATAGGGTTTGAATCTCCATTCTTCCTATCTCCATTGATCTTGCTTGATATATTTGCTCTCAGATTTTATATGTGCACAAGAGCTCAACAAAGAACAGAATTGTGGTTGAAAGTAGGATCGTATATGAAAGTGCAAAGGTGTAGTGTAGTCAATTGATCAAGTAGTTAGTTAGGGTTGATAATGAAGGAAGCATCTCCTTATATAGAAGACACTATATGAAATGGAGGGATAAGATTAAGAGGTGTAAAAGAGGTCAGCTATGATTAGAGGGTAGGTAAAGAAAATAAGAAAATAATAAGAAGGGTAGGTAGTGTATGAATTAAGAGATGAATGACATGTGTCATGGGTAGAAAAGGTTAATGAATTAATTAAATAAATAAAGATTTATTTAATTAAGAGAGGAAGTGAGATCAATTAAATAAATAAAATATTTATTTAATTTAGGAAAAGGGTAATTTAAATAAATAAAGGTATTTATTTAAATGAGAAATAAGGCTAGAAGAGGATAAATAAATTAATTAAATAAATAAAGATTTATTTAATTAATAGAAGAATTAGGCTAAAGTAATTGAATAAATAAAATGTTTATTTAATTAGACATGACAATTTTAAGTGTCTACAGTAAGTACAAGTATCCATTTAAGCATAAATCATAAGATCATCATCCTGCATAAGCATCCATACATATCATCAAAATGCATATCAACAAAAACATATGGGATGTCCTCATATATCATCTCATATCAACAAAAACATACATGTAACAGAGTACAATGAAGTCCAAAATATTAGCTACCAAGAGCCATCCAAGACGCAGTCCAAAATGACAATGTAAAAGTATACAAAATTCTCTCTCAGATGTCACTCTAACCGGATGCTGCACCACCATCACCACCTGCTTCCCCACTACCCCCTACATCACCTCATCTATCTCTATGTGGAGGACCTATCACACCACCACTACTCTGCATCCTATGAGACTGCTCTGATCTTGCCCGCCGTATCTATGAATAGCTTAGTGCTCGCTGGCTAGTTGGTACCACTTGCTCATATAACCCCCACCAATACTCTATCTCAGCCTTTGCTTGCCAAATCTCCCTCATCACCTCCCTAGTAGGACCCTGTGCTCCTACTCTGACCTGGACTCTCTCCTGCAGCTCTGCTAATCTCTCCACTACATCATCCCTCTCCCGCAGCACTACCGTCAGCTTGGACTCTCGTGCAAACAATTGCACATCTCTAGCGGCCAGCTCTGCCTCCATATCCTCTAGTCAAGTCTGTAAAAATAGTATCATATGGCCCCACAGATCTCCACCTGTAGCTCCCTCCCCCATATCCATAGGTGCCTCTCCAGTGGCTCCCTCTCCTATAGCTCCCTCCCCTATATCCACAGGTGTCTATCCCTCACCTGCATCCCTGCAACCTAATCTCATGCCTCCCTACATTAAAGGTCCCTAAGATAGCCACAAAGGCTACCCACCTCTCCCTCTCCGCCGCAAATGTCCACCACCCCCACCTCCACCTCCGAATCCACCACCTCCTCCAAAACGTCCACCCCCTCCACCTCCTCCTCCATCCCCACCACCACCATCCCCTCTCCCTCATCCACCTACTACTACGTGACCTCCTCTCCCCCTCCATCTCCCTCCCCTATCCTCCTCAAAATCTGGAATTGGCTCTATCGAATCTAATATTTGAGGAATCAGATGTACCGCAATGTACTACATGTAATCCTCTAACACCCCAACATTTACTACCCTAGGCCTCATCTGCCATGGTCTCACCTATAAGGTGCAAAAATCTCCCAATGCCTTATCATAAGGTAGCATTGGCCCCCATAAGTACCTCTCTCCTACTACCCATGCATACTCTCTCGAACCACTAGGCAATCCTTGTCACCACCCAAATTGTCTCAATACTCTGCTTGGAAGCTATCTCTCCATATTGTAGGTTGTCCTACCAATGAGGTATCATGTCATGATCACATACGACAATGCCTCTACATCATCCTCCCAAGGCTCACACTCAATATATGGCCTCTAGATCACTATATCCAAATCATCCAGTTCCCGCCGTGACCACTCTAACTTCCCCAAGTGGGGCTAACTCATCATCTCTCCATACATGTACACATACGGCTGGTCCACTACTCATAATATTAGACTAACTGTTCTAGTAACCGATAAGTGCTCCCACACCCAAATATGCAGCAACATGATGCCCACTCCCAATGAGCCCACCCCTCAGTATGCTACCTCATGTAGATCTCGATATAAGTGAGACAGCATGCATGGTCCCCATGCAAACTGGGTCCCCTCTATAATCATCTGCTCGATCACCTAACCCTACCCAACGGCAAGTCCATGTGATCATTGATCTGGACATAGCAGTCCCCCAACAATCCCTGATAGCACTGCTAGTAATGGCTCATATAAGGCTACTATATCCTCTCAGGCTATCGATACGTCATCAATGATGACATCCTCATCAAAAAATCTATGCATTGTTGTTGTCCCCCAAGCTCGGTCATAGCTTACCATCTCTCCTCGAATAGGAATGTGCAAGATGTGCCATACATCCTCCAGTGTCACTGTCATCTCCCCCTGCGCCAAGTGAAATGTGCATGTCTCACTATGCCATCGCTCTACCAATGTTGTGATCAACTCGCGATTCTTCCAAATCACATGCATATATATAACATCATACAGGTCTGTCCCTACAATGCAATCCACCTCGGCCCCTATCAATCGATCACGTAGCATCTGTGTGGCGGGATGTCTCTCGCGCATCTATAAGACATGAAGATCCTCCTACACATGTGCATTAACCCTCATCATCAATTGTTTTGTTTCAAACTTTCTTAAAGTTTAAACCTAGACTATCAACAGATACTTTGATCAAGTATCTTCAGGTCTCAACAGGTAAGCAATCATGGCACACCTAGACTACAACAGGCATTTATCCTAATGACCTAAGTCTCATCAGAGCTGCTATGGTTCAAAACAACTCTCAACTCACATCTCCATCCATCCATCATTGGCATTAGGAGATTCTTTTTCCAATACACTGGGGCATCTATTTTCCTACAAAAAAGTGCTATTTTGAACACAATAGTGCTAATATGTTCACAAAAGCGCTAAATAAACTATGCAATAGTGCTAAATCAACAATAGCACTACATTTACTATGTAATAGTGCCACCTCACAACAACACTCAATCAACTACTCAATAGTGCTACACAAACAAAAGTGTAGCGCTAAAACAGCTATGCCATAGTGCTAGACTTGACAAAAATGCTAAAACCACTATGCAAAAACGCTATAGTGGCACAATAGAGCTAATTTAGTTGACAACAGCACCAAAACACTATTTTAGCGCTATTGTGTTGACTCAACTTGGACTAATCAAAAAACATACCAAAAATGTATGAAATTAAAAAATTCAAATACACATACCGGTGGTCTGTGGTCGTCTGGCCACTGGAATCGACGGACTCGCTCTAAATGATGCTCTGCTATGGGAACCAACATCTTGACTGCTCCTTTCTCTTCTAAAAGGTCACTCCCAAAGCTCAAATTTCACTATGGATGTGAATGCAAATGAACTTGTTTTTACCCCTTCCCCCCCATATATACCCTTCCTGTAACCCTAATTTTCCCCCGCTGACTGTCGTGGTCCCTGTGAACTTCTCGACCCTCCCATTTCTTCATTTTATCTCCGATTTCTTCTATTTTTCACCACTATTGCTAAAATCTTCTCTTCTACCACCCTGCCAATTTTCATTCTTTTTCGAGAGATCGCCCGATTTTTCAAAATTTTCGGCCCATCTCTCGAGGGGGCATACCACCCATTAAATTAACATTTTATGGGGCATATTTCTTCACACCTATTTTTCTTTCTTTGAAACGACGTGATAAACCGTACTGTCTCAAAGAGGGGGACTGTCTCAAAGAGGGGGAAATGTAGTCACATAAATCTGTCCATTTTAATTAAATGAATATTTTCTATTTATTTGATTAAAAACCCACTAGCCACTAGTTAATTAAATTAATATTTAATTAATTTATCCTCAAACATTCTCCTATTAATTAAATAAATTATTCAATTTATTTTAATTAATTCATTAAACCAAATTCACAATCAATTAAATAAATATATTCTATTTATTTAATTTAATCCCCTTTCTTCTTTTAAATAAATTAAATAAAACATTTATTGAAATCATTAAATCCCCCCCCCACTTGCATTTTCCTACAAATACAAGTTGCAACAACAATTTGAAATAAATTAATTTTATTTTAATTAAAATTCTATTTTCCCTCACCCACCAAATCCACTTGCACTCCTAAACCCCCTTCTAGATTCTTCTAACCCCTTCCTAATTAACCTAATCCATCTCCTAATTATTGTCACATTCCTATGCAACTTGGAGTCACTTCTCAAAGACTTCAAAGTCTTTGAAAAATATTAAATGCTTTGTGTTCAACAAATGAACCTCTAAAGTCTTCCAAACCACTTATGGCTCTTACATGACCATTTATGGTTAACCCCTAACTCAACCCTCATGTGACTCATGTGTCTCCTGAAGCATTTATTTCTTTGACCATGGTTATCCCTTTAACCTTTGCACAAGAGTTTATCCATTGGATAAAAGAATTATTCTTTGAATAATAAATTTATTCACTCAACCCAACCTTGACCTTAACTCCCAAGTTAACTCTCAGGTCATGTCAAGCATTTAATGCTTCTTCCCTCTCCTCTCAACCTATCTCATATTGACACTTGTCATCTTGGGATTGGGTTGAAAGCCCTCACATAGATTGAATATCATTCAATCCCGACTCTTGTTGAGATTACTCAATCTCAACCATCCATTGCTCTATTTTTCCTATGAATAGAGCCCATTTCTTCATAATCCAGATCCTGAAAAACATGTATGCATCTAAGTTATAGATAATTTTAGAGAGAAATTAACATAATTAGTCATATTCACTCTTTTGGTTAAAATTAACAAATAGAATTTAGATAACTCATCTTTCTCTGGTTATTAAGCTTGCATTTTCATACTTTTCATAATCATCTACAATCTTGAACCACCATAAGGCATCCATATTGCAAAAAGTTGCTGAGAGCTACACTAATTTGGAACTTGGAGAGGAGAGGAACAAGGGAGGAGCCATTATGAATGTTTTGGTTAGCATTTGGAGGAGTTTAGTTTACCTCATTTGTCTTTGTATGCTTTTCACTTATTATTTAGTATCTCTCTTGATATGCCTATGTAGGATAATCTTTGATTGATTAACACTAACATTTGTTTCTTGTGCTCTTGTGTGTGTTGTCATCAAACAAATTTTCTAATCCTTTTTGCAGAGCATCACAAACAAATTTGTCCATCTAAGACAACTTCACGTTACTTTTATGCTAAATCTTTTTGGTCAATATCATTGTCAGCCTGGTCATGATACTCAAAAATGATTATCATTGAGAAGTAAGATTCAAGAATTGATTGATAACAATACCATATCTATGGTAGGTGTGAATGATAAAGGAAATAAATCCATAGCTCCTCCAAATAAAAATCTTCAAATTTTTACTGATCCTTTACCATCACATTCCACTAATGTGATTAAGATTGATCATCGTGTCTTCTCTCCCAATGATGTTGGCCTTGAATCTAATAATAGGGTGAACCCTGTGGACAAACAAGAACCTCCTAAGGACTTGTACATCATATTTGATCCTACTGAGACCATTAAAGCACCTGATGTCCCATTATACATAAGTGCAAAAGTCAAAGCTATACCCACTAGAGGAGTCCTTATTGATCCTACTTGCATGGTTAATGTTATAACTCAACAATTTCTTTATACTTTGCAGTTGCATCGAATGATTTATGATGATACTGATGTGGTAGTTAAATTTTTGGATGTCTTCTATTTTCATGCTATTGGTTCTATAACACTTGATATTTATGTTGGCACTAAATACTTAGATGTTCAATTTACTATCATTCCTACATCTGATCAATTTTATGTGAAATTGGGACATCCTTGGCTCTCTTATATTAAAGTGATTGCTTCTATAGTTCATAAGTGTATAAAATTTCCTCATAATGATAAGATCATAACTGTTAATCATAGCATGTATCAACCTACAATTAGGCATGGAGATGTTTGTCTTGATCATTTTTGGTCTGAACGATTCCAACCTATGCAACCTAGAAGTGATTCTCTCTTTAGATAATATCAAAACTAGAAAAATGAAATGATTTTATCCTTGAGTAAACCCATAAATCCCACACATAGAATTCTTATAGATGATCATATACCCCTTCTTGTGGATTAGGTTATTCTTCCTCCTAAGGAAAAAAATAATCTTCTTCCCAAAGAGGTACCTATTCCTTCTCCTAAAGAGAAAGGTATCCTTTCACCTAACAAAAGAGATATTCTTATTCCTAAAGAAGAATCGATTCCTTCTCCTATGGGTGAGTCTACTCTTCCTCCCAATGCTATAAAAATTATTCCTCCTAAGGTGGACCTATCCCTCCTCCTCGTGATGGACCTGGTCTCCTTCCTACACCTCCCATTCCTCCTTTATATGGCGTGGTTTCTCCAACTTCATCTTATCAAGAGAAACAACCAACCTCTCCTATTGTCCAACCTAGAAGACCTCAACCTATTCATGCTTCCCTAAAAGAAGAGACGAAGCCTATACCTGGTGAACCTTAACCTCCTCAACGTCTAGCCAAGACTAGACGAAACCATTGTGCGAGAGAATGTCGATAGAGACATCGTTCTAGAGCTCATTAAGTTCCTTCCCAAACCATTTCTTCTCCTAAAACACCAACTAATGACATGGTTCCATTTTCTCCTAAACAAAGATGTTCAACCTAATTCTCCAAGATTTAAAATGCTTAAAACAAATGATGGTTCAAGTTCTATTCCTATTATAAATCCTACTCTTATTATTCTTGATGAAGAAATAGGTGAAAATGTTGTTAATGAAGATTCTAATTTATTTTTGATGATTAATATGAATATGTTTATGTTGACAATGATTTATATACAAAATTTTCAAAACCATTAATCCTAGATCCTAGTAACAAACAAAGTGACTGATCATTAGAGCATGGTCCTTGTTTGGAACTTGTGATAGCTCCATCTACTATGCTCAAGGTGGCTCATATTATGTGTTGTGCACCTTCCCAAAATAAAGACTAACAAGATTGGGGGGAGGATGATGTGCTTGATTATCTTCATCAACATCGTAGGTTCTCTCTCTCTCTCATCTCTTGCTTATTTATGACATTCTTATATTTGTTCCCCTATTCTTTAATTTGTTGTCCCTAGTGTTGTCTACTTGAGGATGATTCAAAGCATTGAGATCTCTTTTGGTATCTTTCATGTTGACTCAAAAGACACATGTGTTACCTTCTCCATGGTGTTTTCCTTCCTTTGGGGATGAGGATAATTCTATACACATATATATACATGATATACATGAGTTATCATAAAAAGAATACTCATTCCAAAGCTAGGTAAAAACACCTTGAGTTTTGTGTTTTGTATTCATTATCCCTTTATTTATCCTCTCTCATGGGATAAATTGTTGCGATAATGTGATTGTCTTATTTAGGTGTATCCTACCTTAAAGCAATTTCTCCCGGCAAGGCATGTGCAATCACTTTAACATGGGGGCATACACTCTAGTCATGATTCTCTCTTTTGTCACTCAAAGTTACTTAGCAAACTTTATCTTTGCTTTGTAATTTTTGGTGCTTTTTATTTTCATGACTCATAGCAAGAGAAACTTACTAGTTGTAGTCATGTTTCTTTCTTTCTCTCTCATGATATTCCCTTTTACCTTATGATTGAAGTCGTAAGATACTGAACTACACTGGGGAATTGGTGTATCTTGTCTCTTTGAGATGGTGAAAGTCTTTCAATCTGAATTCCTTGTACTTTACTATGAGTATTTGTGTAAGATCATACTCCCGCTAAAGTGGGAGCTAAATATAATGTCCTAAAATTGCACCCCTTGCAAGTTTTCATTGCATTTGGGTCTTCAACTTTATGTTTGCACCCTATTGCCTGATTGGAGATTTGATTATGCTCACACATATCAAAAACTTAATTAAACTTAGTAATGCACTGTTCTTGAACCTTGATGCTACCCCAAATTATGGCATTAATATGGCATGGCGCACTGGTCCCCCTTAATAGGGACCTATCTTTGGATTCCTCCCTTAACCTATCTCAAATGTGAAGCAGGAAAATCCCCTCTATGTCGGCTCAAGTTGGAAAATTAATCAATTAATCATATGGAAAAGTATATAAGAGGGATTTCCCCTCTCATTTGACAAGAATACACAATCATTATCAAGCATCTGAGAATTTAAGAGATCAAGCATTCAATTATTCAAGAGAAATTGAGCATTTTTAGTCTTCCTTGAAGCTTTGGAGTAGCAATAGAGTCAATATTTCAAGCATTGAAGAGGAGATCATCATTATACTTCATGAAATCATAATTCCATGTGGCGGCAAGTAAAACTTCACAAAGACGTATAAGCATTTCATATTCAGGCAACTCTACATCCCCTCAAAGAGGAGGATTTCTACTTTCAGTCATTTCAATTATATTATTTCAACCACTTGGTTAATTCTAAAACCAAGGTTTGACGTAAAAGAAAGCCCCTATTCCCAACATAATTTCCTTCTCTTCTATGTTTAGAAAGCATGTGTATTGTTGTTGATGCTCTGCAAAATGGACAAGGCTAGTCTGAGATAAATAACACACACACAAGAAACCGTTAGTGTTAGTCAATCAAAAACTAATCTAAACAGACATATCAAAAGAGATACTAAAATCATGCTAATATATCTAAAAAATGACACAAAGATAATAAGGCATCTCCAAATGCCTCTTAGCATGCTATTAGCTCCTTCTCCCTTGTTCCTCTCCTCTCCAAGTTCCAAAATAGTGTAGCTCTCAGTAGCTTTTTGCACTATGGATGCTTATGGAGGATTGAGACTTGGGTATTTTGCTCAAAATGTAAAATGAAAAGTTAAAATACTAGATGCTATTTAAAAATGATTGATTTTAACCAAAATAACAAGATTTTAGTTTGCTATGCTAAATGCTCTCTAAAATGCCTATAGGTTAAATGCATACAAGTTTTCAGGATCTGGATTATGAAGAAATGGGTTCTATTTATAGGAAAAATGGAGCAATGGATGGTTGAGATTGAGTAATCTCAACAAGGGTCAGTATTGAATGATTTCAAATCCATGTGAGGGCTTTCAACCCAATCCCGGGATGACAAGTGTCAATGTGAGATAGGTTGAGAGGAGAGGGAATAAGCATTAAATGCTTGACATGACTTTGGGAGTTAAAGTCAAGGTTAATTAAATGAATAAACTCTTTATTCAAAGAATAAAGCTTTTATCCAATGGATAAACTCTTGTGTAAAGGCAAGAAGGATAAATATGGTCAAAGCAATAAATGCTTGGGCAGACAAGTTTGAAATAACCATAAATGGTTATGTAAGAGCCATAAATGGTCATGTAAGAGCCATTAGTGGTTTTTGAAGACTTTGGGGGTTAATTTGTTGAACACACAAAGCATTAAATGCTTTTCAAAGACTTTTGAAGTCTTTGAGAAGTGACTCCATTTTGCTTAGGAATGTGACAATAATTAGGGGATGGATTAGGCTAATTAGGAAGGGGCTTAGAAGAATCTAGAAGGGGATTAGATTTTTGCAATTGGATTTGGTGGGTGAGGGAAAATAGGATTTTTATTTAAAATAAAATTAGTTTATTTCAATAAATGAGTGCAAGTTGCATTTGTAGGAAAATGCAAGTGGGGGGGGATAATGATTTAAATAAATGTTTTTATTTAATTTATTTAAAAGAGGAATAGGGGGATTTAATTAAATAAATAGATTTTATTTATTTAATTGATTGAAATTTGATTTAATGAATTAATTAAAATAAATTGAATAATTTATTTAATTAATAGAAGAATATTTGGGGATGAATTAATTTAATTAATTGATGGCTAGTGGATTTTTAATCACATAAATAGCATTTATTTATTTAATTAAGCTGGACAGATTTGTGTGACTACATTTGCCCCTCTTTGAGACGGTGCGGTTTATTGCGTCGTTTCAAAGAAAGAGAAATAGGTGTGAAGAAATGCCCCATAAAATGTAAATTTAATGGGTGGTATGCCCCCTCGAGAGATGGGCCATATTTTTTTGAAAAATCCGGCGATCTCTCGAAAAAGAATGAAAAGTGGAGGGGAGGTAGAATAGAAGAAATTAGAACTAATGATGAAAGAATGGGAGAAAATGGAGTGAATATGAAAAAACAACAAGCCAGCGAGTACCCTGAGGTCATGCAAGAGATACATAGCAAATGTAGTGTGGGGTTTGGATTGATGCTATACAATTGATCAAAATTGGTTGGACAATCTGGTGCAATCGGTTTAATTGCCCCGGTCAAGTCAAAGCGTGACAGTTGATGTTAGTTGGTCACTTCGACATGATAAAGTCTGAGTAAGTGAATCAAAGTGACCTAATGTGACTTAGACAATTGATGTAATTGCCCGATGAAGTCAAGGTATATGAAGAAAAATACTCATTGAGACGTAGACAATTGATGTAATTGTCCAGTGGATTGTGTTTGATTGGTTGATCAATTGATAGTGTGTGCGTGTGATGGATGGTTGTGGGGAATCATGGCAACCCCGTTGAGACTAGGTCATTATGATAAATGCTTGATGTAGTCTAGGATTACCATGATCGATTACCTATTAAAGATACTTGATCAGAGTATCTATTGATAGTTTAGGTGTGTGGGAGTCGATGTATATGTGTAGACAGAGTAACTGGCTTAATTTTGTGGATGAGTGAGGATGGGAAGCAATTAAGGGATTAGGATGATGTTGATTATCAAGATAGGGAGGGTGACGGGGGATTTGATGTTAGATAGAAGATATGGAGGACTAGGACCGAGTCCTATGGAAGAAGATGAGTAAAATAGAGTATGCATTATTATGACTATGTAGGCATGATATGTAGCTATTATGAATGTATGGATGGGTGGAATGCAACGAAATGCAATATATACATATGAGATGAGATGACGATCCATAATTCTCTATTTTCATCATTGAGCTTTAAAATGTTGTAAGAAAATACAAGCAACTTGACATAAAGATTCAAGATGACCTATGTATTCCTTACATGAATTTTGATATAGCAAGTTAATACAAGCAACTTGATATAATGGATCAAGTTGACCTGAGTATTGCTTGCAGAACAGACAAGGATTATCTCCTTTCATGCATGACTTGGATCATCCTCCTTGATCTTATGTTGATCATATCCTGAAACAAGTGAACACTGTACTAAGAGATAAAAACATTTATCCAATTTGGATGAGGTATGAGGAACCAAAGGAAGAGCAATGTTCTTGCAAACAAATAGTATATACATAAAGAATAAAGAATAAGGATCCTTGGTAATGGTTCATGCTCATATGGTCAAGGTATACGCTATAGTCAGCAAGCCGTAATGATCTATGACTGCATTTGGCATAAGATCATGTAGCTTGGTGAACTTCCCATGTAGACACCATTAGTACATGCCCCAGAACTTCATCGGAATAATGCGTCGAAGATACACAAACAATGATGTAGGAACCTGATATATAAATGAATGAATTACTTCACAAATCAACCAAGTATTTGATAGCTTAACACAATTTTCTTGTCAAAGAAAATGTCATTTTGTCTTTGTTTTGGTAAGGAAGGATGCATCCTTGTTAAAGACAATTTCCGATTTTGTTGATGTTGATTGTGTGGTTTCATTGGTAAATGATCATTGTGTGAGTATTATGTCAATGTTTGTTTTGTATTTGTGCGGATGAGTATGTACAAAGTGTTGCCATGTTTTTGTGTGATTTTCAATGGTTTTTCGATGTTTTTGGATTTTGAAATGTTTTGAATGTTTTTGGATTTTTGTGAGACATTTTTGAATGTTTTACCCAATGAATCACCAGTAATGTAGAATCCACTTCCACCAACTAGATTTAAGGGCATTGCCCCCAAGTGTAGACATGACTATGATAAAGTGGGATGCAAGACGCATGAAGTACTTTCTTTGATTACAGATCAAATAACAAGCCATGGTTTGGATGGATGGATGTGTGTATGTATGAATGTGATTGCAATGAAACTGAAAGATACTGGAGCCATTGTCTTTATGAGTGGCGCCTGTTTGCCAGGTTTTCACCATCGCACTTACCCAAGGTGCCACCAGAGTGGTTGTTCACTGTTTGGATGCATGATTTTTCTTTACTTTTTGAATGTTTTTGTATTTCTTCAGGACATTTTTCTGAATGTTTTTGGTATTTTTTGGTATGCAGGGGAGCCTGATGCTCTGTTCAGCTTAGGTATAAAACCTTTTGAGGTGCATGTTGTTAATTGGATCTGCAAGCGGTTCTCCTTCTGATGTAGCCAACTGATATGCCCCGGACCCGAATATAGTAGTGACAACATATGGGCCTAGCCAGTTTGATTCAAATTTGCCCTAATGTTCTCTGTTTGGTTGGTTACGAGGATTCTCTCAGAGAACAAGATCACCTACCTCAAATGTACGAGGTCTAACTCGGTGATTGTAGCTTTTGCTCATGCGCTGTTGATAGGCTTTGAGATGGTTGTATGCAGCTTGTCACTTCTCATCAAGTAACTCTAAGTCTTGGAGGTGTGAGACTCTATATGCTTCATCATCTATTAGATTGTGCAAGGAAATCCATAGTGATGGGATCTCAAATTCAATAGGTAAGATAGCTTCTGCACCATAGACCAATGAGTAGGGAGTTGCACCTGTAGGGGTTCGAATGCTAGTTCGATATGCCCATAGTGCTGGATTCAATTGAACATGCCAATCACGACCGACATCATTGATTGTCTTCTTTAGGATCCTCAATATGTTTTTATTGGATGCTTCGTCCTGACCATTGCCTTGTGAGTAGTAGGGAGTGGAAAAGCGGTGTTGGATATGAAATTTCTCACAAAGTTCACGAACATCCTGATTTTTGAAAGGAAGACTGTTATCTGTGATGATGGACATGGGCACACCATACCGGCAGATGATGTAGTTGAGGATGAATGAGGCGATTTGCTTGCCAGTGACTTGGGTAAGTGGAACAACTTTGATCCACTTTGTGAAATATTCGATGGCGGTAATAATGAATTTATGGCTATTGGATGAAGATGGATGGATCTTACCCACAAGGTCAAGGCCCCATTGATAGAAAGGCCATGGTGTTGTGATTGGTTGCAGTTCCTAGGCTGGTGCATGTATCAGGTCGCCATGAACTTGACATTTCTTGCATTTTCTGACAAAGTAGTAGGAATCTTTTTCCATAGATGGCCAATAGTATCCATTGCGTAGGAGTTTCTTGGCTAGTGACGAACCACTTGAGTGAGTCCCACATATTCCTTCATGTATCTCTTCCAAGGCCTTTGTTATCTCATCTTGTTCCAGACATCGAAGGAGAGTACCATCAAGACTGCGTCGGTATAGGGTTTCGGCAATAATGGTATATCGAGTAGTTTGGCGAATGAAGGTTTAACGTTGGTTATTTGATTGGTTGGGAGGAAGGGTGTGATCATGGAGATAGGTGTAGAATTCACCGTACCATGGGGATTCAGAAACAATAAGGCGACATATCATTTCGGATTTGGGGATATCATAAGCAGGAATCCAAAGCTGTTCTACCAAGAACTCTTAGCGTGTTGAATTATGTGGAAGATCTAGGAGAGATGCGATAGTAGCCATAGCATCAACAACTCGATTCTGATCTCTTGGTATCTACTCAAAAGTGATAGTAGTAAATGGTGTCTTTAGAGTGTCCACCATTTGCTTATATGGCATGAGTTTATCATCCTTGGTCTGATATTCATCAGTTGCTTGTCGAATGACCAGTTGTGAGTCGCCGTATACTTGCAGTTCTTGTAATTTCCATTGTACGGCTAACCTGAGTCCCATGATCAAGGCCTCATACTTTGCTATGTTGTTGGTGCATGGAAATGTGAGCCTGTAAGACTTCAGGATGCTATCACCTTGAGGTGTGATAAACTGGATGCCTACCCCTGAGCCATGCCTAGTGTACGAACCATCAAAGTATAGTTTCCATGGTTGTATTGATGTAATCATGAATATCTCTTCATCTGGAAAATTGGAAATGAGAGGATGATCGCCTATGAGAGGTGTGTCGGCCAACTGATCTGCAATAACCTACCCTTTGATAGCTTTACGATCTACATACTCGATGTCAAATTCACTTAGAATCATCACCCATTTGGCCAAGCGTCCAGTCAATGCTGCTTTGCTGAGTAAATAATTGAGTGGATCAATCTTTGCAATGAGTTGTACTTTGTGTGTTAATAGATAGTGCCTTGGTTTAGTGGCTACTAAGATTACTGCTAGGCAAGCTCGCTCAATAGGTGTGTAATTGAGTTCATAGCCCACCAGTGTGCGAGAGATGTAGTAAACATCACACTCTTTTCCTTCTGCATTATGTTGTGCCAGTAGTACACCCAATGGTGTACTTGTTGCTGAGATATAGAGTAATAATGGTCTACTTGGATCTGGTGGCATCAACAATGGTGGATTCATGAGATAGTCTTTAAGTGTCTGAAATGCTTGCTGGCATCGAGCATCCCACTAAAAGCGGATGTTCTTGTGTAGCAAGTGTGTGAATGGGTGACATTTATCTGCCAACTATGCAATGAATCTTCGGATGGATTGAAGTCGCCCTTGTAATGTCCTTAGCTGACTGATATTCTTTGGTGGTGGCATGTCAATGATTGCTTTTACCTTTGTTGGATCGACCTCAATGCCTTTGCTTGAGACAATGTATCCTAGCAGTTTCCCGGAGGTTACTCCAAAGACACATTTCTTTGGGTTGAGTCGAACATGGTATTGTTCCAGTCTATCAAAGATTTTATCTAAGATGTGGAGATGCCCTTCTCTGGTAAGTGATTTTGCTAGTAAGTCATCCACATAATCTTCCATCATAGTATGCATCATGTCATGGAAGATGGTGGTTATTGCTCTTTGATAGGTTGCTCCTACATTCTTGAGACTGAAAGGCATTACATTCTAGCAATATGTGCCCCATGGACATGTGAAGGTTGTCTTATGTTGGTCCTCTAGTGTGATCTTTATTTGATTGTATCCTGAAAAGCCATCCATGAGTGAAAGCATTGCATGTCCTGCTGTCAGATCCACTATGATGTCGATATTTGGTAGGGGGAAGTCATCCTTAAGACATGCCTTATTTAGATCTCTTAAGTCAGTACAAATGTGGATGCCCCCTTTTGGTTTGCCAACAGGCACAATATTGGAGATCCATTATGCATAATCAATTGGTCTAATGAAACCAACATCTAGGAGTTTCTTGAGTTCTATTTTGACTAGTACTACAATTTGAGGATGCATCTTATGAAGCTTATGCTTGACAGGTTTGGCTCCTTCTGCTACGGTGAGGTGATGCATGGCTAAATCAAGATCAAGCCTAGGCATGTCTGCATAGGACCATGCAAAGTTGATTTGACGCTTTTGGAAGAACTCTATAAATTTAGGTTATTCCTCTGGAGTGAGAAGAGATGCCAGATGTATGAGATGAGGATTTACAGGAGTCCCCACATTGTATTCTTTGGTTTCCTCGATGAGAATCATTGATCATTCCTATTGTGCATTAGTAGGGAGAATGTCAAACCCTTCATCCTCAGGCGCCTCAGAGAGGTTTTCACCATTGGATATGCTCTTTCTTTTTACTTTTGTTGGATCAAACAGTGCCACAGTGTGGTTTTCACTGGAAGATCCATGTTTTATTGTTATATTTTTGCAGCTGAAAGGTTTGGCATTCGCCTCGAAGTATGTTGCGCTATTAGGTTCAATGGTGAATCCATCTTTGTGATCCCCGCTTGGTAGGTTATCCCTTAATTCCAAAAAGTCAATGATGGCCTCATCATTTTGGAAGATGTCAAGACATGGAGGATTTGATTGGTTCCATTCGATGAGTTCAGGATGGATAATGGGTATTACTTCATCGATTAGGTTAAGTTATTTAGAGGTATCAGTGAGGGTTAAGATGTTATGGTGAAGGTTGTTGATGGTACTCTCCCTGTCAGAATCAGGCATAGGATGAGACATAGGGTCTGTGGAAGATGTTTCCAGCTCAAGAACCCAAGAAGTCTTTATCTGTGCTTCTCCATAAATAGGGATGTCTTTGCATGGTGGAGGTAGTGATGTGTCTTCCTCATCTGAAGTGTTAAGCTGTACAAAATCAAATTCCCACTCATGTGAGTTGGTCTCTGAGTCACTTTCTAGCATCCGATTACTATACCATATTGGGATGTCTTTTGAGTTAAGTACTGCAGGTGCAATTGGTTGATGTACCTTTGTAGTGATTGGTACTGCAGGAAGGTCAATGGGGATAAAAGAATATGGTACAAGGAGTATCGGCAGTGTTGACTCAGTGGCTTTTGCTGGAACTGCTGGTGCCATGGATGCTGCTGCGGGTTCTGATACAGTTGTTGCTGCTAATGGTGCTGCTAATGGGATTACTGGTTCGATTGGTGGGATGATTGGAATTGGTGATAGTTGTGTTGGGATTCTGAGCCTCAGTGGGGCAGTTGTGATGGTGTTTGATGCTTCTTTGATAATGAAAGGTGGCTTTTTGGCAGTAGGCTGACATAATGGTTTGCTGAGTTTTCCTTTGAATTTGAGCTTAGGAAATATCTCCTTTTCAAAGCCTAGGCTTGTATTATCTTTGGGCTTCAATTCTGGCAGCAGGGGTTCATGTCGTCCTTATTTGCAATATCCCAAAGCACTCTGACCATCATACCCCATTCTTTGCATAATGAGGAGACCTTTTCCATATTGATCCGTAGGAAGTTTAACTTGCAGTATATTAGTGGTGATGGGATCTTTATAGATCCAGTCCGCCAAGTCCTCATCTTGGGTTTCTTCTTCTTGACTCTTTCCAAGGATGAAAGGCATCAAAGCACATGCAGGCATGTTTAGTGGTTGCTGGAGTACCTGCTGTGGTTTACCATGTGTTCTAGGAGAAGCGGGCATCTGTCCCACACAAAAGAGTTGACTTAAGTTGTATTCCCTAGGACCTTCCTCTGCTATCTTCATTTTAAGCTTTTCTTGCTTTGGTATAGTGGTGTTTGAACTGGCAAGAGAGGCGGGACTTATATATGATGTGGAGGAAATGGCTTCTCTATTATTAGGAACGGTAATCTCAGGTTGATGGCTAATATTATGGCAATACACAAAGGGATTTGCATCGCCCAAGATTGTGATCTCTACACCGTTATGTGGGAACTTGATACATTGATGGTAGGTAGATGGAACGACTTGCATGGCATGTATCCAAGGTCTTCCTAATAGTAGATTGTATGGCAAAGGAAGGTCCAGAACCTGACAGATGATGTGTTTTACCACAGGGCCCACTCGGATTGGTAGAACCACAGCTCCTTTGGAGGAACGCTCCGCATCATCATAGACTTTGATTGTGATCTTTTTACGGGGTTCCACTGATTCTATTGCGTATCCCAAAACTATAACCAACTATAGTGCACAAATATTTAAGCCCGCTCCATTATCGATCAAGACTCGCTTGATCCTGTGTTGGTTGATGAAGCCTTCAATGTGTAGCGAAGCGTTATGAGGTTGCTGGAAGGAAGAGTTGTCACTTTCAGAAAAAGTGAGACAAGGTGATGACTTTAGACTTCCAACCATGGCTTGAAATTGGTCTGTATTCAAGTTTGTAGGGACTGATGCCTCTTGGAGTGCTTGATCCAAGATAGTTTTATGGGATGGCGATAGGCGCAAAATCTCTAAAATGGATATAAGCGCGGGCATTTTATCTAATTGCTCCACAAGATTGTACTGCTTTGGGGTGGAGGTGGTGCCTTGTGGAGCTTCCTTTATGGTAACTTTGCCGCGACATGTAACAACATTGCAATTTGAGTTGGGATTTTTGAAGGTTATAGTTGCAACTTGTTCACTGGCATCATACAGATGATTTATAGTGTAATTATACATAGCCTGTGTATAATCAGTGGTATCAGTGCCTCGCCTAGAAGTGGAAGGACCCCTTTGATCTTGTGATGGAAGTGGATTTTTGAACATCAGATGATCATTATTGGTTGTTTTTGGGTCATGTCCTTCTATTTCAATTTCTCCTCGATCAATAAGATCCTGAATGAGATCTTTCAATCGGTGACAATTACTTGTCTTGTGTCCTCTCCCTTGATGGAATTCATAGTGTTCAGTATCTCTCCACCATGTCGGTTTGACCTAGGGCTCATAGTTTGATAGTTTAGGTAGGGTGACCAAATTTTGAGAAATGAGTTGTCATAATACTATTTCAATGGGTTCCCCTAAGGGAGTGTATGTTCGTTTTTGTTTTTGCTGACGAGGTCTAGGTTCATCGTGAGATGTGATGTGACCTTGATTCAAAGGAACATTTGTGTTATTCTGAGGTGGAGGATTTTGTCTTGCAAACTAAACCACAGGTTGTGTAGTTTGTATAGTCCTGGCATCCACAACCCCATCATTGATGATATTCTTGTTTTTGTTCCAGAAGCTTGGCTTATCACTATTGAAGCGTGGATGAGGAGCATCCTTTGCTTCATTATATATTTTGATGAGTCCTTTCTTGATAAGTTCCCTTTCACATTTCAAACCCTTGGTGATCATATCATTAAAAGAGTCTGTGTCTTTGACATCCAGGTGAAATTCCATTTCTCTGTTTAAGTTGGAAATGAATATTTCCACTAGTTCTCGTTCAGGTAACTGAAGAGAATTTCTGCTAGACATTTGATGCCATTGTTGTAGGAATACTGAGAATAGTTCACCTAGTTTTTGTTTAGTGTTGCACAGATCAACCATGGTGATGTCATGTTCAATGTTATGAGAGTAATGAGCGAGGAATTTTTGGATAAGTTCCTCAAATGTTCTAATGCCACCTGATAGTTGGGAAAACCATGATGTGGTTGTTCCTCCCAAGCTTTGGGGGAAAAGGCGCATTAGGTATGTGTCTTCATATGCCACTTCGAGGCAAGCGGAATGAAATTCTCTGACATGATCGCGAGGATCTCCCTTTCCTCTATATTTTTTCGAATTTGGGTGTTTCGAATCCTCATGGAAAGGGTGAGATATAAAGATTCCTATCAAAAGGATAGGGACAAATGTCATTGAGTGAGAATTGGTTAGTTTTGACACCACTATGAAGTTGTTGGGCGAGATTCTCGACTTGTTGCCGCAACATCTCCATTTCAGTTGGAGGAGGAGGTGGTGGGATACCTCGAGGAATGTTATATCTGATGGGATCTCTACCTCTTTCCTCTTCATGGCGACTTTGTCTTTCTGATGCTTGTCTTAATTGGGCAAGATCAAAGTTAGAGGGGAGTTTTTCTCCTTCTTGAGCAAGCTTTAAAAAGTGAGCATCCACATTGCTCTTGAGTATTTCGTCAAATAGTCTGTTAAAGAGAGGGTTATGCTGAGCCCTTTCTATTGTTGCAGGAGTAGGAGTACTGGGGTTTTCGTCATTCACATTTCCTCCAAGTGCTTCTTGAAACTCATTGATATTTTCCTCTTCTTCTTCTTCCATTTCTATTTCTCGTTGCCTTGATTGTGATCAGGTTTGGGCCATTTTGTTTACAAGCTTTTATTGAAGTTGTGTGAAAATGATGATGAGTTGTTTGATGAAATGAAAGATTGATGGTTGGTGAATTGTGTTGCACATGGATCTCTAGCACTTTTAAGGTGGATGTAACCGAAATGCCTTCTTTGAATTGCTTGCTTGTTTGATAAGTTTTTGATGTGATAAGGTGTAGAGAAATCTGAGATGTGTTATAGATTGAACTACCTAGTAATGAGAGGATTCACTCATGAACTAGTTTTAACCTGCGTAGATGTGTCTCTTAGGATGAGCTTATCCTAGATGTAGAAACAATCTAAAAAGTGATGTGATGTTTTTGATTTCAAGCAATATCTAAAAGAGAACTTGGGACAAGAACCTTTTAATGTTTTGAGAGTTGGAACGGATTGATGATGAAGTGATGATGTATGAAAAAGATGATGGATGAAAATGTTTTCAACTTCAATAAAAACTTTGTGTCACAAATGGGACAAACTCTACCTCTTCTCTTTCGGGTGTTGGTGGTATTTCTTGAGCTGTGTTGTATGTGATACAGACATTTGGGAAAAAGTTGGGATTAATCTTACCTCCTTGGTTTTTGTCATAACTCAGAGCTCTATATTGCATAAAAGCTCTGTGGTTCAATGATTCTGAATCAAATTCATTTGTTTTGCCTTGAAGGTAGAGGCACATGTGACGCAGAAAGACTCTATGTGAGACAAAGATTTGTCTATTTATATAGAAGAATTTCCTCCTTTTGATCAAAGCCTTTGAGCTTAATGGTCTTCTTTTCAAGTTGATATTCTGATGACGCTTCTTCTTTTGCAAGATGTGAAGAATGGTCATAAAGTTTTGATACTCTTGTTGTTTGCACTTTGTTGTTGGTGTGTTTGGTTGGATGAATACTTTGTTTTCGGAAGTGATTTTCTGATTTTTCTTTGACAAGAAAACAAAGCAAGCACACAAACACAAGAATGTTGCCTAAAAGGCACAAATGAGTATGGGTCTAGATCAACCCAATCCTTGGACTTGTATATGACCCTTCCTTTAGATGTATTTTTAAGGTGTATTTCCAAAGCCTAAAGTCAGCTCAATTTGCACTTGGTCTTTAAAACGAACACACTTCAAACACTTTTTATCCCTAAGGTCAAATGGACAGTTGTGATAAATTTAGCCCACATCTTGATATTTCTTCAACTTTGGTACTACATACCTTATGAATCCCGCCGTGGCAGGTAAGGATGTGATATACTAAGTCTTGCACGAGCATAACAAATAGATGATCCCTATGATGGGGGAGTCACCACTTTTATCAAGTCACAAGTGACTTTTCAAAAAGCTATGTTTCTACTCAAGGAAATAAGTATGGTGAGTATCTTGGGAGAAAAACCATCTATGCTCTTGCACTAAATTATATCGCAAATATCCTCAATCAATAGAATGGGTGGGCTACTACTTAAAGGTGTTTAGTCATGTTCGATATTTTTGGACATAAGTTCATTCTACAGTGACTCACTTAAGAGCCTTGTAACTTGTAGTGGGGCCCATTTGTCCTTTCGGCCAGTTACACTGTAGGAACAACTATACCAAAGGCTACAGCTTTCACTCTCACCTAATTTCTATAGCGGCTCGAAGGATTTACCACGCGAGGTCGTTCCCAAGAGTGATGTGTCTCTTGGCAAACCTCTCTTAAAAAGATAAAAATTTTGAGTGTTACTAACACTTTTCTCTTGCACCTAGGACCACAAAATCCAAGGGAGAGGATAGTGTGTGTTAGAAGTAGGACCACTTGACTGACTTTTTGCACAAGTGTGCCAAGCACGAAAAACACTTGTTCTTTTTAATCTGCCATTGCAATGTGATCTAGCTATTTGGAGATGTTGCTCCAACACTCATGGTGTTCTCTTTAACTTCAAAGGCAATATGTTTAAGTAACTAGAAAAATGAAATCCTGGTCAACTTAATGAAAAACACGTTTGCATGAAGTAAATCGCTTGCAAGAATTGAAACAAGTGGATTGTAAGTTTTAATTGCACCAAAATTTGAAGTGTGGCTTGTAAATTCTTTTGATGCAAGAAAAATAGAATTGTTGATTTTAATCCCCAAATGAAGTTTGTTTCCTAACTTGCAAGAGAACAAATGTTTGTTTTGTTCAGTTTTAATGCACCAAAGACAAGTGACCTTAACTAGAAAGCAAGGAAATTTTCTTTGTTCAAGTTTTAAAGCACCAAAAAGAAAGTTTGTGGTTTTTAATGGTGAGTTTTAAACCTGCACAAACAACAACTGGTTAGTGAAATCCATATCTAAGGGGGGCTTCCACAAGCCTAAAAATTTTCACTTTTTCGATTACAAGATCTTTTTTTACAATGTTTTGTTACAATAGCGCTAGTCTATGTCTGAACAGAAGCGCTATTTAACACAAATGCGCTAAAAGAAAAGAAAAACAAAGAAGGCAAAAGCACTGAAATAGGGTTAATAGTGCCACAACAATGTCAAATGCGCCAAAATAGTGTCAAAAGCACTGAACCTGATACAATAGCGCTATTGTAAGAACAATAGCGCTAAAACCATAAGTATCGATAGCGCTAGAATGAGCTCAATAGCACCAAAGCACAACTTGTGTGACATTTTCAACATTAAAACATGTTATTGGTTAAAAAAATTGATCATTTTGGTGTTTGGATTCATGTTGGGTTCACCAAATGATGCTCTGCAAAATGGACAAGGTTAGTCTGAGATAAATAACACACACACAAGAAACCGTTAGTGTTAGTCAATCAAAAACTAATCTAAACAGGCATATCAAAAGAGATATTAAAATCATGCTAATATATCTAACAAATGACACAAAGATAATAAGGCATCTCCAAATGCCTCTTAGCATGCTATTAGCTCCTTCTCCCTTGTTCCTCTCCTCTCCAAGTTCCAAAATAGTGTAGCTCTCAGTAGCTTTTTGCACTATGGATGCTTATGGAGGATTGAGATTTGGGTATTTTGCTCAAAATGTAAAATGAAAAGCTAAAATACTAGATGCTATTTAAAAATGATTGATTTTAACCAAAATAACAAGATTTTAGTTTTCTATGCTAAATGCTCTCTAAAATGCCTATAGGTTAAATGCATACAAGTTTTCAGGATTTGGATTATGAAGAAATGGGCTCTATTTATAGGAAAAATGGAACAATGGATGGTTGAGATTGAGTAATCTCAACAAGGGTCAGGATTGAATGATTTCAAATCCATGTGAGGGCTTTCAACCCAATCCCAGGATGACAAGTGTTAATGTGAGATAGGTTGAGAGGAGAGGGAATAAGCATTAAATGCTTGACATGACTTTGGGAGTTAAAGTCAAGGTTAATTAAATGAATAAACTCTTTATTCAAATAATAAAGCTTTTATCCAATGGATAAAGTCTTGTGCAAAGGCAAGAAGGATAAATATGGTCAAAGCAATAAATGCTTGGGGGGACAAGTTTGAAATAACCATAAATGGTTATGTAAGAGCCATAAATGGTCATGTAAGAGCCATTAGTGGTTTTTGAAGACTTTGGGGGTTAATTTGTTGAACACACAAAGCATTAAATGCTTTTCAAAGACTTTTGAAGTCTTTGAGAAGTGACTCCATTTTGCTTAGGAATGTGACAATAATTAGGGGATGGATTAGGCTAATTAGGAAGGGGTTTAGAAGAATCTAGAAGGGGATTAGATTTTTGCAATTGGATTTGGTGGGTGAGGGAAAATAGGATTTTTATTTAAAATAAAATTAGTTTATTTCAATAAATGAGTGCAAGTTGCATTTGTAGGAAAATGCAAGTGGGGGGGCGATAATGAATTAAATAAATGTTTTTATTTAATTTATTTAAAAGAGGAATAGGGGGATTTAATTAAATAAATAGATTTTATTTATTTAATTGATTGGAATTTTATTTAATAAATTAATTAAAATAAATTGAATAATTTATTTAATTAATAGAAGAATGTTTGGGGATGAATTAATTAAATATTAATTTAATTAATTGATTGCTAGAGGATTTTTAATCACATAAATAGCATTTATTTATTTAATTAAGCTAGACAGATTTGTGTGACTACAGTTGTACTTCTAGAATTAAGATTTATTCACAAAGACACAAAATCCCTTTTTGACGCAGAAAAAGTTCGAAGGACCGATAGGATGGTGGCCTAGTCCGGACACACAGTCCTTGCAGCTTTCGGTCGATTTTGCAGAACAATTTTGAATCATCTCAAACTTCTCAGATCCAGGTCATCTTATGAAAGAGGGTCCCTTCACTTAGTCATAATTCAACTATTCAACTTACAAAAGAGGGTCAATTACATTTAGAACACAATCAATTCACTTAGTATTCAATAATTTGCATCATTTTGGATTGGATCTAGTGGATTCATCCCCTCTTTTGAATGTAAATTCCTCAAAGTGAAAATTGGCTTAGTGAATTCTTCTTTCCAAGTGGTTAATTTTCGAAGCCCCAACTTTTCCATTTTACAAGGTTTATCTCTCTAGAATTCAATAAAAAAGTGTCAGACATGTGTGTTTTTGGAGCCTTAGTCTAGGGCTTTTTAAATATTCAAAATTTGGGAATGTTTTTTATAATAAATTTATGCTCTTGTAAATTTATTCATTGTTAGATATGAACTTACACATAAAAAATAGGGAAATAAGATTGTGATATATAAGAGATTTCCTATGTCAAACCCCATGTTGTTGTTCCCACCTCCACAATAGATATGATTTATGAAAATGAGAAATTATCCTTAGAAGGATAGAGGCTAAAACAATAATTAAAATTATTTAATTGATACATATTACCTCAAATTTGAAACCCTTGGCATTGTGCTTTGAAGATTTTAATGTGTTCCTTCATCTTGGAGAAATATGCTTTGATTGATCAAAGATTGTTGTAGAAAATATTTATACTTATGTGCTTGAATCCTTGATTCTAGATCTATGCTCAATAGAAATTAATTGTATAACATGAATTAGCTAGGATTTAAAATGATAGAGAGAGTTGTATTTATATGTGACTTATACTTTTTAAGATTTTTATTTTTGGGGAGGGCTAACATGGGAGGGAAAATTATTGCTACTTCAAAAGAAAATATTCATATTTCAATTTTTAGATACAAATTGCCTAGATAATATCATTGGGCACCCTAATGCTAACAGTTTTAGGTAAGAAAATAGTCATGAACTGGAGAGTACACCAAATGTAATAGAAACAATCCCAAAATTGAGCACAACAAGACATAAATTAGATACAGATTAGGCACAACCACCAAAGTGAGTCCAAAATAAGTGTAACATTATAAATAGATACGATTTATTTTCCATATATAATTTTTTTTAAATATTATTTAATAAAACATCAAATTATTTTATTCCTTTATCTTCATGTCCATAGATATCATAACCTAGTGGCTAACTTCTATATACTTGTTCCTCTAGAAAATCATTCAAGAAAGCTTAGTTTATAAGCATTTGATAACCTTTCCAATCATTTGCACAATAAGCATTCATATTATACTAAATCCTAACAACTAAATAAAATGTTTTAATATCATCAATTCCATGTTGTTGTGAGAAATATTTTCTACTAACATTGAGATATTCTTTTCAATTCTACCTTCCAAAATAAATTTGGTATTATAGACTGGTTTAAGTTCTACAAAATTGTTACATTCAAGTAGATCAACAAGCCCCCATGTTGATGTATTTCAATGCTCACATGTTGTATTTCTCTAAATAAAATCTATTTATTTTTTAATAGATTTAATCTAACATTTCTCCCTAATTTTTCATTCAAAATGCGTAGGGTTATGAGAGAGCAAAGAAAGTTTTCAACACAATTATAAATTTTATTCATCTTGAGCATATATATCTTTCAAACTTATTATTTTATTACCTTTATACATATTCCTAAGTGAAGCACAATACGATTGGAATAATGAATTAATAGATAATTAGAGTAGCATGACCAGACATGACTTGATGGTTCTTCTTGTTCATAATTCTTTAGAGTGCTAATTTCTTCCTATGGAGATGATTGATTCCCTTGCACATGTTTTTAATTTAGGTTCATCTTTAGTTTGGGTTACTAATGCTCCAATTTTCATCCCATTCTCCTTTAAATTCTACATCTCTACTACTAATCACTTTCTTTATAATAGGTTTATACAATCTATATTTTTTAAATTCTTCACTATATCTAATAAAAATGTGTTTCCATCTCTATGATAAAGATGTATTCTCATTTATACTAGTACAATAGAACATGCAATATAACCAAATTTTTGAAATGATATACACTGCATTTCTTACCACTCTAAGCTACTAATAGAGGGAAGGACCATGGTGCCACACCATTGTCCTAGATAGGAAAAGGGCACCACACCCTTGTCCTTGACAGATTTATGCACTTCTGAAACTTTTGGGTGGTGTTGATTCCTTTTCCAAATCTAAAACTGCCTTTGGATGCCTATTTCTACACTTGCAACTGAAAAGGGAAGGTTTGGGGTGGCTATATGGGGTTTTTCCTTAGTCAAATCCCTGTGTTGGTGATTTCCACCTCCACAAATAGCCAATAATGTACTGAAAATGTGTGTGTAACAACCTTGTGTGTGTGCAAGATCCTAAGAATGAAAGTAAACAACCAAGAGCAACCCTAAAGAGTAAACCCTAATTGCTTATAATGGACAAGTAAAAGCTCTAAATCCACAATACAAAGTGATCTAAAGCATGAATGTAAATCAAAATGAAGCCTATGCAAAGACATAAAAAAAACATGAAACCATACCCAACCCCACGGGAGAGGTAAAAGCCAATCGCCAATCAGTAATCTCTGCAAAAACCCCCAATTGATAAAATGATGCTTTATGAATGTTTGATGGATGAATGTTGAATATTGTTGAATACTTGAAAGATGTACTCTTTTGCTGCAAGGAATTCTCTAATACTCCAAAAACCCTGTTCTTAGATTCTTAGAAGAAGACCCCTTCAAATGAAGAAAGAGAGCTCTTAATTATGAAACCTTGGATCTTAATTTAATGTTTAGGCTGACCTAGGATTTAAATTTCTCACTGATATTTTTGGGTTAAGCATTATCATATCATAGGATTCTGCTTCCGAAATTTCAGGAAAAAGCCCTAGACCATGTGTATTCCAACCATGGTCTGACCAAATTTTCACCAACTTTTTGGGGCCATTAGATATGATGATATTAGAGAGCATCCCAAACTTACAACTTATTTCGAGATGTTTTGATATGTGAAATTGGGCCTAAATGGTCAAAATAAGACATAATTAGGATTTATGATTAAATGATTCATTGGAGGAATAAGATGAAAAGGGGGACAGTTAGGGTAAAGGGACAAACTTTGTAATGTGTAAAGTGATGAGACATGAAATCAGATTTAATTAAATTAATTAATTAAATTCTTAAAGGGGAATGATAAATGCAAGATGCAAAACACATTAAGGCGAGTGCTAACCTAAGTGTTAAATTGTACCACCCTAGAAAGGGTGCACAATTTATGACATTACATTTATGCCCCATTTTAGCGGTCATATGACACTATCTGCATATGCAAGGTAAGGTACAAAAAAGTAAAAATCATTTCAAAAAGGATATATCCATAAGTTGTTGAACGAAGCCCCTAGCGGTATCTGTTAGGCACCACACCCTACAAAATCACATGTTAGATCACAATATCATCTAATGATTACTAAGGAAGGTGACGAAATTTTTGGGTAGCTATATGCCCCCCTTGTTTTGACTTGCTTATTAGTGAGGTGAAACAAGGTATCATGTTTTCAACAACAAATTGTGATAAAGATTTTTATGAAGAAAGTTCACAACAAGGCTTGATTACCCATTGAAGAACATTATGGAACTAACATAGAGCAAGAGGGAGAAATCACAATTGCAATGCCATCAACAGCGTGAGAATCGGATCCTCCTAGCTCAAGATATGATAGATTGAAGAAAAAGTGTAGAAATTAGGGTTTTAACTTAAAAATATAAAGTCAAAAAGTGCATAACACATAAATATGAAAGTGACAACTTCATTTTTCACTTTCTAACTTTTTGGCACTATTCACTGTGAAGAATCCCACATACAAGCCATCATGCCTTGATGCCGACCTAAGCAACATACGTAGATGGTGATCCTACGCCAATCCCTATTCGTTGGTCAACCACTCCATGAGGTGAGTTGACCTTTGGTTTACTGTATTTGACTTTTTCATGTTTCCATAATTTTTATAAATGATGAAGTCATTTCCTAGTTCGGGTCAGGGCCCTCCCTTTGAACACATAGGGGCCTTAGGGCACCCTAGTCCTCCTAGTGTGCCATGGTTCCAAGGGGGTGCCATGGTCCCCTCTAGGCACCATCATCATAGTAGGGTGTCGTAGTCCCAGTAGTGTGCCCTAGTCCACTCAAGGCACTCTGGTCCCTATTTGGGGCGACGAACGATGACATAGGATCAAGCAATGAATGCTAAAAGTGATAGGATGATTGCATTGATTAGATAATGATAGATGATTGATTGATTACTGATGATATATTTCTTTGTGTTTTGTAAACACTACCATACATCCACGAGCATACCATCGGTCTCACATTGTGGTGCCTTTGAGAGGAGATCCTGAGGTTGACGACAAGATAGAGGGATTTGCTACATGCAGTGGGTTTGTACGATGCGATGACCATGTCGACCATCTAATTCCATTATGTGATGTTGACGGCACTGATGGAGATGTGGGAAGAACACACCTCGACATTCTCATGACGTATGGGGGAGATGATGGTCACCCTTGAGGATGTATACCACATTTTGCACCTACCCATTAGAGGAGAGACTGTTAGATATTGATCTGACCAGACATAGGAGGACTACATGAGAGCGAAGGTTTATGCTATGGGGAGAGTGATACACAGCAAGACAAGGGGTCACATCATGGTTAGTTTTCTCCTACACCCTACCGATAAGGTTCCATTGGTGAGGCAACTCATTATTGTGACCCTTGCATTAGTTGTGTTCCCTAATGGGCATGACACACATATTCATGGAGGACTCATATACACCATATGATCCATGGAGAGACACAAGAGAGTATACTCTTGGGGTTAGAGAATGCTTGTGCATCTCTATCATGACCTCTTGGGGAGTATCTGTTCAGATAGGGATGCAGCCTCATGACATGAACACTACTACAGGTGTTGATGTTTGAGCATATTACCTGCACTATACCTAGTGGAGCCCCCATAGAGCTATTCCTAGAGAAACCTTGTTTATGTGCTTATCTGCTTACTCATGAGAGGCGATTCAACGATCTCCTATATTGGAGGTCGAGCTTGGATAGATTGATAACGGGCGGGGTCATATGGAGACCCTGCCTTAGGATGTCCATATGGGAAGGGATATGTAGATAGATGTTCAGCATGTAGAGCAACCATCTACTAGAGGGACAATATGGCCACATATTCATTCCCTTCTACTTTGACCGAGTTCAGCGGTAGTTTAGGTTCAAGCAGTGTGTTCCTATTGATGTGTATGTATACATACAACACTCATGAGTGATGTCGAGGCTAGGAGCCATTCCTAGGTGGTTTAGGGCACCTAGCTCAAAGTTGTCTTTTCTTAAATTTTAGGATTTTTGTGTGGTTTCAAGTTATTTTATGTTTTAATAAGATGGAATAAGTCCTATGATGCTTTTTGAATCCATAGTTTGGTTGTCCACACTTTTGTTGTGCTCAGGATCCAAAATTGTCATTATCCTAAAATATTGTCAAAATGTCAATTTTTGGTTTGTACCAGGTGGATGCTTGGAAACTTGCTAGAATTTTTGGAAATGGTTTAAATCCATTGTAGGATTCCATTTGAGTGATTTTTAAGGCCTTGAGAGCCTTGGAGTGTGTTTTTGCACTCATAGGTAAAAGTTGTCAAAATTGTCATGACAACTTTTGCATTTTTAGGCAAAAGTTGTCCATGAAGAAAATGACATTGGAAGTTGGTTGGAACCAAATTTAAATTGTGTATAAAACCTTCTAAACATCTCCAATACGAGGTTAATCAACTTTTGGTTTGCATTCCATTCATTTGCCAAGGGTTTCCTATGTTTTTTCTCACGTTTGGACTATTTTTGCTTTGAATTTCTGATTTTTTATGACCTATATAGTCTGGTATAGTGCCCATAGTAGTCTAGGAAGTTATAAATTTGTTTTACCTTTCCAACAAGTATAATATTAAGGTCTGAAGTTCTTTGAATCAAAAGTTATCACTATTTTTGTAATAGTTGCTCACAAACCCTTGAAATTTGGGGTTTTGATTGTAAAAATGTATTTTACCTGAGCATCCATCAATGGTACAAGTTACAATCCATTGGATGGATTAGGTGGGCTATATAAATAGTTTTAGAGTAGGCTTTTTGTGTTTTTTCAGGCCACAAGGAGGAGAATGGGTGAGATGAACAACACACAAGCTTGTAGCTAGTGTGTGGGGGCAGCAGAGATTGCTCGTTTTCAGAGCCATGGAGAACTGATACCTTAGCAACCCATAGTGTTTTCAAAAGGTCTATGGGTGTACCAAAATTATCCAATATTTTTTTGGTTGTATATTTTTATTGGTGAAGATTTTGGAGCACATCTTCCAAAACTGCCTGGAAGCCCTAGACCCCTTAAAAATAGCTCATTTTGAGTTACCCTAGTTGTATGACAAACCCAGATGGAAAAATTTGTGATCTTGTTTAAATTCCAAATGGGTATCTAAATATGTAAAAATATCTAGTGGTTGTTTGGAATTTTGTGGGGAAAAGACCAAAAAACAGTCCCAGAAGGGCTAGTCATTTAGGCCTAATAGCAGCCGGTAGAAGCAAGTTGAAAGCCTAGGGCTTGGGAGGAAGGTGCAGACCTTTATAATGAATAAAATTACCTTGAAAATACCTACAAAACATAACCACAAACTTTAAACATGGTTAGAGTAAAGATCCTTGGCAGAGGTCTTTGGAGCCTAGCTGGAGTTTTGGGAAACTAGTAGGAGACCATCTCAAAATCAGAGACTTGGGTCAAAACCAACAAGAAACCTCAATAGGCTATACCTAGGGGGAAAGCCAATATATTTTATGCCTTAGAGGTCTAAGGAGTGTACCCTGACAAGTTACCTTGGAGGAGCCTGAGTAGAAGGGTGAGTTGAGGAGTTTGGGTGAGTAAGGGTGAATTGGAGAGCTAGGCACATGATCTCTGCATCAGAGTGGTATCAGAGCCATTATTTGAAAGATTTGGTGTATGTCAGATTGTGAAGAATCAGAAGCAAGTTCAATGCCTCCAAAGGCAATGACTCCAGAAGCCATCTGACAAATGGTGACAAAGATGATAGAAGGATTGAAGGGTACAGAAGAAAGCAGAGGAACTAGAGAGGAAAAGAAGGAGAAGGGAAAGGTTAAGACAAAATGGGGTGATGAGACTAATGAAGAAGTGGAAGATGGAGAGGAACCAACATCAGTAGTTGTGCCTCAAGATCAAAATTTATTCCTAGATGCAGTCAAATCCATTTCTAAGGACAATCTGGATGGATTACCCACATATGGAAGAAACTTCAATGCAGAAGAGTTGATACATTGGATAGAAGCTCTCAATAATCACTTTGATTACAAAGAGGTAGTAGAAGAGAAAAGATTTAATGTGGCCAAATCAAGAATGAGAGGATCAGCATTGGTTTGGTGGAATATGATGCAAGAAGAAAGGATACAAGAAGGCAAAAAGAAGATAACTTCATGGGAGCGTATGAAGATCAGACTTAAGGCACAATTCCTTCTAGGAGATTATGAAGTTCAAATTCATAAGAGATTGCAAAATCTGAAACAAAGGGAGCTAGATGTCAATGCTTACATGAAGGAATTCCATAAACTAAGCCTCAGAGCTAAGAAGCATGAGAATGAGGTGGAGAAATTGGCTAGATACATGAATGGATTGAGACAAAATATACAAGATGAAATCAGTATCCTTACTCCTGATACCGTTCATAAGTGTTTTCAGTTAGCATTAAGGGTAGAAGACAAAATCAAGAGGAGGAGTGAACAAAATCAAAAGTTTAGAGGTGGCAGATCCTTTAGAGGAAGGGGCACTTTTAGTAGAGGATAGAAAACATCAAGGAATGAAGAAAACTCCAAGCAAGAAGGTGGTGGAGACTCTTCAAGGGGGCCATTTAGAGGATCCTTCAGAGGAAGAAACAATTCTAGGGGCAGATTTGGAAGCTCAGGAAGAGGAAATTCAGTTTTCACTGGTAGATGTTACAATTGTAATCAAGTTGGCCACACAATGGGAAGGTGTCCAGAGAAAGCAACCAGCTCTTCACACTCATACATGTGTGAGAGAAGAACACAATTAGTGCAGGAAGAAGGCAATCAAAGTGTGTCTTCCCCTCTTAGCAAGGCAGGCCCAGTGACAGATGGTGAAATTTAATGCTAAGAAGGTCTTTGTTGAAGATTCCTCAAGCTCAAGAGCCACCACAAAGGAAGAGTTTGTTTATAACAACTTGTAAGTCTCAAGGAAAGATTTGCAAAGTGATTGTAGACTCAGGTTCAGCTGAGAATATAGTTTCAACTAAAATGGTGGATAAACTCAAGGTAAATAGGCTGCCACATCTCACTCCCTACAAGGTGTCATGGCTCAACTGGGGCCAACATGTCTTAGTTGATGAGAAAGCATGGGTAGACTATGAGATTGGTTAGTATAAGGACAAGATTTTATGTGATATATTGCCTATGGATGCTTGCCATTTGTTGTTGGGACTTCCATGGCAATTTCATGTAAAGGCTCAACATGATGGAGAAAAGAATAGCTATATCATTATCAAGAATGGTAAGAGGTATCAAATGGATCCATTACCTGATCCAAAAGAGGAAAAAAAATTGGGATCAAGTGTGATGATGATGAGTGGGAAATATTTTCTTAAGGTGATGAAAGAAGGAGATCAAGGATATGCTATTATGCTCAAACCTAGTGAAGAAGGTAAGGTAGATCCAATGGAAGAAGTGCCACAAGAGGTGAAGGGTCTACTCAAACAATATGCAAAAGTAATAGGAGAATATCTACCTAATTATTTGCCACCAATGAGGGATGTAAATCACCAAATAGATCTGATTCCAGGGGCAAGTTTGCCTAACAAGGCTGCCTACAAAATGACACCTAGTCAAAATGAAGAAAATTCCAAACAAGTGCAGGAGCTCTTGGACAAAGGATTCATCAAAAAGAGTTTGATTCCATGTGATGTACCTACTGTCTTAGCACCCAAGAAAGGGGGAAAATGGAGAGTGTTTACATATTCCAGAGCAATCAATAAGATCACTATAAGGTAACAGTTCCCTATGCCAAGGATAGAAGACTTGTTGGACAATCTTGGGGGTCCAAGCTACTTCACAAAGGTGGATTTAAAATCAGGTTATCATCAGATAAGAATCAGACTAGGGGATGAATGGAAGATAGCCTTTAGGACCAATGCCAACCTCTATGAGTGGTTGGTCTTGCCATTTGGCCTTACCAATGCACCTAGCACCTTTCAAAGGCTCATGAATGAAGTTTTGGCTAAGTTCATAGGTAAATTTATGATTGTATATCTTGATGATATTATAATATTTAGCAGGTCCAAAGAAGAACATCTAAAGGATGTGGAGATGGTCTTGAAGAAGCTGAAAAAGACACAACTCAAAATCAACCTTGAAAAGTGTGAGTTTCTCAAGACTGAACTTGTATATCTTGGTTTTTTCATTTCACAAGGTTGTCTAAAAATGGATCCTAGTAAGGTTGAGGCAATCCTTAGTTGGCCTACACCTAAGAATATCAATGATGTTAGGAGTTTTCATGGGTTAGCATCCTTTTATAGGAAGTTTGTAAGAAACTTTAGTTATGTGTGTGCTCCTGTGCTCAATACTATCAAAGGGGGAGTCAAGTGTCAGTTTAGGTGGATAGAGGAGGCCCAAAAGGGATTTGAGTTGTTGAAAAAGAAGATAGCTGAGTTACCTACCCTTAGGTTACCTGATTTTAATCAGTTATTTATAGTTGAGTGTGAAGCTAGTCAAAGAGCAATAGGGGCTGTTTTGAGTCAAGAGGGTCTTCCCACAACCTTTTTCTCTGAAAAGTTGAATGAAGCAAAACAAAAGTACTCTATGTATGACTTGGAGTTGTATGCCATGGTGCAAGCCTTGAAGAAGTGGTGTCATTACTTTATGCCCAAAGAGTTTGTGGTCTATACTGACAACCATGCCCTTAGTTTTCTCAATGGACATGAGAAGTTGAATCAGAAGCACCTCAAGTGGGTAGAATACCTACAATCTTACACATTCACTATCAAGCATAAGAAGGGCACCTCAAATAAAGTTTCTAATGCACTCAGTAGGAGATTCATGACCATACAAGAGATTAAATTGCACAGTGTGGGGTTGGAGGAGTTGAGAGACCTCTACAAAGAAGACAAAGATTTTGCTGATATATATGCTACATGTTCTGATTTTTCTAACACTTCTCATGTTTCCTACTCAGAGTATATGATATAGGAAGGTTTTTTGTTTAAAGGACATCTCCTTTGTATACCCCAATTCTCTATGAGACAAAAAATCATTCAAGAGAAACATCAAGGGGGTCCAGGAGGTCATTTTGGCAATGATAAAATAATGGAGCGGGTTAGTCGGTTCTACTATTAGCCCAAGTTGCAATCAGAAGTAAGGAGATTTGTTGAACAATGTGCCATATGTCAAAGAGAAAAAGGATCAGCAAGTAATGCAGGTTTATATCAGCCCTTAGTCATACCCCAAAGGCCTTGGGAATGTTTGAGCATGGACTTTGTGTTGGGTTTACCAAGAACACCAAGAGGATTTGATAGTGTTTATGTGGTGGTAGATAGGTTCAGAAAAATGGTTCACTTCATCCCTTGTAAGAGTACAAATGACACCACCTATATTGTAGGTCTTTTCTTCAAAGAAATAGTAAGAATCCATGGACTTCCAGTTAGCATTGTGAGTGATAGGGATGTTAAGTTTTTGAGTCACTTCTGGAGAACCTTATGGAAGAAGTTGGGTACTAGACTCTCATTTTCATCTACCTACCATCCATAATCAGATGGTCAAACTGAGGTGGTCAATAGGTCCTTGGGTAATCTCCTAAGGTGTCTCACTAAGCAGCATGGTCAGACTTGGGACTTGGTGATTAGCCAAGCAGAGTATGCATACAATGATTCAGTCAACCGGAGCACAGGTAGAAGTACTTTTGAGATTGTTTTTGGAATGCATCCTAGAGGTGTCTTAGAACTTAGTGATATCAGTATAATGATGCACAAGAGTGCTCAAGGAGAGAGTTTTGCTGAAGGTATTAAGGAAATTCATGACAAAGTACGACAGTCCTTGCAACAAAAATCAGAAAAATATAAGGAACAAGCTGATCAATCAAGGAGGAACTTGCAATTTAAGGTTGGAGACTTAGTTTTGGCTTATCTTAGAAAGGAAAGACTTCCAAAAGGACAGCCAACCAAATTGATGATGAAGAAGATTGGGCCACTCAACATTGTGCATAAGTTTGGCCAAAATGCCTATGAGGTTGAACTACCTCCTTCTTTGGCCATATCTCCTATTTTCAATGTTTGTGACTTGTATCCCTATAAAGTAGAATCTCAGACCTATCAGATGGATACCACATTGCAATCTGTAGAGGATTGGGTGAAGGATTTACCAGTTAGTCAACCAGTTTAGTTGGAAAGCATCTTGGATACCAAGGTGATCAAGAAGACAAGAAAGGGAATCTACAAACATTATCTTGTGAAGTGGGTAGGTCCACCTGATTCAGAGGCTATGTGGATGTTATAAGATAACATAAATCATCATGGAGTGCAACTAGCAGACCTAATAACTCAAGGGACTTGAGTTCCTTGGCCCAAGGGAGTATGGTGTAGGGCACCTAGCTCAAAGTTGTCTTTTCTTGCATTTTAGGATTTTTGTGTGAAATCAAGTTATTTTATGTTTTAATAAGGTGGAATAAGTCCTATTATTCTTTTTGAAGCCATAGCTTGGTTGTCCACACTTTTGTTGTGCTTAGGATCCAAAATTGTCATTATCTTGAAATATTGTCAAAATGTCAATTTTTGGTTTGTACCAGGTGGATGCCTGGAAACTTGCTATAATGTTTGGAAATGGTTTAAATACATTTTAGGATTCCATTTGAGTTATTTTTAAGGCCTTGAGAGCCTTGGAGTGTGTTTTTGCACTCATAGGTAAAAGTTGTCAAAATTGTCATGACAACTTTTGCATTTTTAGGCAAAAGTTGTCCATGAAGGAAATGGCATTGGAAGTTGGTTGGAACCAACTTTAAATTGTGTATAAAACATTTTAAAAATATCCAATATGAGGTTAATCAACTTTTGGTTTGCATTCCATTCATTTGCCAAGGGTTTCCTATGCTCTTTCTCACGTTTGGACTATTTTTGCTTTGAATTTCTGATTTTGTACAACCTGTATGGTCTAGTATGGTGCTCATAGTAGCATAGGAAGTTATAATTTTTTTTTACCTTTCCAACAAGTATAATATGAAGGTCTGAAGTTCTTTGAATCAAAAGTTATCACTATTTTTGTAATAGTTGCTCACAAACCCTTGAAATTTGGGGTTTTGATTGTAAAAATGTATTTTACCTGAGCAATCATGAATGGAACAAGTTCAAATCCATTGGATGGCTTGGGTAGGCTCTGTAAATATTTTTAGAGTATGCTTTTTGTGTTTTTGTAGGCCACAAGGAGGAGAATGGGTGAGGTGAACAACACACAAGCTTGTAGCTAGTGTGTGGGGGCAACAGAGATTGCTTGTTTTCAGAGCCATGGAGAACTGATACCTTAGCAACCCATAGTGTTTTGGAAAGGTATATGGGTGTACCAAAATTATCCAAGATTTTTTTGGTTGTATATTTTTACTAGTGAAGAGTTCGGAGCACATCTTCCAAAACTGCCTAGAAGCCCTAAACCCCTTAAAAATAGCTTGTTTTGAGTTACCCTAGTTGTACAACAAACCCAGATGGGAAAATTTGTGATCTTGTTTAACTTCCAAATGGGTATCTGAATATGTAAAAATATCTAGGGTTTGTTATGAAATGTTTGGGGAAAAGACCAAAAAACAGTCCCAGAAGGGCTAGTCATTTAGGCCTAATAGTAGCCAGTAGAAGCAAGTTGAAAGCCTAGGGATAGGGGGGAAGGTGCAGACCTTTATAATGAATAAAATGACCTTTAAAATACCTAAAAAACCTAACCACAAAATTTAAACATGGTTAGAGTGAAGATCCTTGGTGGAGGTCTTTGGAGCCTAGCTGGAGCCTAGCTGGAGTTTTGGGAAACTAGTAGGAGACCATCTGAAAATCAGAGATTTGGGTCAAAACCAGAAAGAAAAATCAAAAAGCTATACCTAGGAGGAAAGTGAATATATTTTAGGGCTTAGAGGTCTAAGGAGTGTACCCTAACAAGCTACCTTGGAGGAGCTTGAGTAGAAGGGTGAGTTGAGGAGTTGGGTTGAGTAAGGGTGAATTGGAGAGCTAGACACAAGATCTCTGCATCACTAGACCTACCACTGATGTAGTCGACATTACAGATTCACATGAGTCATATCAGGATGCAATAATATATTAGAGAGATGATGCAGGTGAGCACCAACGGTACATCACATGGTGGGGAGAACATACCCTAGATCCATTTCCCTAGTAGACTTTGCTAAAGGAAACCTCAGACCATGGAGATAGTTAGGGGATGGAGACAGATCAAATGCATCCAAGGAGGATTTAGATGATCAAGCTGACGACATAGAGGAATAGGAGGTAGGCAGAGATGGAGGCAACCTTGTTACCAGAAAGCAAGATCAAGATGGAGATGATGAGGAGGATGATGACAAGGACAAGGATGAGGACAAGGAGGATGAGGATAAGGAGAACATGGAGGACAAGGAGGACGTGGAGGACAAGGAGGAAGGGGATGAGTAGGAACATGAGGATGAGGACAATTCTGGTATAGTTTATCACTCTAGGGAGGATACCAGAGTCATAGATCCACCAAGTCTCCCACTGTAGGCAGAGAGGGATCCCATAAGGGATCCGAGTCCCCACCATCCCACACCTACTGTATAAAAGAATTATGAGCACTGCAAGCCTAGCAGGTCCCATTCTCAAGCAGTCCTTGTCCACGATCCCTACTAGTGAGAGGGAGATCTAGGTAACATGCCCTATTGTTGATTAACTTATGTATCTTACCTTCTTTAGATTTGATGATATAGAATGTTATTGATGATAATTTCTATCTATCCTGCAGCTGTCGTCTAGGAGTGGCGTTCTCTGATTCAGAATGTAGTGACAGACCTTATTGTGATAGCACATGTTCCTAGTTCCTCATAGATAGCGCACAGATCATAGAGGAATGTGGGATGACATGAGGACCTTTTCTTCCCTATTCAGACAAAGGTTGAGGTCCTACGAGAGATATTATGACAAGCAGAGCATGACCTAGCAGCGTCACAGAGAGAGGCAGCCACATATCAAGGGATCATAAGGGAGAGGGATCGCAGGAGCTCCTCGCGAAGTCACTCATAGTCTGTATCAGGATACACCCCTATGGGGCCACTCCCACGGCCAGATCAGGAGGGAGCATCTAGCCACCATCCTCTAGGTACTATTCCTATGGATAGGAGACGATTTTGATGTATTGATGTATGTATGATGACACTCATGATTAATTTATTTTTAATGCTTAAACAATATATGCATTGCTTAGAATTAGTAACATATTGAGTAATGAGAATGTATATCTAATTTAATTTCAATGTGATTGATATCTAATTTAATTTCAATGTGATTGATTTATCAATTCTCCATGATTAAATTGATACATGTATGAAATAATTAAATAACTATGTATTTAATTAAATTCTATGTTGATGATGTAAAAAAAGAATGTATTAAGCTTCAGAAATATATGGATAATGTGATTTAATTAACTCTAATTAAACACAACATGATATAATTTCTACTTAACACAATAAATTGTATGACATGCTAACACATATGAAATGTAAATCCATTACAATTTACATAAAAAGAATCCAAGACAAACAATACAGTGATGAAACATGCTTGTCAAGAATGAAGTAATGTAGACCAAACAATATAACATCTTTTAATCTTACATACTTTAATGAGAATTGCTAACATATTACCCAATTTTGAAGAAAAAGACATAAAGAGAGAACAAAAAGAAGATGAGAAAGAGAGAGAGAGAGAGAGAGAGAGAGAGAGAGAGAGAGAGAGAGAGAGAGAGAGAGAGACTTGGCATAGTATCTACAAAGGTGCATAGCATTCATGGGTTCATTGAGAGGCATACCTTCCACATCTGCTATCATGTAAGCACTGATCCATAGACCTCCACAATGATGTATGGTCCAAGCCAATTAGGATTGAATTTTCCTTTGTCCTCAGGTAAGGCATTCACGTTTTGTCATTTCTCATAAAGGACTAAATCCCCTATCGAGAAGGAACATTGAATAACCTTATCATTGTAGCTTCATTGAAAGTTTTATGATATGCTTGAATATGATCGAGGGTATCTATATGCTATTCATCGAGCATATCAAGTTGTTGAAGTGTTTTCTCTCTATAGGAATCATCATCCACTATGCCCCTAAGAGAAACTCTCAAAGAAGGAATTTCTAACTCCAAAGGTATAATCGTGTCAGCGCCATAAACAAGATTATAAGGGGTACAACCCATAGTAACACGTACACTCGTATGATAGGCCCACATAGCATAGGTTAATTGAGTATGCCAATCCTTATCATGCATATTTATAGTCTTACAAAGAATTTATTCAATTATCCTATTAGAACACTCAGCTTGACCATTTTATTAAGGATAGTAAGGTGTAGAAAATTTATGTTCAATATGATACTTCTTGAGAAACTTCTTCACATCATTATTTTTGAATGAGGTTCCTATATGTGGGAAAAGCTGGTCAATAGAACTTAAAATGTGAAAAATGAAGCCTAAGGAGCCTTGTCCACACACCCACAGGACTTCTTGGTGCAAGCTATGAAGTCATGAAGGATGAAACAACTTCCCAAGGTTGGTTCCATGCTTCTCTATCTCACAAGGTCCTTCAAACCAATTTCTTTGCTCTCAGATCACTGAGCAAAGTGGTTTAGGGATGACAAATGTAAGAACGAGGGATGCTTTGATTGATTTTAACATGAAATGCATCCTAAGCTATGCATGATCTTACAAATGTAATAAAATAGATTATAAGATGACAAGATTAGTAGCAAGACTATCCTAGCATGATATACTAGTCTATGATTAAGCTAAATGATAAGGAAAATACTCTAAACATGCATATTTAGATTTATTCCTATTTAAAAGAGAGACTAAATGATGAGCATAAATGATATATTAAAGCTTGGATGGATTTGAGTATAAGTATGATGCTAAAGACTTGGATGAATTTTTTTTAATATGGAGGATGGAGAGCTCTATTTATAGTAAAAATAGGGCAATGGATGTCCAGGATTGAAATATTTAATCAAGGGTCAAGTTTGAAAGTTGGGAATCCATGTTTGCAATTCTCACCAATGAAATGGTGACAATTGGCAACCTAGGGTTGGTTGAGAGATGTAAGAAGCATTAAAGGCTTGAGAAGACCTCATGGTTACCTTAGGGGGTAAGGGTTAAGGTTAGGTTAGGATTACCCATTGGATAAAGCTTTTACCAAAAGGATAAACTCTTGTGCAAAGGATTAAGGAATAACCATGGTCAAAGTAATAAATGCTTGATGAGACCCTTGGGTTATATGGAGGTTAAGTTAGGCAAAAAGTCTCTAATCATGCCACTAAGGGTTAGTTAACCATTAATGGTTTGAAGACTTTGGGGACAAATTTGTAAGAGTCCTTCCAAATTTGGGGGCATTCAACAAGTTATCTTGTTAAATGGATAAAGGCTTTAATGCATTTGGAAGACTTTCCTCCAAATTTGAGAAGTGACATCCTCAAATTTAGGGAAAACGAATGATGGATAGGTTTAGACTGATTGATTAGGTTTAGAATCTAGAAGAATTTAGGAAGGGGATTAGGATGCAAGTGGGAGATGTAGGAAAATGCAAGTGGGTGAGGAATAATAGGTTTAATTAAAATGAATTGTTTTATTTTAATTTGGTTTCAAGTGGAGGTTTTTAAATAAATTAGATTTATTTAATTGGAATTCCCTATTTAATTATATGTAAATTTAATTAAAAGGTTTAGAAGAATAGATTTAATTAAATAAAATGATTTATTCAATTAAATGACCTAAAATGGGTTAATTGAATTTAATTAAATAAATTGAGTAATTTACTTAATTAAATAGAGGAATGTGGATAATTTAATTAAATTAGATTTAACTAAATAGAGAAATGAACATTAAATATTCATTTAGGAATATAGTCATTTTTATATGTCTACATTTTGCCCCTCTTTGAAGTGATGTGTGTGCACATGTTAATTCAAAGAAAATGATGTGTCGCTAAAATTTGATTATGATCAGTGTTGTTTTTAGATTTTCATGTCATACCCCAGATTTGATATGTGATGCCCCAGATTTGATATGTGATACCCCAAATTTGATAAATGATGCCCTAGATTTGATAAACGATGTTTGATAATGCCCCCTTGGGAGTTGAATCAAAATTTGGAAAATTTGATTTGATTTGATAATTGTGTTTGCATTGTAAGATTTTGGCTATGTGGAATGCTAAAATTGATACATCTCCTGATATTGATGTGTGCGAGGGTACGAGGAAGACCACGAGTGAATTACATGCTCAATCCCCCAACCCTAATTTTATTTTACCGTATAAAAGGGGAAAAGTGCATTGTTTTGTCTCATTTGTGGTTGTTGACCTTGGAGAGAGAGACTTTTGGAGAGAAGACAAAATACCTATTCCATATTCTACGCATCGATTGGAGTGTGTTTGGAGGTATCGGAGGCTTGCCATGTATGGACCACCGGTAAGTCAACCTTTTTGACCCCTTTTTGATTTTTTATTTTGTCATCTTTAGTCATGTTTTGAATTTTAGAATGCAGTTTTTTTGTTTTAGCACATAGGGTTCATCGGTTAGCACATACAAAAAATTTCGTAGCGCATAAGGTTTTAGATTTTCGGTAGCATCCAAAAGCTTAGGGCAGCGCATAGATTTGCTAGGTTAGCGCATAGTCCTAGATTGGCACATTAGGGACACAGGGTAGTGCAAACGGTTAAACAGGTAGCGCATCGGGTAAACCTGGCACATTGGGTGCACAGGGGGTTGCATGGGTAGGGGCAAGTAGCGCGTAGGTTAGACCTAGCGCATAGGGTTAGATAGGAAGCACAAACACAGGATAGGTTAGCGCATGGGATAGGTTAAGCGCTTAGGGTAGATTAGATGGTGCATTGGAAGAAACAGATAGCACATAGAGTCAATCTAGCGCGTGGGGTAGATAGGATAGCGTGTGGAGAAAATAGGTTAGCGCATGAGTAGAATTTCAGCGCGTAGCCAAATTTAGTTAGTGCATGCGGTAGGTTTTGTGAGATAGGATGAGTTGTGAATGAGGAAAATTTATAGGATAAGGTCAATTTTGCTGGGATAGGTGTAAAGTGTTCGTTTATGTGTCTGCTATCATGGTTTTGATAGTTTGTCCAATATGAGTGATGATATAACTTGGTTTGATTTGCGATTTTTCAAGTTATTTATAGATATTAATTTGGAATTGATATGAACTTGAGTTGATTTGCATTATCTCAAGTTGATAGTGATTTCGATATGATTTTGGATATTTCGTGGAACTTGATTTAAATATGTTCAAAGTTTTTCAAGTTCTAGATATGAATATGATTGATATGAATTTGTGGAGCTTGAATTGTGTTACAAGCTGATATGGAACTTGAGTTGTGTTACAAGTTGATATGGAACTTGAATTGTTTTACAAGTTAATGTGATTTGAAACTTGAGTTGTATTACAAGTTTGATATGATTTTTGAAAACTTGAGTTGTGTTACAAGTTGATATGGATGGATATGATGTAAAACTTGATTAGATTTTAAAAGTTTTCAATTTTTTGATGTGATTTTAATTTTGATATCTATGTTTTGATGAGGAAATTGATATTGGACTTGTTTTGTTTTTTGACAGGAGCGATTGGGAGTGGTTCAGTCACATGAGTGGTTCCCTAGACCATGGGTATTAATACCACGGTTGTCACAGGCTGATCTAGAGATTATTGAGAGATGCAGCCTGTCTTCCCTACTAGATATGCCTCAATTTACTATGAATCAGGGTTTACTTACAGCGCTAGCAGAGAGATGGCATAGTGACACGAATACCTTCCACTTTGCCATAGGGGAGATTACGGTGACCCCAGAGGATTGTTACTGGATCCTACATATACTTGTAGTAGGTGCACTATTACCTTATGAGCAGTCAGAGGAGGGCGGGACAGAGGCACTTCGCTGGATATTTCATGATGACACAGTTTGTGGATATGAGATCCCTTGGCAGGATTTTTTGGATTTGGACTATGCACCTCTTCCATCGGTACTGACAGGCTTTATAGGTGGTTTCATATGTCTCGATCATAGGTCGAAGGGACTATCTGTAGGATGGGGATTAGTGCTGGAGGAGATGGTGACACAGGGTCACAGGTTCGCATGGGGATCGACTATGCTAGCCCACTTGTACAGGGACTTGCATGAGGTAGTATACCTGGGTTACAATAGTTTGTCAGCTAGCATGACACTTCTACAGGTATGTTATTGGGAGCACATTCCTGGAGCTAGGCCACAGGCAGATAGAGATAGGCATGTTGGGTGTGCATACGCATATGGATACAAGGGGTTAGTTGTCCAGCGGAAGCTAGGCAAACTTGAGTATTGGAGGAGGGTATTGGATGACATTGATATGGTCATCTGGCGACCTTATATAGATTGTGAGGTATGGGCCGAGGATGGGCTGGAGATGCCATATGTCTTCATGACCCGACTTTTGATAGGGTGGACCCTGTTTATGATCGAGAGATTTTTGGTTACTAGAGTTTTGCAGTAGTATGGTCATCAGCAGGGGATACCACAAGGGACTTGTTTGTATGCGCATCGAAGGAAAGATATACTGGATTGGGGTCCGACTATTGATAGTATAGCAGCTGTAGAGGAGTTTGTGTAGTTAATGGGCCAGATATGGGACTACACCCTTGAGATACTAGATGTTGGTATGATGGATGAGTTTGCCTGATTATTCACAGCTCGTGTCATGGTGAGGATATCAGATCCAGTGGAGATGTGGCCTGCTTTTGATGATGATAAGGATGAGGGAGGGGGAGATGGGGATGAGGGAGATGATGGAGGTGGAGGAGGACGATGAAGGAGAGGAGATCGGGGTAGGAGAGGAGACAGAGGTAGAGATGGTGGTGATAGAGGGGTGTGGGTGGAGAGAGCAGTTCAATGAGCTGTGATGGATAGAGGGAGAGGAGGCTTGGTGATTGGAGCAGGGGGTGAGGGGAGAGTAGGAGAGGTGATAGCAGTGGTGGGAGGGACTGATGAGTTGAGACAACCATCTCAGAGGAGGAGGACTGATGTGTTACCTCCACCAGCATCGAGGACAGGGGGAAGGACGTGGAGTGCATCTTCTCAGGTACCCCTTCAGATCCAAGTTCTGATGCATCGAGAGGATGCTCAGATTAGGACCCTACAGTTAACAGTTAACAGTGCAACAACTATAGGCATAGTTATTGGCACAACAACATCAGATTACCCAGCTGACCCTAGAGCATGATAATGAGATAGAGCGGCGAGGTTGAGCAGAGGAGCTCACAGCAAGCTTGCAGAGAGTGGCAATAGGTGGTCTAATGAGAGACACCTTGAGAGAACTGGCTTTGAGAGCCAAGGAGGCGGAGTATTACCGGCGCCATTATGAGGATGCGGTGCCTAGTGAATGTCATGTGCAGAGTTTTATGTAGTTGAGATCGAGTCGATCTCAAGAGACTGGGTTGCAGACGGGGAGCAGAAGTGTGACGGGGCCTCATAGATAGGATCTACCTAGAGATCTAGTGGCTGGGACATCTGTGGCGAGACCGTCTCCCTCAGGAGATAGTCATACTTGAGAGACGTTATCTCCATTTTATTTTTGATCATTGTTTTTGTTGTACTGGGCACAGACATGACAGATATTGTATATTGATCATTTGTTGAGAGATATATATGACACCATTTTCTTTTATCATGTGATGTGTTATGGATTTATGCTTTCTATATGCTTTTGCTTTATTCTATGATGTTGCAATGCTTAGATAGATGTATGTGATGAACATGATTTATGATGTTTGATTTATGAGATGTATCTTGAAAATGAGATGTATGATATGATATGCGGTGAGATGTGTCTTGAAAATGAGATGTATGATATGATATGTTGTGAGATGTATCTTGAAAATGAGATGTATGATATGATATGTTGTGATATGTATCTTGAAAATGAGATGTATGATATGATATGCAACTAATTGTAAAATGATATGCAACTAATTGTTTTTGAGCATCCTCATTCTGCATTTGTCATCTTGATATAGCCACATGTAATTTGCTTTTGATATATGTATCATCATTGAGCATTTATTGATATTTGGATATGTTGAAAATTTATACAAGCATAATGGTATAATTGAACCGTGATGACCTAAGAAAAATTTACATGATGTTTGATTTTGCAAGATAGCACAAGCATCAAGGTATAATTGAACCAGGACAACCTGAGTGCGGATTGCATATAAACAGACAAGATTAAACCATTTGTATGCGTAAAGTGGAATCATGTCTTCAGTGATATGCTATGAATCACGTCTCGAGACAAGTATCTACACAATACAAATGATCACCTCACAAACAAAAGACTAAGAAAATATTGGAGTTTCCCGATGTTTCTCTAGCTTTGAAGCATTGTGGAGAAAATATAGAGAATCCAATAAATCAAAAATTTTAAATGAAAGAAAAGTCAAAACTTTATGCAAAATGCAACATTTGATACTTCAGAAAATGATCCATCGTATTTCTTTTGTGAATCTTGTTTTTAGTGATTGATGTTGTGCTTTGTGATTTGTGTGAGCTTTTGGTTGTTGGATGTGATGTTTTGAGTTTTCAAATAGTTTTGACGATTTGAACATGCTATAAGTTTTTTACAATTATTGCCCCTAGCTAAGTTTACCTCTTTATGTGGGTATGTATAGTGATTATCAAGCCATGGTGAGATGTGGTGAAAGACTTAGATGGATAAATCAGGATAGTGACTACGCTAAGTATGTCCTAAATGGATATTTGCTAAGTGTCGGGCGATGGCCGATAGTGTTTTACTATGGAGATAAGGATATAGATATAGATAGAGGAGTTGTCCTCTCACAATAGCGCCTATTGCCATGTTTTCACCAGTTACTTTTATTGTACCTTTTTATTTGCCTTTTCTTGATTTTTTTATTTTTATTTTTATTTTTGACTTGTTTCATGCATTAGGCTACTCAAGTGTAGTATTTCTTCAAATGGATGTTGTTAGTTGGTTCGTTGAGCAGATCTCCTTCTGAAGTTGTTAGCTGATAAGCACTTGATCCATAGACTGATATGATAACATAGGGACCTAACCATTTAGGTTCAAATTTCCCTTTCTTTTCCTGATCTTGCTGACTTCTAGGATTTTCCTTGAGTACTAGGTCACCAAATTTAAAATTCCTGGGAATTACCTTGTGGTTGTAGCTTCTACACATGCATTGCTGATATGCTTTGAGATGAGTGTATGCATGTTGGCATCTTTCATCTAGAAGTTTGAGTTCTTGCAGTCGGTTAACTCGATACTCTTCATCTAGGATTAAGCCTTTCAAAGAGACTCTGAGAGATGAAATTTCTACCTCTAGGGGTAAAATTTCTTCTGATCCATATACCAATGAATATGGTGTAGCTCCCGTAGGTGTGCGGATGCTAGTTCTGTATACCCAAAGTGCTGGATTGAGTTGCACATGCCAATCTTTGCCTGCATCATTCACTATTTTCTTCAAGATTTTCAGTATTGTTTTGTTGGATGCTTTTTCCTAACCATTCCCCTGTGGGTAGTATGGTGTAGAGAAACGATATTGGATTTTGAATTTTTCACATAGTTCTCATACATCTTGGTTTTTGAAAGGTCATCCATTATTTGTGATGATGGAACTCGGGATGCTATATCTGCAGATCAGATAATTAAGGACAAAAGAGGTAATTTATTTCCCAGTTACTGTAGTCATGGGGATTGCTTCTATCCACTTGGTAAAGTATTATGTTGTAGTTATAATGAACTTGTGTCCATTTGAAGATGAAGGATGAATTTTTTCGACCAAGTCCAGTCCCCACTGACAAAAGGGCCAGGATGTTGTGAATGGTTGCAGTTCCTGTGTTCGTGCATGTATCAGATTGCCATGGATTTGGCATTTAGGACACTTCTTGGTGAAGTGGTCAGAATCTTTTTCCATTGTCGGCCAGTAATATCCCATTTGCAAAAGCTTTCTAGCAGGAGTTGTACCACTTGAATGTGTACCACAGATACCTTCATGAAGCTTGTGTAAAGTGGAGTCAGATTCATTATGATCAAGGCAACAAAGAAGAGTACCATCTAGACCTCGATGGTACAACATATCAATAGTAAGGGTATAACGGGCGTCTTGTCAGATAAAATTAAGTTTTTGGTTTCGAGATAGGTCAATGGATAGGATGTTGTTCTTTAGGTAATTGTATATCGGTCCATACAATGGAGAATCCGAACCAATCAAGGTATAGATAACATGGGATTCAGAGTGGTCATAGGCTGGGGAGAACAGTTGCTCTACCAAAAACTCGTAATGACTCTGTTGCTCTGGAATTTGGAGTAATGAAGCGATAGTAGCCATTGCATCGGTTTCTTTGTTGTTCAACCTTGGTATTTGTTCAAAGGTGATGTGTACAAAATATTGCTTGAAGTCATCCACCATTCGCTTGTAGGGTAGTAGCTAATCATCCTTTGTCTGATAGTCATTGTTGATTTGATTGATGATTAGTTTTAAATTTTCATAGACTTTTAACTTTGTGATTTTCTATTCTACGACCATTTTGATGCCTATAACCAATGCCTCATATTCAGCCACATTATTTGTGCATGGGAACATAAGCCTATATGATCTTGGTATAGTGTGTCCTTTAGGAGTAATGAATAGAATGCCAACACCTGAACCATGTTGTGTGTAGGATCCATCAAAGTATAGGGTCCATTGTTTGGTATAAATAGCAAGAACATCTCTATCTAGAAATTCAATCTCCATAGTTTGTTTTCTTGGTAGCAGTGCTTCAACCAGCTGATCTGCAATTGCTTGTCCTTTGATAGCTCGTCGTTCTGTGTAGTGGATATCAAATTCACTGAGAATCATGACCCATTTAGCCAATCGACCTGTAAGAGTTGCTTTGCTAAGTAGATATTTGAGGGGATCAATTTTTTCCACTAGCTTAATTGTGTGTGCTAGCATATAATGTCACAATTTCTGGGAGGTGAAGACTACTGTTAGACAAGCCTTCTTAATAAATGTATAGTTGAGTTCATATCCATTCAATGCCTTGTTGATGTAGTATATAGCTATTTCCTTTCCTTGTTGATCTTCTTGTGCCAATAGTGCCCCCAGTGATATATCTATTGTTGAAATGTATAAAATGAGTGGCTTTCCTACTATTGGTGGTACTAGAACTGGTGGGTTTATCAGATACTATTTGATTTCATAGAAAGATTCTGCACATTTGGCTTCCCATCTGAATGGTACATTTTAATGTAACAAATGATTGAATGGTAGGCTTTTATCTACTAATTGAGCAATGAATCGCCTGATTGATTGGAGCCATCCTTGTAGAGATCTGAGTTGGCTGATGTTCTTTGGTAGTGGCATCTCTATGATGGCTTGTACCTTTGCTGGATCCACTTCAATACCCTTAGTTGAGACTATGTATCCTATTAACTTGCCTAATGTAACCCCAAAGACACACTTCATAGGGTTGAGCCTGACTTGGAATTTGTCCAATCGATCAAAAATCTTTGCTAAGATGCTTAGGTGTTCCTCTCTGGTGAAGGATTTAGCTAGCAAATCATCCACATAGTCTTCCATGAAGGTATGCATCATGTCATGGAATATTATTGTCATTGCTCATTGATAAGTAGCTCCTGCATTCTTTAAGCCAAAAGGCATAACATTCCAATAGTACGTTCCCCAAGGGCAGGTAAACATTGTTCTATCTTGATCTTCTGGGGCTATTTTTATTTGATTATAGCCTAAAAAATCATCCATTAGTGAGAGCATTACATGGCCTGCTATGAGGTCTACAATTATGTCAATACTGGGCAAAGGAAAGTTGTCCTTTGGATAGGATTTGTTGACATCTCTAAAGTCAGTACATATTCTGATACTATCGTCTGATTTTGATACTAGTACTATGTTGGAAATCCATTCTACATAGTCAATGGGTCGAATGAATCCAACATCTAATAGTTTCTTTAATTCAGCTCAGACCATGAGTGCCACCTGTGGATTCATCTTTCATAGTTTTTGCTTAACTGGCTTAACTCCTGGAGTAATGGACAAGTGATGCATGATTAAGTGTGGATCAATTCCGGGCATATCTGTGTATGACCAAGCAAAGTTGATTTGCTTTTCTTTAAAAAAATTGATAAATGCTAATCTTTCTTCCTCTGTCAGAGATTCTACCAGGTGTATGTTTTTGGCTACTTTTGTAGTACCAATTTTGATTGATTGAGTGGGCTCAATCAATATAGGTGATTGCTCATGGTAATGCTCCGGAAGAGTGTCAAGTCTCCCATCTTTAGGTTCCTTAAAAAGGTTTTCACCCTCAGATGCGTCCTTTATTTTTAGTTTTTTGTGATCCATAGCTACCATTGACTGGTTTTCAGCCATAAATCTTTTATTTGGTTCATTTTTGTGACTAAGAGACTTGGCACTCCTTGGGTTGTAGACATCGTTACTTTGTTCACTAGTAGAGCCTGTTTCTGGGGTAACGGTACATAGGTAGTGGATAATAGATTCATTATTTGGGAAAATTGGTATATCATGTATTTTGGGTTCATCCTAGTTGATGAGGTCAGGAAAGACAAGTGGTAAGGAATCATTTGGTGGATCAAGGTCTGCTACTGTAAGTGTTAAGATGGAGGTTTCATCATGATTGGTTTTGGTTTTAAAGAAGTCAGGGATTTCATCAAGGTCTTCAATGGTATCATTTTCCATATAGACTCGCTCATAATGTCGCTACTCGTTTGCCATGGCTTCATAGATATTTTGTGGACCAAATTCAAGTGGTTGATACTCTGTGTTGCATGCTTCTTTAGAAATGGGTGTATGATTGCTATTTTCTGCAATATTATCAAGAATATTAGAACAACTACCCCATTCATATTCATTGGAATCAGTCTCAGAGGTATCATCCTAGATTCTATTAGTGTTGTGAACTGGTATGTTGTATGGTGAGAATAGGTCCTTAATGATTGATACCAGTTTGATAGTTTTCTTTGATTTTGTGTCGGATCCTACTTCTACCTTTTGTATTTGCTCATATACTATTCCTCCTTGGGGTGGAATAATGGTATCAGGAGATGATTCTATTTTTTTAGATATTGGTGCTTGAATATGAGCTACCGTTGTAGATGTTGCCTTCTTGTGAATGATGAGCTTCCCTTGATGTTGCTTCTTTTCTTGATGTTCACGTTCCTTACAGATTGTCTCTGCTGATTCAAATAGTGCTTCTTGCTAGAATTCTTCTTTGTACTTCTTCTTTGCTTTCCACTAAGGTTTTGGATTCTTGCGTGGTGTCTTTCTTGGTAGGAGAGTGAGTTCACAACCCAATCCTGTTTTGTCCCTACTGAGCTATGAAGGAAGATCTATTGGTTCAGTGACTCCTTCTTTGCACTTTCCAATAGGTCCTTTACCATTATATCCCATTTGTTGCATGATTAAGTAGCCCTTTCCATTTAGGTGTGTTGGTATAACTATTTCCAGAGTAGCTGCTCTACTATCTTCTTCTTCATCTTTGTATAACTAGCTAAGGATGTCCTTTTCCTCTGATTCATGTTCTAGAGTGCTGAGTTGGATGAATGTACCATCAAATTTGGTGATGGGATGAGTTACCTGATGTGTTGATGTTGTAGGTAATCCATGAGATCTGGGTGAGGTTGGTAAGTTAGCCAAACACATGGGTTCCAAAGAGTATTCCCACATGCCTTGTTCTCTGATCTGTATTTTCTACTTGAAATTTCCAAGTAGTGAGTCAAACTTTTCCTGTTTAAGATCTGATGTTGAGGATCTCTATTTTTCCCTATTATGGGGAACCAAACTATCCTGGGCTCCCCCCATTGCATTACAATATTGAAATGGATTGTGATCAGCAGATATAGAGACCTCTTGTCCGTTATAGGGAAATTTGACACACTGGTGATACGTAGAAGGTACTTCTTGCATTTCATGTATCCAGGGTCAACCTAATAAGATATTGTATGTGAGGTCTATGTCTAAGACCTGACACATAGTATCTCTTTATATGGGTCCAACTTGAATTGGTAACAATACTATTCTTTTAGAGGATCTTTCCTCATCATCATATGCCTTTATAGTATTTTTTTGCATGGATCAATAGACTCCTCTGAGAAGCCTAATGCATGGATAAGTTTTAAGGTACATATATTAAGTCCAGCTCCTCCATCTATCAAGACTCATTTTACTCGGTGTTTATACACTATGACTTCAATATGGAGAGGAGTGCTATGTGGATGGCTTAATGAGGTATTATCATGCTCCAAAAAAGTGAGATTATGAGGCCCCGTCATATGAGCGACCATGGCTTGGAATTTTTTAGCATCCAGATCTTGAGGAACATTCATTTCTAATAAGGCTTGTTCCAATATGTCTTTGTGTTTTGGCAAAAGTTTTAGCAACTCTAGAATAGATATTTGAGTAGGAGTTTTGCGTAGTTGGCTGACTAGATCATATTGAATCTTGGGTACTATGTTTGTCGTTGACATATGTCCCTTTAAGACATATTTTTGAGCTCTGGTTGTTACGTTGACAGATTTGTGTTCATGCTAGTCTCAAATAGTGATAACATTTACTTGATTGTCTGTAGCTGATATGTGATTGATAGTGTTATTGTAGATGTGGTTAATACGAGCCCCATGGGTATCGTTTGAAGTTGAAGCTCCATCTTTGTTGTAGTTTGGAAGAGGATTCTTAAAGGCTCCATGGTCACCATTTGTCTTGAGACCATCCACTGTTAAATATCCTCTATCAATCATGTCTTGAACAATGTTTTTCAATCTCATGCAATCATTTGTTTGATGACCTTTGTTGGGATGGAAATCACAAAAGTGAGTCATTCCACCAGTGTGGTTTGATTTGTGGTTCATAATTGCTGATCATGGGTAAAGAGATAATTTTGTTGGCTAGGAGTTCTCTGAATGCTAATTCCAGTGATTGACCTAGAGGTGTGTAGACGCGTTTTTGAAAATTTGTGGTATTACCTCGCGAATTGTTATTAGGTCCTCAATTTGTGTTATTGTTTTGCACATTGTTGGTGTGGGTTGACCTTGATTGGTATTCAGTACGCAAGTGTTAGTGTCTGGGTTATTACCTTTGGGATTTTTGGTAGCTTGGGGATTCCCTGATAATGCGAGCACTAGTTGTTTATATTTTGGATCATGTGGTTCATTGCCTCCTTCATTTCCATTGTTCTTATTTCTGGTCCAGAATCTAGATTTGTCTAAGTTGTTGTTATTTTGGTTATTATAGTTCAATGAACCTGTTCCTTCTTTGAAGAATTTGAGCATTCCTTTTTTGACACATGCTTCTTCTACTTGAATGTCATTTTCAATCAATTTAGTGAAAGATGGTATGCATTGGAGCTTGAGCCTATAACTCATCTCACTATTCAAGTTATCAATAAAAATTTCCATTTTCTCCTTTTTAGGAATATCTCAAGGATATCATGAAACCATACGTCGCCAACGTTGAAGGAATACCATGAATGTTTCATTGTTTTCTTGTTTTGTGTTACAGACATCTAGCATGGTGATAGCATGTTGAATGTTATAGGAATATTGTGTTATGAATTTGTTGACGAGTTCATCAAATGATCTGATGGGAGGTATGATTTTCGATAGCCATTCCATTGTTTGTCCCCCCAAGCTTCTTGGGAATAACCTCATCATGAGAAAATTCAAGACTCATCATGTAAAATTCTCAAACATGATCATCGGGATCGCTTTTTCCATCGTATTTATCAAATTTAGGAACATCTGAGTCTGGAGGAAAAGGGACTGTAGCATCGGAATTAGGAATCATCACAAGATAAGTAAGTAGATCAAAACACTAGACATGATAACTCAATCAAAAGAACACTCATTGCAAATGAACCTAATTCTAAGCACACTCAATAGTGGTATGAAAACAAAGCATTCAAAATGAAAATTATGCAAACCAGATGTAGAATTGAATACTCCTTCCATGCGGCTCCATTGTTGTTGTTTCCTCTTCAATGGGTTTGTGGATCTCACCTACAAGTGCACACACAATTGAAAGAAAGATTGATGAAAATCTCAAGAGTACTAGAAGCGTAAGTTCGGTAGTTTGATAAAAATTCGGATCAGGTTTGATTGAAAATCATCCAATTTATAGAGAAATTGGATAAATGACAAGATTGGCATGTTGCAATTCAAATGGAAATTGCAAATCAATATGACAAATTATGACAAATTATGCACTTTCCATGCACAATTTGATTGATTGTTAATTGATGACAAATTATGACACATTCCATGTCAAAATTGATTGATTATCAATTATGACAATTTCATGACAAATTGAAATGTCATTCCCATAGAATTAGGAGATGAAATAGGAGGGAAAAGAAATTAGAAATTAAGAAAAATTAGAAAATTGAAATTGATGACAATTTAGGAATTAGAAATTGATGGAAATTAGAATTTAGTGAATTAATCAATAATTTTTCATTTATTAATTAATTCACAAAGAGGAATAATTAGCCAATTAAATTAATGTTTAATTGTAATGAGAAAACTTAGGATAAATAAGTAATTTATTAATCCTAAAGGAAGAAATGACGCACAAGGTTAAATGATTAAATCATGAAACCCTAGAAGGTGAATTAACAATGCGAGGATGACAATTAGGTCCTGATTGAAGATAATTAATGTCGATCATGATTTTGGATTGATAAATGACCAATGCGATAAACAATTTGATTGAGAAATGCGCCAATTGACGAGGAACAATGACAAATTGATCCAAATTGACATAATTGAGACAGACAACGATCAATGACAAATCGATCGCAAAATGACAAGATTGACAAAAAAGAAAAGAATCGATGACAAAATAGATTGCAAGACAACAAGATTGAAAATGACCACGATCAATGACAAATTGATCGCAAAATGACAAAATCGAACAATGACAACGATCGATGACAAATCGATCACATGATGACAAGATTGAAAAGAGGACAAAACCCTAATTAGGATTGATGATGTCCAAAATGATAAGATTGATGAGAGGACAAAACCCTAATTAGGATTGACGATGTCCAAAATGATGACAAATTAGCACGCACATTGATGCAACAAGATAAAATTGATCAAAATCATGACTGGATAATGTTGTAGACAAGACCAAATTTGAGGACGAGATGATTGAAGAATGTAGAAGAATGACTCGATGCTCGCAAATGATAAAAATCAAGTGCGTGACATAGGAGAAATGTTAATGCGACGCAAAAACCTAAAATGAGGCAATGCGCAATTGTTAAAGTATGACTTCGCAAGCGTTGACCATTTTTGGGTGTCTACAGGGACCATGTGCAATCTTCTATCAAATGGATAAGGAGAAATTTCATTGAGTGAATACCATACTGTTGTCCCTTGTTGCATGTCTTGCATTTGTCTTTGTAACATTTGCATTTGTTGAGTGAGGGCAACCAAAGGCGCATTGTTTTGCCGAGGGAAGAGTTCTTCCCTTGAATTGATCCTAGGTTGAAATGGTGTGTGGAATGGTATGTTTTTCTCGAGAATTTTTTTCTTAGGGATGTTTTGTTCTAGGATATTTTTCTTGGGGATATTTTTTTCACGATCACATGCTTCTTTTTCTCTCTGTCATTCTTGATATTCGTAATGTTGAGAGCCAGTTTTAAAAACGTCGACGTCTAAGTCCTCTAGAAGTTTAACTCCTTTGCTTGTGAGCATGAGCAAATATTTTTCTTTGTCATTTTCCATGATCCTTTCCACAAGTTTTTGAAACGAAGCACTTTCTTGGCACTCCTGAAGAAGTTCTTCAGAAATTTCAGTGTCCTCTAGGTGTGGAGCTTCAAAGGGATTAGATAATCTTTGATTCATGCTTGATTTTGGTGGTGCTTCGCTTTGTTTGTTTTGTTGAGAGCGAGTGATAATAGGCATTTAATAGAAACTTTATGTGACAAAGGGGACAAAATCCTCTTCAATATGTTGCTCAGGGGTTGGTGGTCGTAACCTTGGGAAGTTATAAGTGATGCACTCGTCAGGAAAGAATGCAGGATTGATCTTTCCTCCTCGATTGATTTTTTGATTGAATGTGGACTTTTGACATAATGCTCTAATCTTTAAAGGTTCCTTGTCAAACTCGTTTGATTTGTTCTGAATATAGAGTCATATGTGATGAAGGAATGTTCTATGAGATTTGAAGAGTTGATGATTGATGTATACAAATTTATTTCTTTTGACAAATTTGGAAAAACTTGGTTGTTGTTTCTTCAACATGGTGTTACGATAAATATTCTTTCTTCTTAGAATATGAGGATTATTCATGCATAAGTGATAAATGGTTTCCTTTTGAATTGGTTTGGATTCAGTTTATCATGTTTTGAAGACTTCAAGTTTTACTTTATCAAAGTGAAGGTTTAGATGCCCCCTCATGACAACGGGCCTTTCACACGCTAACTGATAAACCTTATGCGCTATTTTTTGACTCCTACGTGCTAAGCTGATGCTTCCACATGCTAGACTATTCTTAAAACACACTAAGTTATGACTATGGGTTTTGGATTCTTGGTAAAGCATTACTGTTAAGACTTGATGTGCTAAAGTTTAGTTTTAATGCGCTAAAAGATAGTTCACATGAACTAAGAGGTTGTTCTTACGTGCTAGACTGCCCTGATGTATTGATTTGGTTGTTTTCTGTGATTTTTGGATCTTTGTTTTGAATTTTTCAGTGTTGATAGATGATTTTCTGAAGTAACAAATGCAAACACAACACAAAATACATAACCATTTTTGCCTAGTCTAAACAATAAGTGTATATCTGTGAGGATGTGTTCAAATCCCCAATGTTTTAATAGGTTTGGATACAAAGAATACACTTCAGAAAAAAGACTCTTTATTCAAAGGTTATAAGTAATATCATAGCCCACTAGTCTCGATACTCCGTCAGCTCAAACAGCCATGTCACCCCCTAGGGGATGCCCATTTTTTTGCCTTTTGCCAGAAATTAACTCAAAGTGAATTGCTTCACAATTGAGTAGTTATCTTGGGAGATATATGGTGAGTAATCTTGCAGGTAGATTCTTCCCCACCCTTGCACTATGATATTATAAATGTCTGGTCATTGACTCGGCTTAAAGTTTCTATGCTAAGGTTCATAATCAGGCTTCATGTTCGGTCTTCAATGATAAACTCCCTCGGGAGGCTTCCCAACCTTTAGAACAAAGGCTTTATGTATCTCAAGGATACTGGGGGAAGGCTAATCACTGAGCAAAACCATTGAAGGGACTTTCATCAACCTCCACTTTTGATTATAGTGGGTTGGAACTCATGGCAAAAAAGTCGTTCCCCACTTAGGTCGTTCATGCTAGGATAGTCTTGCTCAGCCTAAGGATGACTAAAACCATGGAACCATGGAACCAACCTTGGGAAGCTGAGTCATCCTTCATGACTCCATAGCTTGCACCAAGAAGTCCCATGGGTGACTCATCTTCCCAAGGTTGGTTCCATGGTTCTCTATCTCACAAGGTCCCTCAAACCAATTTCTCTGCTCTCAGATCACTGAGCAAAGTGGTTTAGGGATGACAAATGTAAGAACGAGGGATGCTTTGATTGATTTTAACATGAAATGTATCCTAAGCTATGCATGATCTTACAAATGCAATAAACTAGATTATAAGATGACAAGATTAGTAGCAAGACTATCCTAGCATGATATACTAGTCTATGATTAAGCTAAATGATAAGGAAAATACTCTAAACATGCATATTTAGATTAATTCATATTTAAAAGAGAGACTAAATGATGAGCATAAATGATATGTTAAAGCTTGGATGGATTTGAGTATAAGTATGATGCTAAAGACTTGGATGAATTTTTTTAATATGGAGGATGGAGAGCTCTATTTATAGTAAAAATAGGGCAATGGATGGCCAAGATTGAAAGATTTAATCAAGGGTCAAGTTTGAAAGTTGGGAATCCATGTTTGTAATTCTCACCAATGAAATGGTGACAATTGGCAACCTAGGGTTGGTTGAGAGGAGATGTAAGAAGCATTAAAGGCTTGAGAAGACCTCATGGTTACCTTAGGGGGTAAGGGTTAAGGTTAGGTTAGGATTACCCATTGGATAAAGCTTTTACCCAAAGGATAAACTCTTGTGCAAAGGATTAAGGAATAACCATGGTCAAAGCAATAAATGCTTGATGAGACCCTTTGGTTATATGGAGGTTAAGTTAGGCAAAAGGTCTCTAATCATGCCACTAAGGGTTAGTTAACCATTAATGGTTTGAAGACTTTGGGGACAAATTTGTAAGAGTCCTTCCAAATTTGGGGGCACTTTATCTTGTTGAATGGATAAAGGCTTTAATGCATTTGGAAGACTTTCTTCCAAATTTGAGAAGTGGCATCCTCAAATTTAGGGAAAAGGAATGATGGATGGGTTTAGACTGATTGATTAGGTTTAGAAGAATCTAGAAGAATTTAGGAAGGGGGTTAGGATGCAAGTGGGAGATGTAGGAAAATGCAAGTGGGTGAGGAATAATAGGTTTATTTAAAATAAATTTTTTTATTTTAATTTGGTTGCAAGTGGAGGTTTTTAAATAAATTAGATTTATTTATTTGAGATTCCCTATTTAATTAAATGTAAATTAAATTAAAAGGTTTAGAAGAATAGATTAAATTAAATAAAATGATTTGTTTAATTAAATGACCTAAAATGGATTAATTGAATTTAATTAAATAAATTGAGTAATTTACTTAATTAAATAGAGGAATGTGGATAATTTAATTAAATTAGATTTAATTAAATAGAGAAATGAACATAAAATATTCATTTAGGAATATAGAGATTTTTATACGTCTATAGTTCCATTATTTGAAACTAAGGCGGAAGGCATCCCAAATCGAGAAATAATGTTTTCCAAAATGAATTGACAAATTACTTTAGTGGTAGTGGATCGATGAGGAATGGCTTCTTTAATACCTTAAAAATGGTCATCTAAACCATGAGCCCCTAATCTCAACAACATCACTAAGGTCCTTACCAAAGGCAATTAAATCAATCTCGAGCACACAATTAATTCTTTAATCATCAAATGTCACATGGCAAAATCATTCACTCAATATTAATTAAATATTTATTTAATTAATTAAATCATTCCAAGTAAATCATTTTTAAACAATTATCTTATTTATTTAATTGAATATCCTAGCATATTTAATTAAATAAATCAATTTGCCATTAAATCATCAAAAAGAGGAATTAATTCAATTAAATAAATCAATTGAGCACAAATCTTCAAAAATGGAAATAAATCAAAAAAGGAATTAATTGACCAAGAAAGAATAAAAAAATTGAGAAAATAAATCAAATGGAAATCAATCTTGAAAAACAAATTAAAAATTGATAAATAATCTCAAAGAAAGCAATTAAAACAATTAAATCTCAAAATTGAATGAAATAGAGAATAAATCATTTTTTTTTTTCTGATTTTAATATTAAATTTAGTTCAACTTCCTTTAAAGCTGATAAAAGCATCCAATCACATCAATTCACCTGGATTGTGCTTCCTCTTGGAAAATCGTGACCGCTCATCATCATTTGATCTTAGCCATTGATATCTTTATGAATTTTCTATAAATTCAGGCTCATCTCTCATTCGAAAGGAGGTTGGAGAATACATCGTTATTATACTGTTTTTGCTCTAGGCTCAAATCATTTAGCTTAATATTGAAAAATCTTGTTAGATTAATATTGCATCCATCTAGCATTCATCATGTTCGTATAGATAAAATCCTTCGTCTTGATGTTGTCTAGTCACTAGTATTGCTTATAATATGAGAGCAATCATATACTTGCATCTTTTAGAAGGCAATAGGTTGATTTGTTGTGGTTTATTATTCATTGATTATATCTGATTAACCATGCATGTAATGACTTGATTGAAGTGTTGTGCTTATAGATACAGGTCCACTTTTCACACACACATTTCTGGCACCCACCATGGGGCAGAAGACTACATTTTTCGGCCTTCAAAGACTGACTTTTTATTTTTGTTATTTTTCAGGTTTTTCGACTTTTCATATTTTTGGTCATACAGCCTTTGTGTCATCTCGTACGACATTTCTCACAGGCTAAAATGACAAACTGAATGTATCGTATGAGCAGAAATCCTCGGTCGTGCGAGAAGAAATCCTCTATCGTACGAGCATAAATCCTCTGTCGTGCAAGAAGCAATCCTCTGTTGTACGAGCATAAATCCTCTATTGTACGAGCATAAATCCTCTGTCGTACAAGAAAAAATCCTTTGTCATATGAGTAACTAATTTGTCATTTTTTTTTCTATTTTTACTCATTCGGTTTGGTGAAAATTGTCGTATGGTCAGGTGAGAATACTCATACGAGTTACTGTTTTGTCGTATGAAAAATAGGGAGTTTTTGTTTAGGATTTTTCTTGAAATAAGGCTTGTGGAAGGTCAATATATATGGAATATAACATTTAAGTGATATTTCCTCTTCTTTTCTCTCTTTCTTATACTTTACATTATATTCCATATATATTGTCAGGATGTTTGAGAGGGGTTTTGGATCTCTAGGAGTTACAATGCAAAATCTAGTTTTTGGAGGATCCTCCAAATTTTAGACTTAGTCAAATTTTAGGGCATTTCAATATCAGGATTGAAAAATTTGTAACCAAGATTTGAAATTATGCTTGTGTAAGCCCACCAAGAGATTTTATATTTCACTAACTTTTTCTTCTTCCAGGTTTCTAACAATTTCTTGCAGGTTGGAGGAGTTAGATTAGGATTTGTTGAAAAACAAATTACTTTTCAGGGTTTTTCTTGAATTAAATTTTGATGATACTGACGCTAACCCTAAATTATCTTTTGTCTACTTGATATTTTCATAGCCTAACCAGCTTCTTGCAGAACACTTGTCAAAGAATTTATCAGTCAAACACATGCCTATCAAAGAATGAAAACAACATGACTACTGATGCATTGTTTTTGCAGGTTGCCTAAAGAGAAAATCAGCCAAATATCATGTATTCTTTAAATTCATTTTTAGGCACTTAAATTGCTATCTGGTTAATGAAAAAATCTATCTTTTGTGTTTTCAAAAAAATCTAAGAGGTAGGAGAGTATGCTCTTGTCTTTTACAGACAATCAGAAATCTAGACCCTTCAAGCTTTTTTCTAAGTTTTGAGATTTGTGTACCTTTAGCGGGCCTGTCATAGTGGGAAAAAGTAATCACCTTGTGAGAATGACCCAAGTGAGTACAGCTGGACCTAAGCATTACAACTCACAAAAATATGATTAAAGTCTCAGAGGATGGGATTATTTGAGTTTTCTCTTTGAGATCTTGCATATCAGACATTTTGTAGGGCCTCACGATCTCAATCATGTTTACATGACTACAACTTGTTTTGGTACCTTGTCGGGCTATAGGCCTCAATCATGCTTGTGTGACTTCATGGGGTAATTTCAAATGGAATTCCTGATTAAGAACTATAAGATAGAAGCTACCCGATTCACCTCTAAAAGGTTGATAATCTTTGTGCAAGAGAGATAGTAACTCTCCCAAGACACTTACCATATTGTTCCCCCATTAGCATTTGGAGTCGGCTAATACGGTGTTGAGAATCCATTGCATGAGACTCAACGGTTGTATTTTGATTAGCTATTGGGTGTGTACCTAGGTCAGTAAGCAAAGGTTTTCTTCTCTAAGCCAACTTCCATAGGGTTAGCGTGCTATGCTTGAAATATTATATATCTTGCGTGTTTCCTATGTTTTCATCCCTAGAAATTAAAAATGAAATACAAAAACTAGAGAAAACAAATCAAACAGATCAAATAACTCAGTGATAAACTCTGTCTGTGTCGAAATTGGTCTATCCATGTCAAAAATCATCCCATCTCAAAAATTGTTCATACTCAGTTATCATACTTAGCCATTGAAAGACTCAGAATTTGTCTCTGCTCTGTGAATAATCATACAAGTCTGCTGAATTGTCATCCTGCACCAAATTCTGTGTCCTACGAGTATACTAAATTGTCGTCCTGTGTCCAATATTGTGTCATATGAAACTAAACAGTCTGTCGTCCAAAGCTAAATCCTATGTCGTATGAATCAGAACTGAATAAAATTATCTGTCGTCTAGGACCTACCCATTTGTCATACGGTACAAGGTAGCAACTCGTACGAAACAAAATGGTTGTCATCCTGCACTTGTTATATTGTCGTACGGCTTCAAAAATATAGTCGTACGAGTCTCTGATTCTGTCAGTTGAGAACAATCAAAACCTGTCCAAAACAGTTTTACAGTGAGCCCAAAATTGGTTATCATCTTCCTGAGCATACAACAACCTTGATAGTGTACCTCTATAGTTATGTTGCATGATTTTTTTGATCATTTCTCAGCTTGTTCAAACGAACATTTTATCAAACTTAAGTCAGCTTGGATAACCTCTTACACTGGATAGATCGTTCCTGAAACCAGACCAAATCTTAAGTTACTTCTCTTAATTACTATGTTAAACGAAATACTAGCTACAATTTGATCTTGACTTCTGCAACACATTTTGCTCTCGGTCCTGTTGGTTACAAAATGCCTATTCAAACAAGAAACTCTCGCAACAAAAGAGACAAAGAAAAAGACACACCCTTTTCTACCAATGACAAACCGTTTTACAAAGAAAATCCTTTTTACAATAAACCATCCTCATCACAGATACCATCCTCATCACAGATACCAGTCTACAATATACCAATCTTTGGTCAGCCCTTATCTCCCACCATGTCTGGGGAAAGACAAGAAAAAGAAGCTAGAAAAGAAACACCCACGTAGATTTCAATAATCAAGCCACTGACAGTGATTCATCAATTGAATCTGAGCTCCCTAAACCTCCTGAAGATGAAGTACATAGGTGTCAGAATAATAAAGAATTCTGGAAAATGATGAAGGTCATCATGGCTAGGGAAAAGGAAGACTATTTCCTAGAATTAGCAAAACAAGGTGCCAAACTCCCTACTAGTTATAATGTGGAGACCCTCGTTACTAAAGAGGAAGATAAACCATGAGGAAAAATGAGAAAACAGATGCAACCACTACAAACTGTAGTCACAAGAATAGAAAACAAAGATAAAACACCAAAACAATATTCTTTGGACACAATATGCCCATTCCCATTTGACAAAAACCTTTACATGTCTCCATTTCCTTCATGTGTTGAGATCCCAAAATTTGATAAATATGATGGTACCTCTGATCCTCAAGATCATGTTAGAGAGTTTTGTGCTACTTGTATGGAGTTTATGCATGATCAAACATACCTTATGCACCTTTTCCCAAGGAGTTTAGGGGGTCAAGCAATGGAATGGTTCACAAGCCTACCCAAAGGAATAAAAATGTTTGAAGAACTAATCCAACTATTTTTACAATAATACTCATACAACATTTGTCACCCAGTCACTATGATAGATCTTTGCAATACTAGACAAAAGATAGGAGAACCCTTTCTAACTTTCCTACAACGATGGAGAAAGATGTTCTCTAGATATTCACGGACCATCCCAAATCTTGAGAAAATGGACATCTTCGTCAACAACTTAGTCCCTGAATTGAAATACAGTGTCCAGATGCAAGTACACCCTTCATTCAACAAAATGGTAGATAATGCCCTCAAAATGGAAGATGTACTTATCAAAAAGGGAGATATATCACTTTGGAAAGAAACATCGCAAGGTTCTAGCTCTAAAGAAAAGAGTAAATACAGGAAATATAGCGAAGACAGCAACAAGAATGTTGTTAGTGATGGAGTGGTAGATACTGTCCAAGTGAAAACAAAATCCACAATATTTAATTTGGCCAGTGGCACACAAGCACTCAAGGTGGCTGAAACTACAATAGAGAATCCCCCAAAGAAAACAAGAGAGTGGTTTAAAGACAAACCTTGGGTCTCAAAACCTAAACGTGATTTTACTCCTTGATGGGATGGGGTTAGGGATAGACTAGCCTAGTCTATGCTCTTGGATCCTTTCCTTGCATCACCTGGTGTTCTCCACACACTCTAGGGTCTCTAGGACTTTCTTAGCTTGAGGAGTCCCCTAACCTTTCCCAATCCACCCACCAATGGGTTGCAATGCTTCTGCTAAGGTCTCACCTACTCATGAGACTCAAAACCCCTTACTATGGCTAATAAGGGCTAGGCTTGTTCTACACCTTCCAAGGTCTTAGCAAGGTTATATCAGGTCTAATTCATGGTCTTTCCACCCATTCATGTTCCCCCAAGAGGTTTCAAGCCTTCAACCCCTTACCGATTTCACTATTTTGTGTTTTTACGACAAAATAGGGCTACAAGGATTAGCACCAATTAGGCCTCCTACCTGGTCCTTTAGGGCTCCCTCTCACAAATGATGTACAAACAACCCAAACACCCAAAATGGACTACCATTCATTTGGCAAGGGCTCAAGGATTTTCTAGGTTTTAGGCCTCCAAGTGGCCGTACAATGCCCTAGGTAGATTTTAAGGTTTTTAAGGGTTTTTAGGAGGGTTTTTAGGGCCTACCAAGGACACAGTGCAGGTTTGTTGTTCTTTCCACCTTGTCTAGATTGGTGGAAGCTTCTCCTACACCCCTCTCCAACTCCTCCAAAGGGTGCTCTCTTCTTTGACCAACCTTGCTCTCCAAGACCTTTGTAACTTAACCCTTCCTAGCCGGGTACTGTTCAGTCTCGCCTAGGATTGGGTCTCTTGATGGCCTCCCTAAATTTTTGAGGGCCTTTCTTGCTTTGTAGTATGGTACAAGGTCTTCACTCTCATTCTCCATGGTTTCATGGTGGTTCCACAATGGGGAATAGAGTTATGCAGCCATTTACACAATCCTGTCCAAAACTGGATAGTAAGAAGACAACTTATGAAATATTTACATGCACACCACACTTACAAACTAAAACCTAGTCTAAATGTTTGAAATGAAAGAATTTACACCATAGAAGACACTCCACATAGTTTTACATGCAAATCAATCCTTTAACCAGCTCGGTTGCTTCATTCAAACTGACTAGTAACCAAAATGCAGTCACAGTCAGGTCTCTTTACTTAGGTCATACAATATCTGACATCCAACCCATTAACTTAGGGTTTGGAAATACTTATACTACCCATACCTCAGTATGTGTGCCCATACTAGGGTTTTCCATGTTAACCTAAAGAATTTGACATCAGGGTGGAAAAGTTGCTTGACAACTTTTAAAAGTTGTCATGCAACTTTTGAGCAACTTTCCCAATGTTGCTTTTCATGACTCCTAGACCCACATTGGGCATACCTAAGGACACCACCATGCTATGAGGGACCCCTAAACACCTCAAAGGCACACATACCCTCAAATTTCAAGAAAATTTCAATCTTGACTTATGACCCTAAGACCTCAACTAGGACCTTAACTATGACCAATGAGCACATGGCCCTTTATTTTATATACAATGGCTTCAAAAGAAGGATAACACCAACAAAACAAAGAAGGAGGAAGAGCTTGGAAGGGTGCTCCTACACCACTCCTCTAGATGAGTCATATGAATCATCTTTTAAAACTTTATTGGCAAACAATCTGATAACATTACCAGACAACTCTAGACCATACGATCCAGAAATTAGATCTAGATGGTGGAGAGAAAACGAATACTGTGACTATCATCGAAACAAGGGACATAACATAAACAACTATCTAAAATTCTAACATGAAATTCAAGATCTCATCGATGTAGTTAAGATCACTATTGGAAGCCACATGACTAATGCTGATCATAAGGATTTTAAAGATCCCTTACCCAATCATGACCAAGGGGAATCCTCCAAATCCAAGGGAGGAGCTAGAGTCAATTATACTTACACTAACCATGATAATGTGATCAACATGATTGAATCTATACAACTTGAATATTGCAATGTAATCATCATCCAAGATCACCAAAGTCAAGCACAGATTGCTAATGTCGTGACTCGCGCTCAAAAGAAGATTTCTCTCCCAAGAGCTAGTTCCTCCACTTTTGATCAAACAACATCACAACTGCCAAATAAACAAACAAACACCATCACGACCAAATAAAAGAAACCAGTTTCATCATCTTCTCCTAGTTATAGTGTTGTGGAACAATTGAAGAGAACCAATGCTCAAATCTCCATTCTATAATTGCTTAAGATCTCCTCTACCCATAAAGAGATCTTGGACAAGGCTCTACTTACCACCAGTGTTCCTAAAGATTTAGATGTAGGTCAGTTTCAATCTATGGTAGGTCATCTGACCTCTACTCCTTACCTCACATTCTCTGAAGAAGATGATAACTCACTGAGTCATCCACATAACCAACCATTACACATTGAATCCATGATCCATAAACACCGCGTTAAATGTGTTTTGATAGATGGAGGTGCTGGGTTGAATATTTATACTTCCAATCTATTAACACAGCTAGGATTCTTTGAAAATGTTATTGATCCAACAAAGAAAATAACAATCAAGGCTTACGATGAAGAAGAAAGAACTTCTAAGGGACTGGCATCATTACCAATCAGAGTAGGACCTGTGGAGAGAGATGTCATTTTTCAAGTCCTGGATCTTCATCTTTCATACAACATCTTACTAGGTAGACCATGGATTCATGAAATGAATGTAGTACCATCTACGTACCATCAATACCTGAAATTCCCTTATAATGGAGTAGAGGTTAGTATTCCGGCTGATACAAGCTATACCTGCAATGCATTAACATAGGGTGCTGATGTTTTTGTTCCTAACAATAGAGCAGCTTCTGTAGCTGAAAGCTCAGAATCTCTGCTAAAAGATTTGGAAAAGAAACTGAAAATCACAAACACTGGCATGGATGGCTACAAGATAGAGCCTATACTCTCACTGATGTCACTTCCTCCATCACCAAGGCAGTTGGGAAAACTGTCAGAGGGTATGAAGCCACAAATTTCAACCCCAAAGGTCATTTATGATGGCACCTTTATATAGTCCTATACTTCTCTTGCAGGTGAAATAGAAGGGGATCATGCTCTTAAATCACTTTTCAAAGAAGACAGTGCAGATAAACAAGTGCGACATTGTACAATTTCTCCAACACAATATGGTCCAGGCTATAAGATGCTTCAACGCATGGGATATTTAGGTGCTAGTCCTCTAGGTAAGCATCAACACGGTATTGTTGAACCCATTTAGTTGGAAACCAAGTCTGTCAATGATAAAGCTGGACTGGGATATGATCCAAGCAAGCACTCAGATCAGAAATGCACACCTCACTATCAATGTAAGTGGAAGAAGAAGGTACTACCTTTAACCATACAAGAGATTAATGTTCACTAGACTCAAGAAGAGTGTGACATTGAACAACAATAATTGCCCACCCAGGGAAAGCAAACAGATGGTAATCAAGTTCTAGTTGTATCAGCTATGATACCACATGAAGTAGACACTCCAAAGGATATGAGAGATGAAATATACAGAATTAGAGAATTGTTTGCACCACTGAACATTCTGATCACATATACTAACAGACAATAAGTAGATGACTCAGAAACTGATTCAAATGAGTATGAATGGGGTCCATATCACATCTCAGATACATCTACTACAAAAATGCTTGAAGAACTCAAGGATATCGCAGATGATGCACAAGAGCTGATACACCTAAGAATGTAAAAGGAAATAGAAGAAATTAGATTAAAATGACAAGAAGACTATGACCAACAACTGAAGAAAGAAAGGACACAAGCAAGTCCTTCACCTAACAATCCTCCTAATGAGATTGGACAAATCAAGTACAAAACCACACAAGAAGAACTAGAAGCTAGAGCAAGAGAACCAATCATCAATCAAGAAGAAGCTGAATGGAATAGACGACAGGGGCTAATAGAACCATCAAAGTCATGTCCACAAGTGTGTCAAATGCAAGCAATCAATGAACCAAATCATGAAGGAACTTGCAGCACCAAAGATGTGGTTGTTGATACTATATATGCCTTCACTAAACCACTTGAAGATGAGTCAACAACTTCATCCTATGACTCTGATGGCTCAGACATGAGCGTTATCTATGGCAACAACTATTTAACAACACATTATGACTACTCTATCATGAATGATGAAATACTCTCTACTATTATACCACGGTATGTAGCCTAGTTTGAAGTAGGTGACGATGCTAGAAGTAGGTCAGTTGAATTAAGTCCAATAAATACTAACATGAATGATGATAATCATGTTGTAACTCTTCCTGGTCTTGAGACACATACGGAAGGTAGTATTTTGGAACTCAACTGGTTATTTTGAAACAATGATGATAGTACCATGAATTCCCTTGAGCCTGTTCCAACCTTATCCTTAATGCATCCAGAACTGATTGATTGCACCCTTTATAATCAACCCTTGAATGTACCTACATTTGCCAATGACTATACACTATCCTACTATCTCAATGCAGTTGAACCCATGTACTCTTTCACCAGTGAACAGAATGAAAACATGACAGAAGTGGATATCAAGTATCTTAGTCACAAAAACAAGAAAAATAAGAATAAAAGATCTGATGGCGAAAACCACATTGTGGTGGTATTAGACTCTAAAAAAGAGAAAATAAAGGATGAACCTAAGGGTGAAAACCTCTCTAAGGCGCCTAAAGGTGAGATACTTGATATACTGCCAAGTCACTTCCAGGAGAGATCGTCCATATTGATCGAGCCAACTCAGCCAATGAACATTGGGAGTCAAGAGATACTTCATATCATTCATTTAGTTCAATCACTGTGAGAAGAAGAGTTAAAATATTTCAGCAATCTATTTTTAGAAATGAAGATCAACTTTGCATGGACATACTCAGATATGCCAGGACTTGATCCTGATCTCATCATGCATCATCTCTCTATCATGCCAAGAGTTAAACCAATTGAACAAAAACTCCGAAAGATGCATCCTCATGTAGCACTACTAGTCAAGGCTGAGCTAGAGAAATTACTAAAAGCTAGATTTATCAGAGCTATAGACTACACAGAATGGATATCCAACATAGTACCTGTATCAAAAGCAGACAAATCTATTAGAGTTTGCATAGATTTTAGGGATCTCAACAAGGCATGTCCAAAAGATGATTTTCCATTGCCCAACATTGACATGATAGTAGATATGACTGCTGGATATGGGATGTATTCATTAATGGATGGATTCTGTGGGTACAATTAGATCAAGATAGCACCTAAAGATCAAGAGAAGACAACTTTCACATGTACATGGGGAACCTTCTGCTAGAATAATATGTCGTTTGGTCTAAAGAACGTAGGAGAAACTTACCAAAAATAGTAACTACTATTTTCCATGATATGATGCATAAAAACATGGAAGACTATGTTGATGACAGCTTGGTAAAAACTATGAAGAGATCTACACACATTCAAGAGCTAGGCCTCATATTAGATTGAATGGAAAGATTCAAGCTCTGCTTAAATCCAAAGAAATGTGCATTTGGGGTAATGTCAGGAAAATTGCTTGGGTACATAATATCTAGGAAAGGAATTGAGGTTGACCCTGAAAAGGTCTAGGCTATAATGGAGATGCCTCCACCAAAGAATTTCAGTCAGATGAGAAGTCTACAAGGCCGTCTTCAGTCCATAAGGTGTTTTATATCTCAGCTAGCTGACAAAGCTCAGCCCTTCACAAAGGTATTAAGGAAAGGGATTCAATACAACTGGGATAAGGATTGTGAACTACATTTATAGAAAATCAAAGAATATCTTTCTAATCCACCCATATTAATGCCACCGATTCAAGGTAAACCATTGATCCTGTACATATCAACTATAGATACTTCACTGGGGGCACTTCTGGCACAACAGGATGATAATAAAAAGGAACAAGCTATCCATTACATTAGCCGAACATTGGTGTCATATGAAATGAATTACACTATAATAGAAAAATCTTGCTTAGCATTGGTCTTTGCATCACAAAAATTAAGGCACTATATGTTGGCACATTCTATTAAGTTGGTAGCCAAGATTGATCCACTTAAATATCTTCTCAGTAACGCAATGCTTACAGGAAGACTGGCCAAATGGGTCATGGTCCTTACAGAATTTGACTTTGAATATGTGGAACGTACAACCATCAAAGGACAGGTTATCACAGACCAACTTGCTAAAGCTCCACTTGAAGATGATCACCCTCTGCATATAGAATTCCCAGATAAATCAATAATGCACCTTACTGAACAATCATGGAAAATGTTCTTTGATGGGTCTTTTACTCAACATGGCTCTAGTGCCAGGATACTATTTATTACTCCCCAAAAATACTCATTTCCAAAAGCTTATAAGATTCTCTTCCCTTGCACAAACAACATTGTGAAATATGAAGCTTTGGTAAATGGGATCAAGTTGGCCATTGAGTGGAAGATCATGGAATTACAAATTTATGGAGATTCTCAACTCATTATCAACCAGATCAATGATCTATATCAGATGCGAGATGAGAAACTAATGCCTTACAAGAGAATGGTGGATGACCTCAAGCAATATTTTACTTCTGTATCATTTCAGCAGATACCCGGAACAACAAATAGAGTAGCGGATGCGATGGCTACTTTGGCATCTATACCATAGCTACAGGAGTCTAATTTTTGCTTTAAATTCCTGGTGGAAGAGTTACATTACCCTGCCTATGATTCTCTCGAGTCCCAGGTAGTCTGTTCTATTATTGGACATGACTCATCTCGTTATAGCCACATTTACTCTTACCTACATGACCAAGTTGTCCTTGCTAATCTTTCCCGAAATGAAAAAAGGAACCTAATCTGAAATGCATCGCGAGACGTCATCATTAATAATGACCTATTCAGGTGAGGTTTAGATAATACTTTTCTTAGATGTCTAGAAACTGAGGAGTCTCAATGCGCATTATCCAAAGTTCATGAAGGTGTTTGCAGATCTCATTCGAACGGTCTAACTTTAGCACGAAAACTACTAAGGATTGGCTACTATTGGCCAGACATGGAGAAAGAAGCTATAAAATTTGCTAAAACCTATGAAAAGTGTCAGTTGCATGGACACCTTATACATGATCTGGCAAGGGATCTCATACCCTTTGTGACACACTAGCCCTTCCAACAGTGGGCGTTCAATCTAATAGGCCAGATTTATCCTGCATCATCTAATGGACATAAATTTATTATCACTGCCACTGAGTACTTCACTAAGTGGGTAGAAACATTTCCACTCATCAAGGCAATAGGAAAACAAGTAGCTCTGTTTATTCTTAACTATAGCATCTACATATATGGTATACCTTCATCAATTATAACAAACAATGGAGGACAGTTTAAGAACAAAGATCTAGATGAACTTTGTGAGAAGTTTAAAATCAAACAGCACTGGTCCTTGGTATATTACCCTCAAGATAATGGACAATCAGAGGCATCTAACAAAAACCTACTGACTATCTTGCACAGAACAATGAATAAATTTGGGAAGGATTAGCATCTGTAACTCAATCCTGCACTGTGGGCTTATAGAACAAGTATCAGAACACCTACTGGGGCTACACCTTTTTCTTTGGTGTATGGGTCTGAAGTAGTATTACCCATTGAAGTAGGAATACCATCTCTAAGAGTTTCCTTGCAAGGTCTTGTTACTGATGAAGACTATAGAATATCTAGATTGCAAGGGCTCGAATTGCTAGATGAGTGTCGGCAAGTGGCATTTAATCATTTGAGAGTGTATCAAAAGAGAATGTTTAGAGGATATAACAAGAAAGTTTGACACAGAGAATTTCAGGTTGGTGACTTAGTTCTCAGAGAGAATCCTAAAAATCAACAGTTTCAAGATAACAAAGGGAAGTTTGAACCCAACTAGCTAGGTCCCTATATCGTTACTGCAACTTTCTGCTCTGGTGCTTATCAACTTTCAACATCAAAAGGAGAATAGCTCCACGAACCGATTAACACCATCCATCTAAAGAAATTCTTCACCTAAATATTCTCTACTCCAGCAACTTTTTACAGTGGAAAAAGTCTTGAAGAAATCCTAAAAATCAGAAAAAGTCCTGAAGAAATCCTAAAAATCAGAAAAAGTCTTGAAGAAATCATAAAAAATCAGAAAAAGTCTTGAAAAAAATCCTAAAAATTAGAAAAAGTCCTGAAGAAATTCAAAAAAAAAAAAGAAAAAGAAAAAGAGAAAAGAAGAAAAAAAGGAAAAAAGAAGCGAAAATGCCCTGGTGAAAACCTGGTAAACAGGAACCTTGGTAAAGAAAAAAATATATGCATCTCTGCCAAGCAGGTGAAAACCTGGCAAATAGGTGCCTCTTGTACTCAAGTGCTCCATCTATCAATGCAACGTTGGCATTCCCACTTTCATGCATCTTTGCTTTCGCTTGTACATATTTTAGTCACTTTTGTGACATCCTAGTTCATTGGAACCCTCATAGCTTGAAACCGATCATTGTCATAGTCTTAGCTAATCAACAAGGGCACATCACATGTCCTAAGCAGTGTCAACCAAGTCAACCTTATGTCAGTGAAACCTGGTCGTCCACTCTGAGTCAGTTACCTATCTCCTGACTACTGAAGAGTTTTATCACTGAGTTAACAAGCAAAACAACATAACTAAAAACAATCACTAAATAGTTTGAGATATGCATGGAAATTTTCTTTGTGTGCTATCTTTTATATTGGTTTTTGATTATTAACCCTCTGAGTAACTCGAGGAAGTCTATCTTGACTAAGAAGAGCAAGGATTGGGGGCATGATATTTTCTTTATTTTCTACTTGAAGGAATGATCCCAATGATCTGGAAACATCTAAATTAGTTGGGTGTCTGTAATAAGAGCCTTCACATCAAGGTGGAATCGCCTCACATACCTCAACTCCGCATATTTGAATGTTACAGGGAGGTCCATATCATTTCTTTGTCTGGTTTGAGGGAATTTCTTTATCATGCAATCCAAGTCCCTGTGAAATCTGTCCAAGGATATGAATGAAAAAATGTCATTGCGGACAAGATCATTAATATTGCATATACAAAGAAATGAACTCTATTCTGCTTGCTATAATTGTAAAGCACTCAATGATGAAAATTAAGTTGTTCAAATCTAGTGACTAGGTTTAGGTTGCATCTCATTTTGCATCTCATTTTGCATCTCATTTTGCCTCTCACTTTGCATTTCATTTTGCATCCCATGAATTTGGAGTGATTTCGGTATAGTAAAAATGCTTTCTCTTTATCTTTTGAATGAGAGTTGGAACATCATCATTTCTTCGCTAAGTGGTCTATTTTCATCATTTCTCCGATCGAGTACTTGTGTTTTGAGATGTTAGCTGCATACAAGAGCATTTCATATAGCTTCATACATTTACTATCATTCATTTACATCCATCTTATTGCATAGAAAAAATGAAAACATTGCATCATTAATTATCATTCATTTGCATTCATCTTATTGCACAGAGAAACGAAAAAAATTGCATTACTAGTTACTCATTCTCATCATTCATTTGCATTGTCATTTATTTGCATAAAAAAGAAACAAAAATAGACATCCATAATCATTTGCATTACATACATCCATGCTGAAAATATTTGCATACATATAGAATAAAGCATATAGAACAACATCTCATTATCAATCAACACAACTATGATGAAATCAAATCAAGAACTCGTAAATTGGCTGTCATGAGTCCGTTTTCGGGATCGAAATCAAAATCTGACGTCAATTCACTCATCAAAATTTCACGATGTTGACCACTTAGCACTTTCATAAAATGCTCATTCTTTCCTCTAATTGTGCTCAATTTCTCACAAAATTTTTAAAAATTCCTCCGAATCAATTTTTTCTCAAGCACCTTATCATCGCTAAAAAATTTCCTATAATCATGTACCCTCGCCATCTTTCAATTTTACTCCCGAGGGGGCATACTCATGACCTTATGACCTCACAACTTCAAATATCGAGAAAATTTTCAAATCTTCATTGCAAGTCGAGTAGCTAATCTTTGCTAAACATCAAATAAGACCTCATCCCTAGGGGCATTTCAACTTCATCGCTTTATATCAAGTTGAGATCTCTCAATCATCTGAATCAAATAAATTTCTAGGGGTATTTCAACTTCATCGCATTATATCAAGTTGAAAACTCTCAATCATCTGAATCAAATCAATTTCTAGGGGCATATCAATTTCATCGCTTCATACCAAATTGATATTTGTCTTTTATTTGAATCAATCTCTTAACATTAATTAGTTTCATCACTTTTCATCAAGCTGATTATTCATTTAAACTCAATCAAGGGTTTAAAGAGTATCTTTAATCACACTTAATCTAAGCAGGTGTTTAGTTTCATTCGTTTCTTGATCAAGCTAAACAATTTATCTTCATCGTATCTTGATCAATCAAGTTCAAGATCGATTTTTTATCATCACTCACTGTGTCTAGATCAATCAAGTTCTAGATCAGTAAGATCCACTTCTTGATCAATCAAGTTCAAGTTCGGTATCTTTTGTTTTCTATCATTCCTAAGTTCAATCGAGTTCTGGAATGGTATCGCTTTAATCAACTTCATTCAGCTTTGTCTCTTTGAATCAAGCTAAACACCTCGCTTTTAATATAGTTCGTGATCAATCAGGTTCAGGACTGGCATCTCCTAGACATCAACTATTCTTTGAACCAACACGCTGCTTGCACATTAATACAAAGAGGGGAAAATGTAATACCCTAAAAATGGTCATCTAAACCATGAGCCCCTAATCTCGACAACATCACTAAGGTCCTAACCAAAGGCAATTGAATCAATCTTGAGCACACAATTAATTCTTTAATCATCAAATGTCACATGGCAAAATCAATCACTCAATATTAATTAAATATTTATTTAATTAATTAAATCATTCCAAGTAAATCATTTTTAAACAATTATCTTATTTATTTAATCGAATATCCTAGCATATTTAATTAAATAAATCAATTTGTCATTAAATCATCAAAAAGAGGAATTAATTCAATTAAATAAATCAATTGAGCACAAATCTTCAAAAATGGAAATAAATCAAAAAAAGAAATTAATTGACCAAGAAAGAATTAAAAATTGAGAAAAGAAATCAAATGGAAATCAATCTTGAAAAACAAAATAAAAATTGATAAATAATCTCAAAGAAAGCAATTAAAATAATTAAATCTCAAAATTGAATGAAATAGAGAATAAATCAGTTTTTTCTTATTTTAATCTTAAATTTAGTTCAACTTCCTTTAAAGCTGATAAAAGCATCCAATCACATCAATTCACCTGGATTGTGCTTCCTCTTGGAAAATTTTGACCGCTCATCATCATTTGATCTTAGTCGTTGGTATCTTTCTGAATTTTCTATAAATTCAGGCTCATCTCTCATTCGAAAGGAGGCTAGAGAATACATCGTTATTATACTGTTTTTGCTCTAGGCTCATTGCATATTAATTCTTTCACATTGCTTAAATCATTTAGCTTAATATTGCAAAAATCTTGTTAGATTAATATTGCATCCATCTAGCATTCATCATGTTCATATAGATAAAATCCTTCGTCTTGATATTGTCTAGTCACTGGTATTGCTTATAATTTGAGAGAAATCATATACTCGCATCTTTTAGAAGGAAATGGGTTGATTTGTTATGGTTTATTATTCATTGATTATATCTGATTAACCATGCATGTAATGACTTGATTGAAGTGTTGTGCTTACAGATACAGGTCCACTTTTCACACACACAGCTTCCACCTATTGGCATTTTTGATGTTTATGTTGGGATTGTCATTGATGGACACACACTTGCATTAAGATCCTCTTTATATGTATGAGTTAGAGCTCAACCGGTATCTATTCAAACGGGTATGTTGTATTCTAGTCTTTAGACTATTGGTGATTTTGCAGAATGTGTTTCTCGGTCTGAAGCGGCATGTCAACCCCAAGCGGTTTGTAGATCTCAAGTGGTATGAAGGAGCAAAGGGGCATAACACATTCTTACCAGTCTTCATTTTTGTCAAATCGGCAACCGGTATTTTGTATGAACCGGTAATACTCTGAGATGAGTTACCAACCATCAATTGTTTGATGGTGTTGACACGGTGATCGTGCTTTTTGTGTCGTGTTACTGAGTATGTCTAGATTCATTGAACCTAGGAAATTGTAATGTAATCCTATTGGACCAACATGAAATTAGATTCCTTTAAAAGGACATCATGTCTAGGGTTTTAGGTTTGTTGCTGAAAGGGTTTATGTTCTGCTAGGGTTTAAGGTGGTTGATGAGTTGATGAAAGAGAAATCTTAGTTGAGAAGATCAAGTTGTAATTGAGTGAGAGATAGAGAAGACTGAAGTAATGCTGGAATGCATTAGCTGTGAGCTATATTGGATCCAACTAAGCAGTATGTGCTATCTGATAGATCACACACTTGTTGATTACTCACCTCTTTGACAAGTCTGTAGCCCTTAACCAGGTAGGCTCAGAGTAGCCTTTGTAAAATCCTCTAACAAGGTGGTTCACCTCTATGAATCTAAAATCCTCTAGCAAGGTAGTCTTTAATCAAACTTATCTCCTAATAGAGATTGAGATTCCTAACAGGATTTGTTCTGGTGAAGAACATTGTAAGACCTTAACTGGTCTAGTTTCTATTTTGTAGATAGTGACTTGTGAGTTCCATCTCAACGTGGTTTTTCCCATTTGGGTTTGCACATCAAATATCTTGTGTTATGGTTGTATTGCTTTTGTGGGTGAACGCTTTATTTTCATTTTGGTTTGCATGTGTGATAACCGGTTTGTCTGTTAAACTATTTTACCGGTTTATCTTTAGATTGTTTAAGTGTTTTAGTGCAGTGTTTTTTGGCATACTAATTCACCCCCCCCTCTTAGTATTCATCACCACCCACTTCATAAATTAATCAGTGGTGACTGTGATGAAAGTATGTCCTTGAGATGAAGGAGGAGATATTTTACCAACAAGATTGAAATCCCATGTACAAAATGGCCAAGATGCTAGCTGTGATCAAAGCTCTTGGGCAAGGGCATGGATCAAACTATTGTGTTGCTGACACTAATGACATCGTTTAAGGAATGAAAAGCAATCCTTTTCCATAGTTTGAAAATAATATCCCATTTTGAGCAATCTCTAGACTAAAGACCTACCCCCAAAATAACCCCCCACAAGCACCTAAATGCTCTTCTTCAAGAGAAATAGGGACTTCAACCTTGTTTAAGAATCAAAGAAGAAGACCATTATAACCCCTCCTATAAAGAATGTTAAAAAGGGTAATGTATCTAGAAGCCAATTTGTGAACCCTAGCCCTAGTATTCTTATTCACAGAATCGGGAAAGGTACCATCATTCAAATATCTCACGACATGCGAGTACCATTCATCAGAATATATAATGCAACAATATACCACATCTCTAGGATTATCTGCAATAGTCGGGGAAGTAAGGTTGTGAATAGTGAATTTAAGATCTACCAAGGGTTCCTATAAAAATACAAGAGAGGCAACACATGCCATCACGTCAGCATGTCGATTATGTTTTCGAGGAATGGGCTCCATGGTATAAGAATCAAATATGTATAACAAGGATAAAGCTAGATCTTTATATTGTGATAATTTATCTTGCTTAGCTTGATAAACTACCATCATGTCTTGTGATTAATTGAGAATCTCCATAAATATATAGATGTTTCACATTTAACACCAAGGCTGCTTTAATTCTAGCTATAAGAGTTTCATATTCAACAATGTTGTTGGTACATAAGAAATTGAGACGATATGATAAAGGAATAGGCTTCTTTTTAGGAGAGATTAAGACAACCCCTCCGCCCGATCATGCATGATACTTAGAGCCATCAAATTATAGTTCCCAAGTCTCATCAACCTCAATGGAAAGAATGTATTCATCAGGAAAGGACTTTGGATTAGGTAGGGAGAACGATGAAGGAGCATCAACTAAGTGATCACTCAATGCTTGACCCTTTATTACCTTTTGTGAGACAAACATAAGGTCCAACTCAGTCAACATCATAACCCACTTAGTTAAGCATCCAAAAATATTAGTTTTGGAGAAAATATGTTTAAGAGGATCAAATTTCATGATAACATGGATCTTGGCATTCAGGAAATAATGCCTCAACTTTTGGGCTGCAAAGACTAAAGCAAGGCACTGTCTCTCTATCGCAGAATATTGAACTTTGTAAGTGAGTAGAGTATGACTTATGTAATAAACCGGGCATTCTCTACCATCTTTATCACATTGTGCCAATAAGGTTGCAAGAGCTTGAGAGGAAGCAATGATGTATAGAAGAAAAGGCTTAGGAGGATCAATAGGTTGAAGAATAGGAGGATTGGCCAAATAAGTTTTTAGGTCTTCAAATGCTTGATGACAATCCTCATTCCATTGGAAAGTGATATTATTTTTAAGCAATTGTGTGAAGGGAAAGGTACGATCTACAAGTTGAGAGATGAACCTACGAGTAACTTGGATCTTTCTTTGCAAACTTTTTAGTTGGGAGACATTATTAGGAGGTGGCATGTTAACAATAGCATCTATCTTCTTCATATCCACCTCAACGCCATGATGTGAAACTATAAATCCTAATAGTTTTCCACTATATACACCAAAAACACATTTTTGAGGATTAAAATGCATGTTATACTTATGAATTCTCTCAAAGATTTGATGAAGGATCTTAATATTATCTTTGCAAAGAACATATTTGGCTAAGATGTCATCAATGTAATCTTCTAAGGTCTTATGCATATAGTCATGGAATATGAGAGTCATAGCACGTTGATAGGTTCCACCTGCATTTTTAAATCCAAAAGGCATCACAATCCAACAAAACGTACCCCAAGGAGTGGTGATAGTAGTTTTATATTGATCTTGTGGATTGATGGAAATTTGATTATATCTCAAGAAACCATCCATAAAGGATAGTAAGGCATGCCCTGTTATCGAATCTACTATCATATCAATATTTTGGAGGGAAAAATCATCCTTTTAAAGAGGCTTTTTTAAAAGCACGATAATTAGTACAGATCCAAATATTGTTTTCAGCTTTAGCCACAACTACAATGTTTGAAATCCATGGGGAATAATCGATAGGATGGATGAATCTAGTATTCAACAATTTTTCAATCTCATCCTTAACAAGTAATACCACTTTAGGGTGAATCTTCCAAATCTTCTACTTCACAGGTTTATCATTAGGAATAAGGACAATGTTATGAGTGACAATCTTAGGATCTATGCTAGGCATGTCAGAATATATCCAAGCAAAGACCTCAGGGAATTCATGTAACAAATCAGCATATTATTTTTGCTCTTCCTCATCAAGACATTTTCCTATCTTGATGATCTTATCTTCAACACAAGGATCCATCTTGATATCAATGGTGTCATTTATTAGGAGATTGCTTTATTGAGGAGCATCGTTCAATTGTGGAAATTTTTTAACCATCTCATCATTATTTCTTTCTTTCCTAAAGTAAGCTTCCACATTTAACCAATAGGGAAAACTGTAGTTATGGTGATAACAAGGAAGGTTGTCATAATCTCCCAAGAATTCAGCTAAGGAATCATCGATAGAAAAAACATCCAAAGAAAAGACACAATAAGGGTCAAAGTCAATATATTCTAGATATTTTAGTGAGAGAGAAGAAGAAATGACATTAACACTAATAGATGGTCTCTTAGAGGCTTTAGTACGCTTGAAAGGATCATAACCAAGCCCAAATGTCATATCATGAAAGTTGTTTTCCAAGGGAACTTTAATCCCTTGTTCTTGAGCACCACATCCATTTCCATTATATCCACACCTAGAGAGGATGTGAAAACTAGGACCATAAATTTTAGTCATTTCCGAAGAAGAAGGAGGATTTAAACAAAGTGAAGGATCAAAATATTCTAAAACAGAAACTAAGGGAGATGAAATCTGAGAAGCTACCACAAATTTATTACTCAATGGCCTAGACAAAGTATATTTATTTTTAGGTTCTTCTCCTTCTTTCTTCATTTCAACCTTAGGTTCTTTGGGGGGAATTGTGTATTCCCCTATGAAAGTACGATTGAAATAAAGGGATCCCCAATCATCCTCTGCAAGAATCTGTTTAGGAGAGAAAGTATTCTCAATCATAGAGTCAAGTTGAGAAGATTCTTCCTCAAGAACCTTAGCTCTACTTGAGGAAGTATCAAGGATCAATCCAGATATAGGATACATGTTTGATTAACTAGTCACACTAATTGGAGTAGAAGATTTAGAGGAATTATCTTAAGATAGTTGGGGAAGAATTGATTGAAGAGGATTTAGAACTTGATGTTTGTAAATGAGCCTGGAATCTTGTCACCTAACAAGGTGTATGTTGTGTTGTTGTGAATAAACTTGATTTGCCTATGCAATGTGGAAGGAACATGTTGCATGCTATTAATCCAAGGTCTTCCTAGCGACAAGTTGTAGGTCAACTCTCCAGACATAACATGGACAGGAGTAGGTAAAGTAATAGGACCTACCTTAATAGGAAAGGTGATAATATCTAGTGAAGATTTAGTAACATTATCAAAGCCACAAATAGTGAGAGAATGAGGCTTGATAAGAGATGTATCAACATTGATCTTATGCAACAAGTTAATGCTACAAACATTAAGGCCAGAACTATTGTCCACCAATGTTCGCCTTATCGCAATATCATTTATGATAACTACAATCATTAAAGGATCATATTGTTGTTGAATTTCACTAGAGGGCAGCTCATCTTGTGTAAACACAATCTGAGCCTCAGGTGATGTAATAGAGTGAATCAAAGAAGCTATATTATTGGATGTCACTATGGGTGGGATATTCAATGTTTTTAAGGCATCTTGTAGTATTCTATGATGAGTCAAGGAAGTTTGAATCAAATCCCATTAAGGGATATCTTTGCAGGAGTAGCTTTAAGTTGTTCGACAAGATCATATTCCTTACCAAGGGTTTGTGAAATACGAGGTGCTTGAGGAAGAATGAGTTAAGGATCAGGTAGATGAGTTAGAACAACTGAAGGAGGATTAGGTTGCCTATTGTTCCTTAGTTAGTTGTCTAACATATCTATAAGGACTCTTAGTGGCATTCCTTCCTTGACCCATAATTATAGGTTTGTTTGGAGTGCTAAAGGAATCATGGCCATATCCACCTTGAACCATGAAAAGAGGTTGATTAGGAATAGGTGATGTTGGAGAAGGACAAGCACCTTGGACAATAAAAAGTGGTTTGCTATGTTCATTCACATTGATCATATTGATCAACTTTTTAGATGCGTTATTCTTGTTTGAAAGTTTAGGCAAAGACATAAAGTCATCAAGGGCATTATCCAATAAAGCATGGTCATAGTGACTGAAAAGCTTATCTTTGGACTCAAAAGGAGAAATAAAATCATAGAGGGAATCATGAGAGTCGACCATGATGCTATATCTAGCGGAGGAGTTGATATGAACGTACCCATGAGAGGAATCATCCAACTTATCTTTTTCATCACCACAAAATGGCATAGTAACAAGGTTGATTAATCTTTGGAAAAATGATGGTTTAGAAGGCTTACGGTTCAAAACATCATCTATAGATTCATCTAATTCATCCTTACTAAACTCATAATCAACCGAATTGCATACATCATCAAAAGCATGAATATCTTGCAAGTATAAATCTGAAATTTTTAAATGAAAATACCATGAAACTTAAACACACAATGCAAGGAAAATGAAATAAACCTATGTCCTTTTTTTCTTTTTTTCTTTTTTCCTTTTCTTCTCTTTTTTTTCCTTTTATGTTTTGAAAACAAATAAAATAAACTAAATCTAGATCTAATAATTCAATGCAATAAAAATGAAATTGGGTTCACGTCGGGTTCACCAAATATGTGTGGGGGAAAACGTGAGACTAAGTATGGAAACCCTAATCCTGCTCTCATACACAGTCATGGAATATGAAAGAGCCTAGGGAGGTAACATGCATCGAATACTTCTCATGAGAAAGAGAGAGTCATGGATTACCTCTTAGGTTTTCTATTCCTTTGTTGTAAATGAGAGAGAGGAATGATGCAAAGTGCAATCTAACCTAGAAAATAAATAAGCAAGCAAACCCTAATATGAGAATTCAAATCAAAGAATAACTGATACACAACTGAAAATTATATATGAAAAGGAAAAATTAGAGGTGCACCCATGTTTGCAAAAATTTATTGGACCAAGGTGCCACGCCACTATCCTGATTCTACAATTTTGAAGCTACAACTGATAGGAGGGATTCTGAGATCTATAAAGTATTGTCCTATCAAGTCCTGCTAATAGAGAGAAATACCATGGTTCCACGCTATTTTCCTAGGCAAGACTAGGACACCACACTGCTATCCTTGACAATTTTCTACACTTCTAAGACTTTTGGGTGGTTTTGATGCCTTTTCCAAATCTGAAACTACTTTCGAATGCCTGTTTCTGCACCTGCAATTGAAAAAGGGAAGGTTTGGGGTGGATATATAGGGTTTTGCCTTGGTCAAACCCTTGTGTTTGTCTCTTATACCCCCATAGATAGATGATAATGTACTAAAAAAATTGTTTGCAAGAACCTTGTGTGTGTCCAAGATCCTAAGAATGAAAGTAAACAACCTAGAGCAACCCTAAAGAGTAAACCCTAATTGCTTATAATTGACAAAGTAAATGCTCAAAATACATAATGCAAATTGATCTAAATAATGAATGTAAATCAAAATGAAGCTTATGCAAAGACATGAAAATAACATGAAACCATACCCAACCCCAAGGGAGAGGCACAAGCCAATTGTCAGTCGGTGATCTCCTATTGCTCTTCTACCTCTTCAAAAGCCCAAAATTGATAAAATGATGCTTGATGAATATTTGATGGATGAATGTTGAATGTTGTTGAAGACTTCAAAGATCTACTCTTTCACTGCAAAGAAGGCTCTAATACTCCAAAAACCCTATTCTTAGATTCTTAGAAGAAGACCCCTTCAAATGAACAAAGAGACATATTAAGTATGAAACCCTAGATCTTATTTTCATGTTTAGGCCAACCTAGGATTTTAATTTCCTGCTGATATTTTGGGGTTAAGAATTATCATATCATAGGATTGTGCTCCCAAAATTTCATGAAAAAACCCACAGATCATGTGCATTCCCACCATGGTCCTACCAACTTTTCACCAAATTTTTGGGGCCGTTAGATATGATGATATTAGAGCGCATGCCAAAGTTACAGCTGATTTTGAGATGTTTTCATATGCGAAATCGGGCCTAAACGGTCAAAATAAGACATAATTAGGGTTTATGATTAAATGATTCATTGGAGGAATAAGATGAAAAAGGGGCACACTTAGGGTAAAGGGACCAACTTTGTAATTTGTAAAGTGATGAGACTTGACCTTAGATTTAATTGAATTAATTAATTAAATTATTAAAGGGGAATAAGAAATGCAAGATGTGAAACACACTAAGGTGTGTGCTAACCTAAGTGTGAAATTGTACCACCATAGAAAGGGTGTACAATTTATGACACTACACCTTGATATTTCCTAGAAAGAGAAGATCTTATCTAAAACAACACTTATCTCTTAGTTGCTAGAAATTACTTGAACATTCCAACAAAAAATATGGTTGTAGATGATCCCTTTCTTAGTAATGATTAACTTAATTACATGTGACATAACAAGTATGTAGCACACATGTTAAGGAGTGATTGTTTTGGACACCCAATCTTGATATTAATATTTAATATGTTTGTTTCAAATAGGGTTTGATATTAGCCTTAATATTAGTCATCATATTGGATTTCCTATATACATGGTAATAGGCCATATATCTAAGTTAAACTTATATTAATAGAATCAATTATCATAGTTTTAATAGTCTATCTAAGCTCTTATTGTTCCTAAAGCTATTTGGTTATGTTTATTGAATCACCTCCAATGTTGATAAAGTTACTTTTTTTTGTCATATTTATAGCATGAAAAGTAATGGTTTCTTATACAAAATAGTTAGTTCATGCATCCACTAATAAAATGTAGGTCATTGGTTCAAGTGTCATCATTTTACATAATTGTGTGTTGAAAAACATGTAAATGTATTTTTAAATACAAAAAAATGATATAAGGATCTTGTGAAAGTGTCAATTTTGTGCTTCTATGTATGTGCATGTTCAAGGCATGAAAAAGGATGTAAGAGAAATGTCTTATACATGTCCATAAGTATATCTACTATAGAGCTTAGCCTTTCCCCAAATCAATTTGGGCAAAGGTAATATGTACACACATTAGTTTCATAAATATATGGATAACACAAACATAATAAATAGATAAACAATATAGGACAAAAAAACCAACTTTACACAAAATCACTATATTATTTATTAATATGCAAATATATAAATACACTCCTTCAAATTAAAATAATATTGAAAAACTGTGAAGAAGACAATAAAGTTATGGTGTCAAGGGTTGGTACCTATTTGTGGATACCATTGACTCCACTAATGTGTGAGATAAATCAAGTGACTACTAACCTCCTCATTTCCCATTTACAATTATCGCTGCCACTAGTTATTTTTGAATATGTATAATATTAGTTTTATATAAATGACGATACCAATACCAACAATTTAAAAAATAAAAAATAAAAAAGTTTTTAAATACGTAGATTATATTAGTTGTGACATTTTAACACCAATAGAATTGTTCTAACTAAATAAAAGAGGATAATACCAAACCTTTACATAAAAACCCTTAAGATAAGTCTACAGGTCTCACAAGTTGTGAGAGCACTCAACAACCAGACTAGTTGACAAAAAAGAACTAGAATGAGTCGATAACTAGAAATTAAACTGAACAAGAAACTGAAGGAGACCAGAAAATTAGCATCACCTATACAAGACAATAACATATGGTATACTTGGTGGGGGTTATTTTAGCTTGCCAACCTTTGAAAAGAAATTTAACTTTCTTAGAAAAGGAGAATATTTTGTTGGATCCTTTACCTAAAGAGATAGCAAGAAACTCTAAAGTAGCCTTAAACATAGAAGAAGTAGTGTCCAAAGAATTAGTAGAAGTCATATCCAGATACTAATTTCTCTTCACATTACTCCTATCAATCTCTTTCTAGATTGCTTGTAGGGAGGCCAAAAATTCTAACCATTTCATTATTGAGAGCAACTGTCCCATCCAATTTCTTTCTAATGGTCTCCTAGTTGCCTTGAAGCTTCATCATAACCCTAGTTGTCTCCTTCTTATCCTCACTCTAGTCCACTTTGTCACTAAGAGCCTTAATTTACTCATCTATCTTATCCCATTTCTCAAGCCTCTAGGCCAGATCAATAGCCACTAACCAAATGCTTTCATCCTTATCCTCCATTACCCAACTACAAAATCTAGTGTTAGCCTCTTTAATGCCTCCAACCTGTTGATTTTATTCTTAGAATTATTAAATTGATTGAGAAGATAAAGAATGATAGCATTTTTCTTATTATACACACCAAAAAATTCATTAACCTTCTCTGCAATATCTAATAAATCCCACTTTTGGGGGGAATTATTAGGGAAGGTGTAGCATCCTAAATTATACTCACCTATAATTTTTGTTAGGAACCAGAAGGACAACTGAGGGGGGGGGGTGTGAATCAATAGTCAATGAATTTCAATCCAATTATAAATTACTTCAACTTAATACTTAATACTTAATACCGGTAAACCAATCTTAATGTCAGTTAAACATATTAACAGTGAATATCAATATCGGTGAAACTTAATGCATGAAATAGAAAGAGAAACAAAATCCATAACACATAACACAAATATTTTTGATGTGGAAACCCTGCAAGAGGAAAAACCACAATGGAAAATCTTACTCACAATCAAATGATACTACTGTAGATAGTATGTGTATACAAATGGGGTCTGCACATGTAGAAAGGCCAACCACTTAGAGCACACTGCTCAAATGGGATTCCCAATGACTACAATAGGATGGTTAAATCCTAGAATAATGTACTTCTTTAAAGTGCTTCTATAATGTTGGATTTAGTACTAGTTTAAGCTCTTATAAACACCTTCAAACCTTTCTCTAACCTTCAAATGATTTCTACTTGATTCGCTCTATGATATGCTAATATGATCTTCAATATTCACTCATACCAAATTGCAATATCATACCATGATAACTACCACATATACATTCATCTCACAAATGAGATCTTATATTTATACAAAACTTAAGACCAAATACTAAGGTTGACTCACTAAGAATATTAAATTCAAATCAATTACAAGATGCCAGCTTCAATACAGTAACCATAATAAATCATCTCCATAACATGTTGTACTCATTTGGAATAGATAATGTGTAACGGTTCATAACCTAGACCTATTTATCGGTAACAACAAATATGTCAACCCGATTAGATCAATAACCAAAACACTAAAATGAAGTATCCAAACCATGTCTTTGACATAATCAAGTGATCTCTAGATGATAACAATTCTTCATCAGTGCCGATGACCATATAACTTGTCGGTGAGCATATACCGGTGAACACAATGTTCCAGTTCAACATAACTATATATCTCTAGAAGGATAAGTGTTGACATTAATAACAAAACTAATGCAACACATCCATAATACCAACAATCTCCCTCTTTGGAATTGATGGCAACACTAGATGGAAAAAAATCTAAGTGCCAAAGCAAAATACCAAAAACCAAAAAACAATCTCCCAAGATAGATCAATAATAGAAATCAAAACCAAAATGTAGAGAGTATATATCTCTCCTCCAGTGAATAATGTAATCTCTCTTCCTAGGATAATATTTTTTCATAGATATCTCTCCCCCTTTGAAATCAAATGCTAAAGAAATTAAGAAAATATACTAGAACATACAACCAACTACTCCCCTTGAGAACTAGCTCTCCTCCATCAAAGCCGGAAAAAGTTTTCTCTGTTAGTTTCTACCTGTTTGATGTCAATCTTGAATCATCTAGGTCTCTGCCAATGAGGGTATTACCCCAAGATTCTCTCTCAGATATTCAAAAGTTTCCTTAGGAAAAGACTTTGTAAAGATATCTACAATCTGCTCTTTAGTATTCACATAAACCAATTTCACTTCATTTGCTTCAACAATCTCTTTCAGAAAGTTATACTTAATAGAAATATGCTCAGTCTTACAGTGAAATATCAGATTCTTTTATATATTAATGGATGTTGAATTGTCACAATAAATGATTATTGGTTCTTTGCATTTTACCTTTATGTCCTTCAACATTTGCTTAATCCATAATACCTGAGTACATTTAGTTGTTGCTGCAACATATTCTATTTCTGTTGTTGACAATGATGTACAACTCTTCTTTTTGCTTATCCAAGAAATCAATTTGCCATGAAGAAAGAATGCACCACTAGTGGTACTCTTTCTGTCATCAACATTTCCTACCCAATTTGCATTGGTTTATGCACATAAATCAAAATTTTCATCTTTAGGATACCATAAACCAAGATTTGGTGTGCCTTGTAGGTACCGGAAAATCTTTTTTACTATTGATTCATGATTTTCTTTAGGATTACTCTGAAATATTTAAACAATACATACTACATTCATTATATCCGGCCTTGTTTGTGTCAAATACAATAAACCTCCAATCATAGATTTGTATCTTGTTGGATTAACATGAGCTGAATCATTCTTTAATGATAGTTTGTCTATTGTAGTCATAGGAGTACCTACCAGTTTAGAGTTTTCCATACCAAATTTCTTTAGTAGTACCTTTAGGTATTTTGTTTGACATATGAATATACCCTTATCAGTTTGTGAAATCTACAATACTAAGAAGAATTTTATCTCACCAATCATAGACATTTCAAATTCTTCTTGTATCTTGTTAGAAAAGTCCTTACCCAATCCATCTTTACCTCCAAAAATGATATCATCAATAAAAACTTCAATAATCAAGATGTCATCATTACTCACTTTGTAATATAAGTTGTTGTTGGTGTTAGAGTAATTGGGTATTTACTTGATTACTTAAACAATATTTGTTTAATTCTTTAAGTTCCCTATTATCTTTTTACACTTAAGCTAACATTAGGTGCATAATAATTAATTATTTTATTAATTATTATGTGCAAGCCTAGGGTTTTCCCTTTTAGGGTTTCTTGACCTATTAAAGGTCAATTTTCTTTTCTTCAATTCATTATGTCATTACACATTTTGGTGAATATAGAGCTCTCCTCTTTTGAGCATATTTTCATGTGTTTTGTTTTGCAGATTGTTTTTGCTTCATTGCTTCTCCTTGTGACAGATTGTTTTAGCTTGCACATGATCTTTAGGCTCCTGTGGTGTTGTGTTTCTCAACTCCAACATGGTATCAGACCTCAGGTCTACAACCATTTGTTCCTATTTTTGAGATTTTTTGCATTAGAAGTAGATCTGGGGTTTTAGGCAATTTTTTTGTGTGCTTAGGGAAAGGCCTTTTTTTCTGAGCACTTTGGGCCTAAACAAACCTCACCATCATGCTCAGAAGGCCCAAATACCCCTATAGTCATAGAAAATTTGTCTATTTTTGCCTCCTGAGCATCTAGGTGATTTTTTTCTCTAAAACCAGGTCGTACGACTTTGGCATGCAAATCGAGAAAAAAACTTCAAATTTCTTTTTGCCTTTTTATGGCATGCAGGCCGGATTTTTTATTTTTATTTTTAAAAATCATCACAAAAAAACAAAACAAAAAAAAAAAATCCCAAGGCAAGGGCACGAAAAAGTTTTTTTTGGCTTTTTGGGTTTTGGGATTGTGCAGGTACCTGTACTAATAGTTCGGTCGTCGTACGACAACAAGCCCTGCTAGTCTAGGCTGCGTGTAGCTTCTCGCTGGCCTGGCCCCAGCCAGCCCTAGCCACCGGCGACACCCCCTCTAGCCCCCGCCAGCCCTCCGGCCACTACCCTGCCGGCCCCCCCACCAGAGCTCTCCACCGTCGTCGGTGCCGCTCTTCACCGTCGGCCACCGCCCGACACTGCCACTACCACCGGCCACCACTCCTCCCATAGGCTCTACTTCGCCTGGCAATCACCACCTCTGCCTAGCCCGACCACCACCACCGCTGACCTCCGGCCACCTCCTCGTGCCTTCTCCACTCTCTAGTCTTTTTTGAGAGGGGGTTGGTTTTTTGGGTCTATCTTCCAAATATGGAGTCGGATTTTGGCAAACAAATAGGCATTGGAAAGTTGATTCCGAGCTGGACGTCGTGGAGTTGGATTTTTTTCCTGAGTATACTATTTGATTGTACTTTTTTCTAGTCAAATTTGGGCTTCTTTTCTACACTTCTGAGACCGTAGATTGTGCAAACAGACTCCATTTTTTGAAAATGAATAGGCATTGGAAAGCTCTCAGCTTGCTCTATTCTGGTTTGTGATATTTGTTCTCAGAATTTTCATTAGGTAAATGAGATATCAGTTTAAAGTTTTTTTTGCCTATGCACTACTTCCTTCTCATCAGTTTGTACTAGGGTTTGGGTTTATCTATTGTGGGGGGGTGTTTTTTCTCGCTTTCTGTCATTTATATCAGAAATAAAGAACACCAAAACTCTCAAAAACAAACAAACCCTTCTGCATCTTCTATCTATTCTAAAAGATCACATAATAAAAAATACCAACAAGCAGGTGCAGGTGTAGAGTTTTTTGTTCTCATGGTAGATCCTTCAGTTGAGTTATTGACTTCACACAACTATCACACCTGGAAGCCTTGCATCACGAGGCTTCTTAGGGCATGGGGGTTGTGGTCTTGTTTAGATGAGGTTCAACCTATATTGCAGCGTCCTTATGAGCTTCTTCAACACAAGAACAAGATGGATGAGGCCATGGGTTTTCTCTCCTTGCATGTCTCTGACAGTCTTCTGTTTCACCTTGATAAGTTGCTTACTCTGCGGGCTATGTGGTTGAATTTTGAGGCTCTCTTCGGGAGGGTCAATGAGATTTAGGCATTGCCGATTGAGGCAGATTTGGTTTCTTTGTCACCTAATTCCTTTCCCACCATTGAGGATTTTTTGAACAAGTTCAAGACTACCAGATCTATTCTTCAAGGATGTGGCAAGATCAAGACAGACATAGAGTGCATTCATTTGATTCTTTCGAAGCTTTGGGGTCACTTTCATTTTTTTGCCTCTGCTTTCTACTTCACCATGGATGGCTTGGGTGCTCGTTTCAACATGTCCACTTTTGATGTCTTTTGTGAGAGTATATCTCATGAGCAGTCTCATCTTTCTCAGCTAGATAAGCTCTCAGGCTCCAAGAACAAAGCATTGGTTGCTCAGTCCTCTAAGGAGAAGGAGAAACAAAATCACAAACCAAAGCCCAAGAGGAATTCTGTAGGCAGTGAGTCTTCCTCCAAGCCACCTCCTAAGTCTGATTCTAAACCTTCATTTCCTCCAAAACAAGGGAAATATTCACAATCTGGTGAGTCTTCCTCCAAGAATAAGAAGAAATTAGGAGACACTTGTAGTTTTTTTGGCAAGGAAGGACATCTAGTTTCAAGGTGTTGGAAATGTTTAGAGGCTTTAGAGGAAGCCATATAGCAGCATAACATCTCCTCACCTCAGGCATCTTCTCCTTCCATAGGGAAAGTTCATGTTCTCACTACTCGAGCTTCAACCTATGGGTCCACATGGATACTCAATTCTGGTGCTTCTCACCATATGACTCACACTCAGTAGTTGGTTACTTCTCTTGCCTCTTGTGGTATTTCACAGATTGCAGTGGGTGACTCAGTTCAGCTTTCAGTCTTGGGTTCAAGTTCTGTCTCTTTAGATGGAGGTACTTTCCAGGATGTTTTGGTTGTCCCTAACATCTTGATGAACCTCTTGTCCATTTATCAGATTTGCCACTCTAGGTCTGGTAAGATAGTTGAGTTATCACCACATGATGTGGTTATTCAGGACCTCCATGACCTTGATTTGGTTGTGGCTACTGGTAGTGTGGATACTGCATCTCGTCTCTACCGATTTGATGAATTTGAGCCCTCTTCGGGTACAAGTTCATCTCTTATAGCACATGCAGATTTAGTGAGTCAGCTTTGGCATGAGCGCTTAGGCCATGTCAATTATAGATATCTTCAGCAGATGAGTACACAGACACTTGTTCTTGGGCTCCCACAGATTTTCTGCACTGATGGTGTTTGTCATGGTTGTGTGCTTGACAAACATCACAGAGATCCCTGTCATGCCCAAACTTTTGGGCAAAACACAACCAACAATTTATTTTATTTTTTAAAACACTAAAGTATACATAACCATAGCTTTACCAGTTGAGAAATCTTAACAAGTTTTTCCAAGCGAAATCTTAAATGATATTAAATACTATCACGATAATTCCTAATAACAAGTGGAACAAACAAATGTTATAAGAGTAATAATTATTTCACTCAAAAGTCCTTATCATTTCAGTTGTGTCTATTAGTACTTAATTAGATCTGTTTCCACTAAATAGACATTAATAAAATTACTTGGTCCGACATCAATAATTAATAATTATCAAGTACCCATCATCGTGTTAATACACCTTTTCTTAATAATTTAATCAACCCCTCTAAATATAATTGAAGAAGATATAATTAATCTCCATAAGAAAACCATTAATCGCTTTTAGGAGCTAATTAAATTAGTTACTAACACTCAGTTTATGAAAGATTATTTTATTTTATCATAATTAAAATGTAGTTTATACTATATCGACTAAAGGGTCGTTTAACCCCATAACAAAAATCATTCTATAAGGTTTAATCTCTAAAACCTATATTTAGTTGGTCTGAAACTTATTCCTTATAGTCAAATAACTACTAACAGAATAAATTTCCTAAATGATTAACTCCAATAATAATATAATTTTTAAACCCCTTTTCTGTTGTTAAATATACCCATATGTTTATTTTGAAACATATTTTAAATATAAACACTTAATAAAATATTTATCCTAACATTATAGACAAGTCATACAATCATGTTTTAAACTATGAAATTTACAATTACATTATAGATGATTTTATACATTCGTGTATTTAATCTATATATCCTTTTTTTATTCAAACACATATATAAAGAACATTATTTATTTTCTAAATGTAAATGTTTCAACATCTTATCTAAAACTGTATTAAGTAGATACTAAAACCATTCCCTTTATTCTATAACCACTAAATGCAATCTTAAATCTAAGGTCTACCCTATCCTATATATATATATATATATAGTTTGAAAAACCTATATAAGAAAATAAATATGTTTCCATTTTTAAAATCATACATGTATAACCCTAACAGAATATTATATATATCCTTTAATTTGTTCTACATAAAAAAAAATCTCTTTCTTCTTTCACCTTACCCTAACCCTACCCGGGCTAGGGTTTTATCTCATTTCATTTGTATTACACAAGGATGGTATCGCACAGGGCGGAGATCATGGTTGCGGGGGTTTTAGGGGGAGCGGCGCCGCTCACTGTGGGTTACCACAGTGGCGGCGACCACTTTAGTCGCTCATAATGGCAGCTCTCGGGCCGTTCACTATGGACGGCCACAATGATGGCGCCCATTGTGGATGCCCACAGTGGCACTGACCAAGGCCCCCACTATGTTGTGCATAGGGTTCGGGCCCTGCCATCCACTGTGCATTGCACAGAGGTTCGGCCTGAGCCCGATCCCTTTCCCTTTTTTTTTTTTTTTAAATAAAATGTAATTATATATATATTTAAATATATATATATATATTTATATATATATAATTTAGATTATATATGTAAATATAATTTAAAATTAAATATAAATAAATATATATAATATATATATATATATATATATATATATATATTCATTTATATACGTATAGTTTAAATGTGTATATATATATATATATATATATATATTTGAATGTTCATAGGATTTAGGGCTAAACTTTCATTTAAGCCAATATAAATTATTTTTCCTCTCAAAAACATAGAACAGATTATTATTAATTCTCAGATTTAAATCAAGGTTTTTTTTTTTTTTTGAAGTTAAATACCATAAATCAAAGGTAGACTAAATAGTTTTAGATTTATATTCTACAATAATGATTGACAGGAATCCAATGAAATTATACAGCAACTAAAGAATGTGATATTATTTAAATCGAATAGGCTATTCATCTCTAGATTTTATTTTCTGCAAAAAGGTAAATAACAGAGTTCAATAATTTTAATAGCAACTATATACATATGTGATTATTGAAACTAGATAGACCATTTAATTTCTAGAGTTAAATTTCTGCAAATTAAATATGTGATTTTAATTTCTGCAACTTTATTTATCAAGAATCCTTTAAATTTAACCATGCAATTAGGAATTAACTGAAACATTTGTATTCAAAATAACTTGCATGCAATCATTAAATTAATTCTTTATTTTCCTAATGTATTTCATAAGCATAAAGGGATGAAATAAATTTCTTGCTTTTCAAAATAATATATACTCAACAAATACCAATTTCAAAACTTTTAGGAACTAAATCCAGAATTATTCGCTTCATTGCTGCAGTATCTAAAATATTACATTTCTTTAAATTACATTTTAAAGACACTATTGTCATTTTACAAATAGGTCTCTCATTATTAATAAATGAGGACTTTAAACAAAATCATAAATATATTTCCAAATAGTTTTTTGCAACAAATAACTCCATCAAATTTCCGTTTGTCCTAAATCGTTCCTTCCAACAACCTGCAAATAATCAAAGGATATGACCATGGAGTGCTCACCTCCCAGCCTAGGCTAACTGGTAGCCACCCCCGAGCTCGAAGAACCAAGCCCTAGATAGGTAACAAACATGCAAACACAAAAGACAAAATACACACACACTCAAAACACACTCCCAACCTGGGCTACACTACACCACTCATTGGTGATGTCTTTTCAAGGGTGGTAGTGGACCAAGTACCCTAAGGAGACTGCAAGTATGGTAAAACAAATAGCCACCTCATGGCAAACTAAAACATATAGCCACCTCATGGCAAACCAAATACATCAAGTATAACATAATCAACCCCTTATTCCTTATGCCCCCCAAAGCATTCATGCCTTATTTCCCTCCTTATGACCCCCAATGCATAAACAAGCCATGCAGCAAGGGTCACATAAATTCCCTTGTGATCGCTCTCATAACAAGAGTCTCTCACTCAAGGGTTGTTACTTCTACCACCCACAAGATCCTCCTCTCTCCCAAGAGTAAGAGGTCTTGATGACTCCCAAAAACGCATACAATGTATAAACACAAAATACCAAATAAATTTCCAAGAGAACATGCACGGAAACTAGTCTCTTACACAACCACTACTTTCAAAAACACATGCTATAAGAAATCCATTATAAGAAAGATACAACTGTTGGCATATGGAAACTCCAATCAGACATTGTGTGTGATTGAAGGTTTTGTCATTGATGGAAACCTTGCAATCCTATGGCACCGGCAAGACATCATACTAGCAAAGCATTATTCAAGCAAGATAGTGCACCAACATCAACAAGATCATTCTACATCGACACTGGCACCAACACCAGCACAGAAGAAAAGATATATACCGGCATGGAGGCCGACAGGATTTTTTGATATGTAATATTTTGTTTATTATTGTAAGCCGACTTGGCAAATTGTAAAATGACTCTTGTATATAAAAGAGATCATTGTAGACATTTAAAAAGGTAAGTAAGCAAGCATAAAGAAAATTATTAGGCAGACCTAATGTGCAAATTATAGGTCAAGGGTATATGTAAAGAATAGAGCAAGAACTGGTACTGAATCTAGCATTGGAGATGCCATTATAAAGCAGTACAGATCATTGGATTAGTATAATCCTCATTGTAAGTCAGTGTGGCTTCTCACTGAGAAGTGTGCTCTAGGTAATTGGCCTTCCTACATGTGCAGGCCCCTATTGTAAGTAATATTCTCTTATTGGCTAGTAAGTGAATATTGTGGGTCACAAATCCCACTGAGGTTTTTCCTACACTGGGTTTCCTCTTTAAACATCTTGTGTTATGGTGTTCTTTTCATGTGGATGTTTTTTATTCTGTTTATTACATTAATTCTTGCATATCGGTACACTGCTACTTTATGTTCTGTATGTTTTAACTTAAGAAAATTTGACTACCAGTCAGATACTGATTCACCCCCCCCTCTCAGTATCTGTGGGAACCCTAACAATTGGTATCAGAGCCTGGTCCTCTATTTTCAGAAGCCTAATAGCTTGAGGAAGATCTTGACACCGATAAAGATGGAAAATCTGATGAAGCAACTTGAAGGAGCTCTTACTGACTATGATGCAGAGAAGTTGAAAAATATCAAATTAGAAGATGATTTAAGAGCAGCTCAGGATATCATTCAGGCACTTCAAGAAAATCTTACTGTTACAAGAAATAAGAGAAGAGAACTTTGTGAAAAATTGCAAAATGAGAATGATGAAAAGGAATCACTTAATGATATGATAAGCAAGTTGAAACAAGAGATCATGACAACAAAAAATGAAATGCAGGATATGACTATGAGATTTTGCAAAGAGATTGAGGACAGAAAGAAGAATGAAGAAGAATTGACCAGAAGACTAAGTGATGCAGCAAATGAGAACACAAGACTTAGCTATGAAAATGACATGTTGAAGACAGATCTAATGCATACTCAGAATGACTCAAATGAACTAATGAGACAAAAATAAATCTTGGAAAGGGAATTGGAAACTGCAAACCAACACAAAGTAAAATTCAAGAAAAGCTCAAAAGAACTTGGTACCTTATTGAAGAATAAAAAACCCAAAGGTGACACTTCTGGAATTGGATTTGAAGTTGGAGAAAGCTCCGGTACTACAAATACTCAGGATCACAGCAAACTGGTAAGACCACCTAATACTTATAAATTCAATGGAAAATACTTTAACTGTAATAAATATGGTCATAGGGTAAATGAATGTAGATCTAGGAATTATCAGAATATCAATCCTCCCACCGGTCAATGCTCCAAATGCAACAAAGTTGGTCATAACTCTGAAAACTGCATAATGAATGTAAGATGTTATGTTTGTGGAAGATTTGGACATCTATCAAATCAATGCAGAACACAAACTGGCATAGGTTATGGGAAAGCTATTCAGAAAAATAATGTAACTTGTTATGCATGTAACAAGATTGGGCATATTGCTAAATTTTGTAGAAGTAAAGGTACACCGGTAGACAACAAAAGTGCTAGCTTGAAAGGTAAAGAAAAAGTTGAAAAGGTTAAGCAATAATTCTCAAAGTAATGGATTAAAAAAAGTTGATCTAAATGTTGCGAATACTCCTCCACTGGTAGAACCAACAAATGCTCCACTGGCAGGACAATGTGATGCTCCACCGGCAAGACAGAGCAGTGCTCCACTGGTAGGAAGTTCTTCATCTAATTGAAGAAAATTGTCTTGAGGGTTTGGCAATCTAATGACACATGTGCTATTATTCCCTCGGTTAGAGAAAAGAAGTTGAAAATCACTTATTACCAGCAAATAAAGTTAAGTGAATACATAACCGACATGCAATTAATGTGGTAGGTAGTGAAAAAGACTTTATAAAATAAGGTTTTGGCTCCATTTCATTTCACCGTGATTTCAAACTTTCAGAGAGCATGAAGATTTCTGAGCTAAGGCATTTTGAGCAAGAAGCAAGCACACTCCAAGCAATCATCCATCTAAGATAGAAAAAGGTATTTTATCATGGCATCCACCTCTACAATTGAATACATAGTGAATCCTACTGTTGTGGAAGTAATTAAAAGACCTAGGCTTGTATTTCAGTTGGTCCCTGAAATAGAAAAGAAGGATGATACCTTAGGTGCATTCTCTCAAATCCCTAAATGTGTTGTATATGCTGAAGACACTAGAATGTATATTCACTACAATATTGAAGAGCTAGGAGATGAGGAAATCAAAACCATGTACAAAACTGAGATATGTGATGATACCAGCAATATCAAAGTTGAACACAAAATCATTGAAACCCTAGGATTCACAGAAATCCTTAGTATTCCTGAATTTCCTAAGGATGTGATTAGGATAGTGTTAAGCAGAGTTCATGGAGAATTTTTCTGGTTAGATGCAATTCATAAGATCACCAAGAAAGCGGTAAAGGTTGTCACAAGCTTACCGGCCACCGGTAAATGACCAGACAAAAACAAGAAAGTTTCAAATGATTTAGTCACAGACCTAACAGGTGCAACATTTGATAAAAGATCTTTAAGGGTTAATGATGTAAAGGATACAAATGTGAGATTCATAAGCATGATATTAGGTTACAAAGCCACTCATGCTAATAGACTTAACTCAGTTTAAAGTTTATGCATTAAGAGTGCTTATGACATGATAACCAACAATGTAAAAATTGACATCTGTGAATGGCTAAAGGATGAACTGATAGACAACCTTGGAAAGATAAAGAAGGATAAGAAAGGAACCTTCAGATTTGGAAATTTGTTAGTGTGTCTAATGCTTCATATAACAAAACAAGTTCCCAGTATAGGATATAAAGAATTCGGATATGACATATCGATAGGAAAGCAATTGATAGAACTGTTTAATACCATGGGTGAGAATAAGGAAAACAACATTCAGGACTTTTTCCAAACACTAAAGACGAAAATGAAGAAAAGGACAAGGTTATCTCAGGAAATTGTAGATAAATACAAAGATGATATATGCTTTGTTATCAAAAAGGATGAAATATGGATGGAAGCAGTCATCCCTAGGAGAATCTGGGTAACAAAATGGGCTATGAAATAGATAACCACATAGTTGAAACTTACGCCAAAGCACTTGTGGAAGCCCCCAATGAACCTAAGGAGGAAGCATTTGGTAGTGCTGAAACAATAGAAAAACAAATACAGTCCAAGAAAAGAGTGAAGAAGGTAGAAGCTTTTGTGAGAAAAGGATCCAGACAAGCAAAAGCCATTAAGGAAGATGTATTAAAGAAAACCGGCATAACTAAAGATGAGTTGGCAGCCCCACAACTTGAAGCTCATCTATCATCGGTAGGTACTTCTTCAGAAGAAGACATGCTAGCAACCTTTAAAAGAGTTGTTAGGAAAAGAGATCCCTCACCGGCAACCACTCCTTCACCTAGAAGGACAAGGAAAAAGAAACAAGCTGTGAGATGTCTAGTCAAAAAGGTCACACCCAAAAAGAAGCTGACCCCTAAGAAAAAAAAAGGCAAAAACTGACTTGGCACCTCTAGACATTTTGTTAAATGAGATCATAGAGGAAGGAAAACTGAAGAACATAGGGAAAATTTATGACACCCTATCGACTGATGAGAAAGGGCAAGTTGAGGAAAGTGTAATATTACACATGGACATGTTTAAAAAGTTTTTGATGCAAGTCATAAATGAAATTCCTGATGACTTATACAAAAGACTTGAGGCCAGAAGGCAAGGAATAATTGAACTAGACAAGAAAATAAAAATAGAAAAACTACTTGCTGTATATTCGGTAAACTCCCCAAAAGAAATTAATGATCTGATAGCTTAGGCTAACCGGATAGTTTTTTCCACTGCACACCGGCAAATTGCACTGATGGCAGGTAGAGTTACAAAAGTTTTAGAGGAAACAGAAGATGGTTGGGACATATTTTTGGTTGAAAAAGAGAAACAAGAAGAATATAAGAATCCCAAGCCTATTAAGGTATATCAGAAGGATAAGGACAAAGGGAAAGGGAAAATTGGTGGACCTCCGAGCATAAAGGTTAAAGATAACCTACCTCCACCTGTAAAAATTGCAATCCCTAAAAACCAACCGGCAACTAAAAGCATGGATGCAGAGGATAGCAATACAAATCTTGAAATCCTATTCACTATAAATGTTGATACCCAAAAGATCAACATAACAGTTGATAAAGACCCAAGTGAAAAATCAGATATGGCTAAAGAGCCTCTGGTAATAGGAAATATAGAGCAACTGGTAGTGGATATAGGGAAAAAGATAGAATCTGAAGCACAAATAGAGAAACTGACAGAGCTAAAGGCTCCAGAATAGATGCCACCGATAAGAAATGAAGCAGGAAAACCAGTGCTAAAGGAAATGCAGACACAAACTGACCTACCAGAGGTCAATACAAGCATGGTCACTTCCACCGGTACTCAGTTTGTTGGGTCACCATCAAAGTCAACAAATGTGACTGAGGTATTACTTGAATCCATCAAGAAAATAACTGACTATAGTTCTCAAGCTTACAAAGCAATAGATGATTCAATACCAATTTTGAAGATAATCACTCCTGATTGTAATATAGATAATAAATATTCTTTAGGATAGTTGGATACATTGTGTAAATACATTTCTGGAAATATTGAGAAAATAAAGGAAGAATCTGTAAAGGATATTGTAGAAAAGGAGAAACAGAAATTCTTTGAGGAGGAAATAAAGAAGTGTAATAGAGATTTTGATACACTTCTACCATAACTATGTAGTTTGTTAAAAGAGTATAAAAACTTGTATAAAGACACATGCAAAAAAAAATTCCTGACTGTAGATATTGACAAGAAAATAAGCAAGACACAGGAAGGGATAAACAAGCTTGCAGACAATTTTGTCAACTCTCCAAATTCACTATCTGTTTTTGACAATAAGTTAGCAAATTTTGAGGTAGAATTACTTAAACAGGAGAAAGAGAAAGAAACAATAATATATAAGGCAAAACACTTGAGATCTAAACTGAGTCCAAGATTGGACTATCTAGCATCTCTATGGAAGGAAATCTCAGAGGCATTAACACCAAGAAGTAAAACACTGGCAGAACAATTGCAGCATCTCACCGACACTGTGAAGAGGACTGAAACAACAATAAAAGATAGCAAAAAGTTTATGGATAGTATAAACTTAATTTTGGGTGATCTTTTTTAGATAATAACTACCCAACTACAAGGTTGAGGATTTGGACCGATATAACTACAAACTCTACTAACATCTTGACAACCTTTGTCATTGATGCCAAAGGGGGAGTAGTAGGATGAGAAAATTCAAAGACATGAATCATATGCTCAAGGGGAGCCCCTCATATATTTTTTTGGTAAATTATTTGGTCTACACATTTTTGGACACCTTTTTGAAATTTCTCATGAGTGTTGCCATCAATGCCAAAGGGGGAGATTGTTGGCATATGGACACTCCAATGAGACATTTTGTGTGATTGAAGGTTTTGTCATTGATGGCAACCTTGTAATCCTATGGCACTGGCAAGACATCATACCAGCAAAGCATTATTCAAGCAAGATAGTGCACCGGCATGAACAAGATCACTCTACACCGACATTGGCACCGGCACTGACACAGAAGAAAAGATGTATACCGGCACAGAGACCGAGAGGATTTTTTGATATGTAATATTTTGTTTATTATTGCAAGCCGAATTGGCAAATTGTAAAATGACTCTTATATATAAAAGAGATCATTGTAGACATTTAAAAAGGTAAGTAAGCAAGCATAAAGAAAATTATTAGGCAGACCTAATGTGTGAATTATAGGTCAAGGGTATATGTAAAGAACAGAGCAAGAACCAGTACTGAATCTAACATTGGAGATACTATTATAAAGCAGTACATATCATTGGATTAGTATAATCCTCATTGTAAGTTAGTGTGACTTCTCACTGAGTAGTGTGCTCTAGGCAATTGGCCTTCCTGCATGTGCAGGCCCCTATTGTAAGTAATATTCTCTTATTGGCCAGTAAGTGAATATTGTGGGTCACAAATCCCACCGAGGTTTTTCCCACACCAGGTTTCGTTGTTAAACATCTTGTGTTATGGTGTTCTTTTCATGTGGATGTTTTTGATTCTGTTTATTACATTAATTCTTGCATATTGGTACACTGCTACTTTATGTTCTGTATGTTTTAACTTAAGAAAATTTGACTATCGATCAGATACTAATTCACCCCCCCCCTCTCAGTATCTGTGGGAACCCTAACAATAACCAACCTTAATTTGCCCAAAGGTATTCTAGTTTTTGTTGAGGATGAGCAGCCCAATTCCACAGTTCTTCTCTTTCTACCCTTAGCCAAAATTCTCAAACCAAATTCTATCTGTTTCCTTACAAAATTATTTTGTCTCAAAAAATGGAGAGTGGGTGATTACCCCCAAAATCTCTCTTTCTTTCTTAAGAAGACACTAGTGTGAGTTATCTCAAGTTTCTAAAACTAAAAATGAAAGTAAAGTAAAATGGAAAAAGGGAACTTTCATTCAAAAAGGAAGGTTAACCACTTAGCTCAACCCTTCTAATTTCAATTTTCACACAACTTAGAAAACCTACTTTTTAGGGTGTCTAAAAGGTCACATGGGAGTAGAAACTTGCCTAAAATTACCCCTAACCCTTAGGTATACCTTATGGGCTTTAGGAAACCCTATTAAACTACACCTAGGTGTCCATTTAACCCCTTTTAAACCCCTCTGAAGTTAATTTTCGGGTCAAACTTAAGTTGACCATCCCAAAGATTCTTTACCCAAGGCATTTATGGAAATCACATCACATTAATTGAAAAAGCTATAGTTAAACAATTCCCACCAAGAGACAAATTTAAAAATTCAAACATAAATTCACACGTGTCAAGTGACACAAAGAAAATACTTTTACAAATTTATACATGAAATCGTGTCTCTTGTGGATTTTACATAAATCAATTAAATAACACTTAAAACACATGCATCATTTACTATTATGAATAAAATACAACACAAACGGGGTGTTGTCTCTCCAAATAGACAAACCCTGGTTTTACGAACATACATAGGTCTAGGTCTGGTTCTTCGTAATATTTCCATGGTCACATGAATATCTTTTCCTGTGCCACTCCAATACACATTAGTAATTTCCAATAACCTCGTATAATATTAAACACATGAATCAGAATACACATCAAACACTTCGCATACAATTTACATTTGAACAATTCAATATATCTCATATCCAATTAAATCCACATAAGCAATTATCACAATTCTCATAATTTTGGTCCACACATAAAACATACATCTTAATTCTATCATCATAATAAAGTCCTACAAATCCAATAATGACATACATCCTCTCCAATTTATCCTATTCTAGAATCATATAGAGTTCTTTATCATAAAGCATATAAATGAAGAATCAACATTCATCAATGTTATCAAATCACGAAATCATATACGTTCTACATCCAGACATAGCTGACATACGTTAAATCAAGATTATCCAATCAATGGATCTTTTAGGATTTCAAATTCATAACATATCAAAATGTACACCACAAGGTGCAATAACTCTATAACTTGGTTCATTTACCTTTCTCACCAATCTATTTGTCTAACACAGTCCATTCTATTGAATTATAAAGCATTTATTAATAGGTCAAACATGGTCAACTAAGTTAATCAAAGCTTGGTTTGGGGAAGGCCTTACAATCCCTTTCCGAAGGGAAGAGCCTCTCGTGCTTTGGAACCCTTGGAGTTGATTCATAGTGATATCATGTCCTTTCCCACTCCTCCTTTTTTAGGGGCCAAGTATTTACTCACTTTTATTGATGACTTCTCCAGACGTACATGGGTGTACTTTCTTAAGTACAAGTCTGATGTCATTGATTCATTTTGAATCTTCAAGACATTTGTAGAGAAGTAGTCTGGCTGTTCTATTTAGCGGATACGTACAGATAATGGGGGGGAGTATGTGAATCAGGATTTCAAAGATTTTTCACTGAGCATGGTTTGCTGCATTAGTTTACTATTCCCTAAACCCCTCATCAAAATGGTGTCACTGAGCGCAAGAACACAACTTTACAGGAGATGGCAAATTGTATGATTCAGTCTAGATCCATGGATTCATCTTTTTGGGCTGAGGCAGTCAATTGTGCCAACCATATTCCAAATCAGATGCCTCAGAAGGAGATTCGACATATGACTCCTAAAGAGGCTTGGTCTCATGACAAGCTTGATGTTTCTTTTTTCTGAGTGTTTGGCAGTGAGGCATGGGCTTTTATTCCTGATGCTCAATGGAAATCCATGGAGCGGAAGAGCTGACCCATCATTTTTGTTGGCTATTGTGAGGATGTTAAGGCATATAGGTTGTTTGATCCTGATTCCAGGGAGGTCCTATTTTGACGGGATGTTCAGTTTGATGAGTGCCTTCCCAAAGTGGATACACCGACTCCAGTGTCTACTCTGCCCACTGCACCCCTTTAGGATCCTTTTGAGGATAATCCTGATGATGGTGTTGATGATCCACCATCCCCACCTCTACCTACTCCACCTCAGATGCCCAAGTGGGCTCTCCTTACTATTGAGGCAGCAGGTCCTATGGCCGGTGATCCTCTAGATACTCATCGCTCCCATTCTCATACTATGGGTTCTAGTCTTTTGAGTCATGCTATTTTAGATGATCCTGAGAAGTTTGTAGAGGCTATCGGTCACCCTGAGTGGGGTTGTACTATGGAGGAGGAGTATTCTTCTTTGATGAGGAATCATACTTGGGATCTCTATCCTCTTCCTAAGGGCAGAAAGATGGTTAGGTGCCACTGGTTGTATCGCACTAAGTATGTTGCTGATGGTTGTTAGGATTCCCACAGATATTAAGAGGCGGGGGTGAATCAGTATCTAACTGGTATATCAAATTTCTTAACTTAAAACATGTAGAACATATTAAAACTGTGTACCGGTAAGCAAGAAGAAATGCTATAAACGGAGATAAAAACAACCACATGAAAAGATCACCATAACACAAGGATTTCATGAGGAAACCCAGTGTGGGAAAAACCTCGGTGGGATTTGTGACCCACAATATTCACTTACTAGCCAATAAGAGAATATTACTACTACAAGAGGGGCCTGTACATGCAGGAAGGCCAAGTTCCTAGAGCTCATTGCTCAAAATAGAAGTCTCACTGACTTACAAAATGGATTATACAAATACAGTGTCTTGTACTACTTCAGAATAGCATCTATAATGCCAGATCTAGTACCGGTTTCTGCTCTGCTTCTTACATAAACCCTTAGCCTATAATTCGCATAATAGGTCTACCTAATTACATTCCATGTCGCTTCATCTATCTATATCTCAGTGTCCTATAATGAACTCTTATATATATGAGTCATTTTACATTATGCCAAGTCGGCTTACAAAGATATTACAATAATAAACAAAATATATTACAACAAAAATCCTATCGGCCTCTGTACTGGTATGCTTCCTTTCTCTGCCGATGCCGGTAGTCTGAGTGCCGGTGTAGAGTTTGTTATTGCTGCTACCAATGGAATGTCTTGCCGGTGTCATAGGATTGTAAGGTTTCCATCAATGATAAAACCTTCAATCACCTTCAATGTCTCATTGGAGTGTGCATATGCCAACAATCTCCCCCTTTGGCATTGATGGCAACACTCATGAGAAAATTCCAAAATTGTATCCAAAACTTGTTTCCAAAAATGTGTACCCAAAGATATATGAGCTCCCCCTAAGTAGGTGAATCATTTTCCGATTATTTTCTCATACTACTACTCCCCCTTTGGCATCAATGACAAAGGTTGTCAGAGTGTTAATAGAGTTGTAGTTTCCTATCTCAGCCTTGTAGCTGGGTGGTTACAATCTAAAAAATGTCTACCAAAACTAGATTTATACTTTCCATAAACTTCTTACTGTGTTTTATTTCTGCCTCAGTTCTTTGCACTGTACCAGTGAGATGCTACATATGCTCTGCCAATGTTTTCTGTCCCTGTATTATCGTCTCAAATATTTCCTTTCTCAAAGATGCTAGATAGTCCAATCTTGGACTTATTCTTAGTCTCAAATTTTTACCCTTGTTAATTATTCTCTCCTATTCTCTTTCTAACTTAAGTAATTCTCCCTCAAAACTTGTTATCTTTTGTTCAAAAACTGATAATGTATCAGGTGAGTTAACAAAACTATTAGCAAGTTTATTGATTTCATCCTGTATCTTGCTCATTTTCTTATCTATGTCAACTGTTAGGAAGTTTGTCTTGCAGATATCTTTGTATAGAGTTTTGAATTCCTTCAATGAGTTGCATAGTTCTAGCAGAAGTGTGTCAAACTCTTTTGTACACTTTTTTATTTGATCATCAAAGAATTTTTGTTTTTCAATTTCTAATTTCTCTTTCAATGCCTCTTCCTTTATTTTCTCAACTGTCACTGTGTTGTCAGTAATGTACTTAGACAAAGTGTCAAGTTGACTCAAAGAATCCTTATTATCTATATTACAATTAGGAGCTATCATTTTCAAAACTGGGATTGTGTCATCTATAGCTTTATAGGCTTGTGAACTACAATCTGTTATTTTCTTTAAAGAATCCAAAAGAACTTCAGTTACATTTGTTGATTTGTAACTTGTTGAGGAGAAACCAATATTTAGAATTCCGCTGGTGGAGGAAGTAACCATGCTTGTAGTGACCTCTAATAGGTCTATTTGTGTTTCCATTTCCTTAAGCAAAGGCTTTTGTTTCTCTCCTGTTGTTGGTGGCACTGTTTCCACATGAACCTGTTCCTATTCTGGAGCCTGTTGCTATGCTTGACTCTCTATTTGTTGACCTGTCTCTGTCTATTACCCTATGCTGTCATCTTCAAATTTTCCTTCAGTGTTGTCAATGTTGTCAGATGCCGGTGGCTCATTAGCCATGTCAGTCTTACCGGTTGAATCTTTATCTACCACAATGTTGACTGTTTGAGTATCAACATTTACTGTGTATAGTACCTCAGGATTAGGATTTGTATCCTTTATACCCATACTCTCATCTACCGGTTGACCTTCAGTTTTCATTACCGGTGGCATAACTAGAGGCGGTGGGGATAAGTTATCTTTTATTTTCATGCTAGGTGGTCCATCAACCTTTCCTTTCCCCTTATCTTTGTCCTTCTGATAGACTTTGATAGGCTTGGGGTTCTTGTACTCTTCCTATTTTTCCTTTTCCACAAGGAATATATCCCATGCATTTTTAGTATTTGTTGTTACCTCATTTACTCTTCCTGCCATGAGTGCAACATGCCCGTATGCAGTAGAAAATACTAACCGGTTGGCTTTTACAATTAAATTATCAATCTCCTTTGGTGAGTTTACTGGGTAAACAACAAGTAATTTTTCAATTTTAATTTTCTTATCAAGCTCTACAATAGCTTGTCTTCTACCTTCCAGTCTTTTGAATAGTTCATCTAGTAGTTCATCTACCACTTGCATTAAAAACTTCTTGTAGATGTCAAGGTGCAAGATGACGCTGCTTTCAACTTGCTCTTTCTCATGTGCTGATAGTGTATCATATAATTTTTCTATATTTTTGAGTTTTCCTTCCTCTGTGATTTCATTCAGTAATTCATCAAGTGAGGTAATGTTCTATTGAGTCCTTTTCCTTTTAGGTGTTAGCTTTTTCTTTGGGGTTGACTTCTTTACCGATGACCTCATTACCTATTGTTTTTGTCTAGTTCTTCTAGGCGAGGGTGTGGATGCTAGTGAAGGATCCCTTTTCCTTACAACTCTTTTGAATGTTGCTGGCATGCCATTCCCTGAAGAAGTTGCTACTGGTGATAGATGAGTTTCAGGCTATAAAGTTACTAACTCATCCTCAGTGATGTCGGTTTGTTTTAATACATCTTCCTTGATGGCTTTTGCCCGTCATGTGCCTTTCCTCACAATTGCTTCAACTTTCTTCACCCTCTTCTTGGATTGAATTTGGCTTTCAATCATCTTTGCACTACCGAATACCTCTTCCTTGGGTTCCTTAGGTGCTTCCAGAAGGGCTTTTGCATAAGTCTCAATGATATGATCATCAGTCTCATATCCCATTTCAGTTACCCAAATTGTTCTAGGGATCACTGCTTCCATCCAGATCTCATCCTTTTTAATTACAAAACATATATCATCCTTGTATTTGTCAACAAGTTTTTGTGATAGTGTGATTCTCTTGTTCATTTTGGCCTTAAGTGCTTGAAAATAATCATGGATATTCTTTTCTTTGTTCTCACCCATGTTGTTGAATAGGTCTGATAGCTATTTTCCTATCGGTATATCAAATCCAAGGCTCTTGTCACCTATACCAGGAACTTATTTGGTTATGTGTAATATTAAGCATGCAAGTAAGTTACCAAATCTAAAAGTCCCTTTCTTATCCTTCTTGATTTTACCTAAATTATCAATTAACTCATCTTTCAGCCATTCACATACATCAATTTTCACATTGTCTTTAACCATGTCATAAGCACTCTTAATGCATAAACTTTTAACTGAGTTAAGTCAGTTTGCATGAGTTTCTTTGTAACCTAGAATCACGCTGACAAATCTCACATCTATATCGGTCACATCATTAACCCTTAGAGACCTTCTGTCAGATGTTGCACCAGTTAAGTTTATTACTAGGTCATTTGAGACCTTCTTGGTTTTGTCTGGTCTGCTATCAATGGAAGGTAGCCCTGTTACAACTTTCACTACTTCCTTGGTAATTTTGTGAATTGAGTCTAACCAAAAGAATTCACCATGTACCCTACTCAATACTATCCTAATGACTTCCTTAGGAAAGTTCAAAATGCTAAGGATCTTAGTGAATCCTAGGGTTTCAACAATTTTATATTTAGGCTTTACATTTCCAGAATTATCACATATAACGGTTTTGAACATTTTTTTGACTTCTTCATCTCCTAGTTCTTCTATGTGGCAATGGATGCACATTATAGGATCTTCTGCGAAAACAACTCCTTTGGGGATTTGGGAGAATGCACCAATATTGTCATGCTTTTTAGCTACCTCAGGAACTAACTGGAATATGGGCCTAGGGCATTTGATAAAATTGACTATAGTAGGGTTAGCTATGAATTCAGGTGTAGAGGAGGATGCCATGATAATAAATACCTTTTTCTACCTTAGGATGGATTGATTGCTGAAGTGCTTGCCTCTTGCTCAAAATGCCTTAGCTCTGGAGATTTCGTGCTCTTCGAGTGTTTGAATTCATGGTGAAGTGAAATGGAGCCAAAACCACTGATTTATAATGTCAATTTTGCCAACTACCACAATTAATGCATGTCGGTGAAGTAACCACTAACCTTTTGCCCGTATAGAATTAATTTCCAACTTCTCATCATCAACCGAGGGAATAATAGCATATGTCTTATTTTATTGCCAAACCCTCAAGGAAACTTTATTCAATTTGATGAAGAACTTCTTGCCAGTGGAGCACTACTCTGTCCTACCGGTGGAGTATTCCCAACATTATTTAGGTCTGACTTTCTAATCCATTGTTTTGAGAATTCTTGCTTAACCTCTTCAACTTTTTCTTTTCCTTTCAAACTAGAACTTTTGTTGTCTGTTGGTGATCCTTTACTTCTGCAAAATTTTGCAATATGCCCAATCTTGTTACATGCATAGAAAGTCACATTAATCTTCTAAATAGCTTTCCCATAACCTATACCGGTTTGTGTTCTACATTGATTAGATAGGTGTCCAAATCTTCCACAAACATAACATCTAACATTCATTCTATAATTTTAAGAGTTATGACCAACTTTGTTGCATTTTGAACATTGACTGGTGGGTGTGTTGGTGTTCTGAAAAACTTCTAGATCTACATTGGTTTTCTCTATGACCATATTTGTTACAGTTAAATCATTTTCCATTGAATTTATAAGCAGTAGATTGTCTTACTGGTTTACTATGATCCCGTGTGTTTGCAGTACCAGAGCTTTCTCCAACTTCAAAGCCAATTCCACAAGTGTCACCGTTAGGTTTCTATTTCTTCAGTAAGTCACCAAGTTCCTCTGAGCTTTTCTTGAATTTTTCTTTGTGCTGATTTGCAATATCCAGTTCTCTTTCTAAGATCTCTTTCTATCTCATCAGTTCATTGGAGTCATTTTGTGTATGCATCAGATCTATCTTCAACAAATCATTTTCATAGCTAAGTCTGGTGTTCTCATTTTCTGCATCACTTAGCCTTCTGGTCAAATCTTCTTCATTCTTCTTTCTATCTTCAATTTATTTGAAAAATCTCATAGTCATAACCTGCAACTCATTCCTTGTTGTCATGTTCTCTTGTTTTAGCTTGCTTATCTGATCATTAAGTGATTCTTTTTCATCATTCTCATTTTGCATCTTTTCACATAGTTCTCTTCTTTTGTTTCTTGCAATGGTAACATTTTCTTGAAGTGCCTGGATAATATCTTGAGTTGCCTTTAGATCATCTTCAAGTTTGATGTTTTTCAAATTTTTAGTATCATAGTCTGAGAGAGCTGCTTCTAGTTGCTTCATCAGATTTTTCATCTCTATTAGTGTCAAGATATTCCTCAAGTTGTTAGGCTTCTAAAAATAGAGGAACAAGCTCTGATACCAGTTGTTAGGATTCCCATAGATACTAAGAGGGGGGGGGGGGGGAATTAGTATCTAACCGGTATATCAAATTTCTTAACTTAAAACATGTAGAATATATTAAAACTGTGTACTGGTAAGCAAGAAGAAATGCTATAAATAGAGATAAAAGCAACCACATGAAAAGCACACCATAACACAAGGATTTAACGAGGAAACTTGGTGTGGAAAAAACCTCGGTGGGATTTGTGACCCACAATATTCACTTACTGGCCAATAAGAGAATATTACTACTACAAGAGGGGCCTGCACATGTAGGAAGGCCAAGAGCCTAAAGCTCACTACTCAAAATAGAAGTCTCACTGACTTACAAAATGGATTATACAAATCCAGTGTCTTGTACTACTTTAGAATAGCATCTATAATGCCAGATCCAGTACCGGTTTCTGCTCTACTTCTTACATAAACCCTTAACCTATAATTCGCATAATAGGTCTGCCTAATTACATTTCATGTCGCTTCATCTATCTATATCTCAATGTCCTACAATGAACTCTTATATATATGAGTCATTTTACATTATACCAAGTCAGCTTACAAAGATTTTACAATAATAAAAAAAATATATCACAACAAAAATCCTATCGGCCTCTTTGCCGATATGCTTCCTTTCTCTGTCGGTGCTGGTAGTCTGAGTGCCGGTGTAGAGTTTGTTCGTGCTATTGCTGGTGGAATGTCTTGCTGATGTCATAGGATTGTAAGGTTTCCATCAATGACAAAACCTTCAATCACCTTCAATGTCTCATTGGAGTGTGCATATGCCAACAATGGTTCCATTGATAAGTACAAAGCCCGTTTTGTTGGGAAGGGGTTTTCATAGGTTGAGAGTATTGATTACTTCGAGACATTTTCCCCTATCACCAAGATGAACTCTATTCGCTTTGTACTATCTCTTTTAGCTTCTAGGGGATGGCCTATTTTTTAGATGGATGTGAAGAGTGCCTTCCTACATGGGGATCTATAGGAGGAAATCTACATGGAGTAGCCTCAGGGATTTGTGCAGGATAGTTCTTTAGTTTGCAGACTTCGACATTCATTGTATGGTCTCAAACAGGCCCCTTAGGTTTGATAGGAGAAGATGGATTCTTTCTTGCTCTCCACTGGGTTCACCCATAGTCATTCTGATCACACCGTGTATATTCAGTTTCTTGAGGGTGTGATCCTGATTCTTGTGGTCTATGTTGATGATCTCCTCCTCACAGATAGCTCATCCTCTATGATTTAGTATATCCAGCATGCCTTGATGGATCAATTTGAGATGAAAGATCTTGGTCTTCTGCATTATTTCCTTGGTCTTCAGGTGATTTAGTCTTCTGATGGGATCTACATTTACCAGCAGAAGTATGCTCTTGACATGCTTTGATGCTTTGGCATGCTTGATTGCAAGCCTACTCCCACTCCTTTTTAGTCAGGGGTTGTTTTGATTACTTCTTGTCCCACACCTTCAGTAGATTCTACACTTTACAGGTAGTTGGATGGCAGTTTGTTGTACCTGACTCACACCCGTCCTGATATTTCCTTTGCAGTTGGCCTTGTCTCTCGATTCTCCCATGATCCTCATGAGAGTCATTGGCAAGCTGCCAAACATATTTTGAGGTACATTCAGGGCACTAGTACTCATGGTATTCACTACACATCAGGGGAACCTCACATTGTTGGCTACACTAACTCAGATTGGGCTTCTGATGTCATTGATCAAAGGTCTACTTCTGGCTTTGTTTTCTATCTTGGCTTTGGTCCTATCACATGGTCTTGCAAGAAGCAAACAACTCATGCATTATCATCTACAAAGTTTGAGTATTGCGCTGCTGTGCTCGCCAGTCAGGAGATCTTATGGCTTTGACAGTTGATGACTGAGTTTGGTTTTCCTCTTGATAGTCCCACTATTCTTTGGTGTGACAATCAGAGTGCTATTCATATTTCCCACAACCTAGTAGAGCATCAGCAGACAAAGTACATTGAGCTTCAAATGCATTTCATCTGCCAGTTGATTCAGGATGGTGTTCTCATTCTGGAGTACATTCCCACTGCTAAGCAGGTTGCAGACATCTTCATGAAATGTTTTGCCTTGCTGTGCTTTCTTCAGTTGCGCTCTATACTTGGGGTGCAAGAAGTTGTCCTTAGGGGGAATTTCTGAGGCCTTCCTTCCTTCTTCTTCTTTCAGCATATTCTTTTATCTCTTTTGGGAGAGGAGTTTTTTCCCACTGGGTTTTCTCCTTTTCTCCATTTCATAGAGATTTCATTGTATTTGGGTACCTGATTAGGCCCTGTTGTCAAGACCCATCTTTCCTGCTTTCAGTAGTTTTTCTAGGTTTTAGCTTCTCCCTAAATCTAGCTTAAAGGGGGGTGTTAGAGTAATTGGCTATTTACTTGATTAATTAAACAATATTTGTTTAATTTTTTAAGTTCCCTATTATCATTTTACACTTAAGCTAACATTAGGTGCATAATAATTAATTCTTTTATTAATTATTATGTGCAAGCCTAAGGTTTTCCCTTTTAGGGTTTCTTGACCTATTAAAGGTCAATTTTATTTTCTTTGATTCATTATGTCATTGCACATTTTGGTGAATATAGAGCTCTCCTCTTTTGAGAATATTTTCCTGTGTTTCATTCTGCAGATTGTTTTTGTTTCATTGCTTCTCCTTGTGACATTGTTTTAGCTTGCAGAAGATCTTTAGGCTCCTGTAGTGTTGTGTTTCTCAACTCCAACAGTCGGTATTACCTTTAGTGTAATCATGCTTCAAAAGATATTTGTCCAGTCTAGCATACCAAGCTCTAGGAGCTTGCTTCAATCCATACAAAACTTTCCTTAATCTAAAAATCCATATCTTTATCATTTTTCAATGAAAATCCATCAGGTTGTTCAATGTAAACTTCCTCCAGAAGATCACCATTCATAAATGCACATTTTAAAACCATCTGATAAATTTTGTAGTTCTTATAAGCTGCAAATGCAAGAAATAATCTAACTGCCTCAATTCTAGCTACCGATGCAAAGGTTTCATTATAATCAATTCCCTCTTTCTATGAGTATCCTTTACAAACTAATATTGCTTTGTTCCTGATTACCATACCATCTTCATTAAGTTTATTTCTAAATACCCATTTAGTTCCAATTATATTTTTTCTTTAGGCCAAGGAACTAATGTCCATGTATTGTTCTTTTCAATTTTTTCTAATTCATCTTCCATTTCTTTTATCCAATGTTCATCCTGACATGCTTCAATAACATATGCTAGTTCAGCTTGAGATATTAATCATACCTCTTCATTTTCCAGTCTTCCTTCTATCATAACACCTTGATACTTATTCCCAATTATCTAATTTTTTGAGTGATTCGATATAACATACCTGGGTTTATTTTGATGTTGCTATTCTTCAGGCACTGTGGAATTCTTTGATGATGCCAATGTGACTGGATCCATATTCTGTACTAGTGCACTCTGTATTGGTTCATTTATGATCATCTCAACTATCGGTTCAGAATCTACAGACCTTGAGTTTCCTCTAAACTATTCATCTATCTTTACATTAGCACTCTCAATGATCTTTTGCAATGTTTTATTAAAACATCTATATGTCTTGCTTTAGATGAATAACCAAGAAATATTCCTTCATCACTTCTAGGATCAAATTTACCAACATACTCATCTCTTCTAATATAACATTTGCTTCCAAATATTTTTAAGTACTTAAGAGTAGGATTATTACCAAACCATAGTTCATAAGGGGTCTTACTGGTTTCACCTTTGATATGAACTCTTCTGAAAGAGTAAATCGATGTATTCACTTCTTCTCTCCAGTAAGCATGAGGTAAATTTTCTTCCAATATCATGCTTCTAGCTGCTTCTAGAATAGTTTTGTTCTTCCTTTCCACAATTCCATTTTGTTGAGGTGTCTAGGGTGCTGAAAGTTGTCTTTTACTTCCATTCACTTCACAAAATGTATTAAATTCCCTATATGTAAATTCTCCTCCTTGATCAGATCTAAACATTTTATTTTCTTACTAGTTTCATTCTCTATCATTGCCTTGAATAACTTGAATTTTCTAAAAGCCTCTGATTTCTCCCTAAGAAAAGTAACCCAACACATTCTAGAATAATCATCAATAATTAGCATAAAATATCTCTCCCTGTAGACTTCTTGTTCTTCCCAAACCACACAAGTCAGTATGAATTAAATCAAAAACATTATTGTATTTTTCAAAAATACTCTTAAAAGTTGTTCTAACTTGCTTTCCCATTTGATATTCCTTACATACTAGATTATGAGGTTTCACAATCTTAGGTAAATCCCTTACAACCTTAGTTGTACTAATCTTTACAATGCAATCAAAATCTACATGACAAAGTCTCTTATGCCATAACCAACTTTCATCAATATGTGCAATCAAACATGTCTTATCATTGTTATTCAAATGAAAGATATTACCTTTAGTCTGATTACTAGTTGCAATCTCCAATCTAGTTCTATTTCTAATTTTGCATTTACCATTCTTGAATTGTAACTGAAATCCCTTCTCAACTAATTGACCAACACTCAAAAGATTATGCTTCAAACCTTCAACATAATAAACATTATCAGTATTGTGCTTACAATCCAAAGATATAGTACATTTTCCTTTGATTCAACAAGCTTATCATCGCAAAATCTTACTAGACCTCCATTACATTCCTAAAAAGATAAGAATTTACTTTTATCACTAGTCATATGATGTGAACATCCACTATCAATGATCCATTCATCCATTTCTTCAATTTTAGCTGCCAGAGCCTTTTCTACCGGTGGGACAGTAGGTTTCTGTAGACACCTAAAAATGGTCAACGCTTGCGAAATCATACTTTAACATTTGCGCATTGCCTCATTTTAGGTTTTTGCGTCGCATTAACATTTCTCCTATGCCACGCACTTGGTTTTTATCATTTGCGAGCATCGAGTCATTCTTCTACATTCCTCATTCATCTCGCTCTCAAATTTGGTCTTGTCGACAACACTATCCAATCATGATTTTGATCGATTTTATCTTGTCGCATCAATGTGCGTGCTCATTTGTCATCACTTTGGACATCGTCAATCCTAATTAGGGTTTTGTCCTCTTATTAATCTTGTCATTTTGTCATCAGTCTTTATCATTTTCAATCTTGTCATTTTGCGATCGATTTGTCATCGGTCGTTGTCATGTTCGATCTTGTCATTTTGCGATCGATTTGTCATCGATCGTGGTCATTTTCAATCTTGTCATCTTGCAATCTATTTTTTCATCGATCCTTGTCCTCTTGTCAATTTTGTCATTTTGCGATCATTTCGCTATCGATCATTGTCTGTCTCAATTATGTCAATTTGGATCAATTTGTCATTGTTCCTCGTCAATTGGTGCATTTATCAATCAAATCATTTATCAACACTGGTCATTTATCAATTCAAAATCATGATCGAGTCAATTATCTTTCAAGACCTAATTCGTCTTCTAAGGTTTCGTGATTTAATCATTTAACCTTGTGTGTCATTTTCTTCCTTTAGGATTAATAAATTACTTATTTATCCTAAGTCTTCTCATTACAATTAAATCTTCATTTAATTGGCTAATTATTCCTCTTTGTGAATTGATTAATAAATGAAAAATTATTAATTAATTCACTAATTCCTAATTTCTAATTTTCATCAATTTCCTAATTTCTTAATTTTCTAATTCCTAATTTCAAATTCCTCCTATTTCTCTCCTAAATTCATGGAAATGACATGTCAATTTGTCATAAATTTGTCATAATTGACAATCAATCAATTTTTGACATAGAAGTTGTCATAATTTGTCATAAATTATCAATCAACAAAATTGTGCATAGAAAGTGCATAATTTGTCATAATTTGTCATAATTGACATAATTGATTTGCAATTTCCATTTGAATTGAATCATGCTAATCTTGTCATCTCTCCAATTCTTCTATAAATTGGATGATCTTCATCAATCAAGGCTAATTGGTAATTGGTAATTGATAATCAGGCTATCGAATTTATGCTTCTAGTACTCTTGATCAATAAATCAATGTCAATCTTGCTTTCAATGATGTGTGTGCACTTGTAGGTGAGATCCACAATCCAACCATTTGAAGAGGAAAGAAGAACAATGGAGCCGCATGAAGGAGCATTCAAGTCTGCATCTGGTTTGCACAATCATTAGTTTTGTATGCTTTGTTTTCATGTCTCTATTGAATGTGTCTTAGGATAGATTCATTGCAATTATGCATTTGTGATTGAGCTATTATGTTTATCTTGTTTTGTGATGATTTCCTATTTCCTATGCTACATTAATTGGTGAACCCGACATGAACACTAACCTTCTAATCCCTTTACTATGTTTTTGAGTGCTTTGAAGTTGATTTGCAGGTCAAAAACCCAAAAACAGGGCCATGTAGGGTATTCTAGAGACTTTTGCGCCTGTGTAAGACAACTTGCACCTGTGTTGAGAATTCTACGCTTGTGTAGAGGACATTCTGTGCTTGTGTCCTACATTCTGCGCCTGTGTCCTAAGTTTTGCGCTTGTGTAAAGTCCAGAACAGAGGTAAAAAAAATGCAGTGTTTACTTGAAATTTGTTGTGTTTTTGCATTTTGTTTTCTGTGCTTTGGATTTTGGTACTAATTATCTGTGCAGAATCTTGGCATACGCATGGAAAAGACAATAAATCAAACTACTAACATGCTTTGTGCAGATTCAAAAGTCAAAGAATAAGCGTATCAAACTCCTAACTTGGGTTTTTGCAGGTTGCCTTGGAGAAACAATCAAACTTTGTGTTTGCATTTAATTTTTAGGCACCTAGTGGTTTCTAAATAGGTTGGAATGAACATTTGTTTGCTTTGATTGTTGAGTATGACATTGGAGTAGGAGAGTATGCTCTCATCCTTCTTAGGGTGATCAGAAATCCAGATCTTCGATACCATGCTTGTGTTGTTGATTGTGTGTCACATTTAGAGGGCCTGCCTTCCCGACCACTTTGCTTTTGTAAGCAAGTGATAATCGTGAGAAGGGAACGACCCAAAGTGAGTACGGCTAGAATTCCTTGGCATTCTAACTCACTATAAAAAAATACCCGATGAGCGAAAGCTTTGAAGGAAGTGTTACGTGGGAATTGCAGTTACTTGGGAAGTGATGACCCTTGAAACTCTTTCTCATATCAACATCTAAGTAGGGCCTCTTGGTCTAAATCATGCTTGGGCGACTACATTTGTTTGGTATCTTGATGGGCTTAATGTCTCAATCATGCTTGCGTGACATCAAGGAGTAACACTTAACAGAAATCCTTACTACATACCTTGTTTTTAGAGGCCAAAAACCCTTCTAGTTGCTTGAGAAGGACAAATTCGGATACTTGGAAGAGATACTAAGTTCGCCATGGGGAGATTTCCATGGGGACTGATGCTTGGCTTCCCTGAGAAGTGAGTGCCGTGGAGGGGAGCAAGTGGGGTCAAGCATCTATGTATTCTCCTTGAATCTCATAATGAGTCTACCTCTCAAGTACCTAATGTCTTTGCCTACCATAAGAAATGTGGGAATGAGCATGATTGTCTTGAGTCTAAGTTGCACTATCTTGTATTCTTTGCTTGTCAAAAGTTGAATTGCATCCCATTTCAAAAAAAAAAAGCAAAACAAATTGATCTAACATAAGATTAAACACAAGAGACATTCATCCAACAAAATTTCAACAAGGTTCAAAACACATCTTCCAATATGATGATCAAACATTGTTCCAAATCTTGTCTTAACATTCATGTCACTTACATTTAGGTTCATCCTAGGTCGCATTTTGCAAAGTTCATTGTCAAGTACCAAGGTTAGATTTCACCTAAGTCATACTCCTTTCAATAGGGGTCATCCATTTGCATGTGTCCTCTTACATTAAAGTCATACCATTATCATACATTCATATTTTCATACCCTAAGGCTCTTCATTAAGCTTAAGTCATTATCATGTCATAGCAATTGTCCTTTTGCATATAGTCTCAAAAACTAGGTTTTGTCATCCTTGAGTAATCCAAATCTTTGATAAACCCTAAGTCATTGTTAAGAGGTCTAGACCTTATCAAATCTTTTGTCCTTTTGTCATCAATATCATTTTGTCAAACCTAGCTTAGTATCCAAGCATATAGGGGAGACATTGTCATCTTGTCCTTTGTCAATTAAGTCCTTTTGTCCTTTGAGGTCTAGATATCATTCCAATTTCCTAAGGGTCCCTCTCTTAGATTTGCATTCATAAGTTTGTGAAAATCTTCAAAAACAACCAAAAACATAGATTGCATTTTCATCTATTTAGTTTGCATTTAGTTGCATATCATATATTATCCTTGAAAAATTCCAAAAACATTGCATTTGCATAAGTGACATGCCTGTTGAGACAAGATCAAGATCTAAGAAGATGAGTGAACCAATGTATCAACCCATGGACAACATAGCAAATTCGCAGTTTCAAACTAGTCAAACAGTGCAAGTTGAAGGTTCATCAAACACATCTCTACCACCATATGGAACGGTTCAACTTGGACCACCACCATTATATGAACCAATGTTTGTACCTATGAAACCAGGACATGGGAGTGTCCCACCAACTCCAAGAGGAAATGCACCTTTCAACTGGAATCAGCCCAGCTTGCAACATGAAATACAAACATTGTATGAAGAACCAACTCTCTCACAAGAATTTGGTTTAGATCAAGGCATTCACCAAGAAACAAATCCAAATATCCAACCAGACTCTTCATCCAATTCTGATGATTCGGATGATGTTGACATGTTCCTTCAAAATCCAAAGATAACAAAAAAGATGGATAAGTTCTTGAGTAAGGTCTTTAAGATGTTTCCACAAAAATATCTTAACATGATGAGTAATGTGACCTCTTCAAGCGAACAAGTCAATGTGCAAAAACAACAAGGTGGTGAGTTTGTTAAGTTTCTCTCCGCATCCAACTGAAGAAAATGTGCAACCTGAAACTCAGCCTACCTTAATGAGTAAATGTGCTTCAAAGGCATTGACAGTGACTATTCCTCAAAAGTCACCATTTGAGACAATAAATAATCCACTATTCAATGTAACACCTGCAACACAAGATCAAACAAAGACCATGCAAATATTGACAAATATCCATCAACAAGAAGTAGTTCCTAATATGCATAAAATTGGATCAAAATCTGAGATGCAGGAAAGCTTCACGACTGGAATGCCTGATATCAATAATGTCCAAAGCAATTCCATGATGCCAAAAAGTTCTTATATCCCGTTAAATTCAATATATTTGCCAAACACTATTGCGATAGATCCTTCGATAATGGTGACACAAAGAGCTATGGATAGTGGTTTGTACCAACAACAATTGTTGCAATGATTGAATAATATACAAAAAGTGGAATCAAATGTACAAACAAGCAATGTACAACAACAACAAGTTCGCATTCGACAACAAATTGCAGCACCTTCGGCACCATTACAAGTTAACACAAACTTGCAACCATCACAATGGATTGGACAAGCAACATAGCAAGTTAATGCAAGTGCCATACCCCATCCTAAGGAGAAGCAATGAAAACCATCTAAACAAAGTTTTTTACAATTGATGGGATATACACCACAACAACAATTGGCACAAAGTCAACATATTCCTATCTATCAGCCTCAACACCAACATGTGCCACAATATGTGCCAAGGCAAACAAGCTATCCTACTTCACAACCGTAAGTGGCGCCTATGCAATATCAACAACCTACTCAATTGCAATATCAACCTAGGCTCCAAGAAGCACAACAACAAGGTCGATATCAAGGCATAGCACAACCGCAACAACAAGAGATGTACCAAGAACTTTATATGCCGGAAACGCCAAAAATGACCATTGCAGAGTATCAACAACCGATCGGAAATGCGATATATCAACAAAGAATACCAACCGGGATTAATGATGGACCTCTAAAATCTGATACAATTGCGCAACAACTTGAGAAGTTGCAATGAAAAGTTGATGCATTAGAAACTAAAGGAACAAAGAAGTTGTATACAGATCAAGGTTTATGTCCTAATCAGTTTGACAAGAGTGTATACATGCCTCCATTCCCTAAACATTTTGAGGCACCTAATTTTGAGAAATATAAAGGGAATGGCAATCCAAAAGATCACATTCAAGCATTTTTTGCGGCATGTACGGAAGTGAGCTATGAGGAGACATATTTAACGCGATTATTTGCACGAAGTCTCATGGGACAAGCCATGGATTGGTATTCACATCTGCCAGGAAATATAAAGACTTGGTCGAAATTGGCTCAAATTTTTTTATCTCATTTCGCGTTCAATATCGACAATGACCTGACTATGTCAGATTTATGCAATACCAAGCAAAAGCAAGGTGAACCATTAGTGACTTTCTTGCAACGCTGGCGAAGCTTGTATAGTCATTCTTTTCTCGATATACCTGAAGAATAGCAAGTGAATCTGTTTATCTAGAATTTGGTCCCAGAAATGATGTATGAGCTAAAATTGAAAAGTCCTAGTACTATAGAGAAACTCATTAAGAAAGGAATGAGCATTGAAACGGCTCTTGTAGCTAAGGAATTATCAAGCTCAATAAAGACAGTGACAACACAAATTATTCAGGGGACAGAAATAGATTTTGGTATAAGAACAAGAATGTTACTAATGATGGTGTTGTTGATGCGAGAGCGATGAATGCAAATCAACCCCCATTCACAATCAAGAAATTGAGTGTTCCTAACATGTCAACTATGGAAAAAAATCAAGCACCAATGAGCAATGTTACTCAACAGTCGCAATATCAACAACATGCTCAACAGCTGCAATATCAACAACATGCTCAACAACAGCATACTCAACAATATAATCAACAACAAGGCCAACAACAAAATCAATAACGCAAACCCTTCCGATCACGGGATGGGCCCCCTCGACAGTTTATGCCATTGGGAGAGCCTATCAAATCAGTAATGAAGCAATTAATACAAGCGAAATTTATCAAGCTACCAGATATTAAGGTAGAACTAGCGGTAAAGCCGCATTGGTTGAATGATAATGCATACTGTGAGTATCATCGGTCCAAAGGACATAAAACTGCTTCATGTTTCCAATTGAAACATATGATTCAAGATTTATTAGAGAAAGGAGTAATTGAGGTAGATCCACCCCATCCGACCTCCAACACTGATCATACCATTTTCAAAACTCCTTTGCTTGATCATGACAAGGGTAAAGCGTCTTCTTCCACCTCTACTCAAATGGCCAATTATGCAAATACCGGTTATCACAATGTTATTAATTGTTTTCATGCGTCAAATGAGTATGTATCCACCTTGAGAATAAAAGGACAAGATCCTTCTTGTGCGGTCACCACTCGTCAATCCAAAATAGTCTTGAAAGGAGCTCCTGCAGCTCCTCCCAAACCAACTCCTGCAAGTCAGTATAATATTTTGGATCATCTAGGAAAAACACCTGCACAAATATCCATTCTAGAGTTGTTGAAAATGTCTCCCATGCATCGTGCAGTCCTAGATAAAGCTTTGATTGAGTCCATTGTCCCGACAGATATTGATGTTGACCAATTTCAAGCACGGATTGGACATTTAGCTGTTTCCCAAAGTATCGCATTTTCTGATAGTGATATCTCGCCTGATAAGCTCCCTCATAATGATCCTTTGCACCTTGAAGTCTTTGTCCATAATTGCAAAATCCGGTGAGTCTTGATAGATGGCGGAGCAGGTCTTAATATTTGTACCTTGAGAGTGGTCATTGGCCTTGGATATACAGAAAATGACATTGATGCTTCCAAAAGAATAAAAATCAAAGCATATGATGATGCTGAACGCCCATCCAAAGGGATAATTACATTGCCTATCAGAGTTGGTCCAGTGATGAAAAACACTTTCCTACAAGTCCTAGACCTTGATCTCCCTTATAATATGATTCTTGGCCGTCCATGGATCCATGCAATGAAGGCAGTTCCATCCACCTATCATCAATGTCTAAAATATCCTTACAATGGAACTGAGATAACAATTCCAGGAGATCCTAATCCATTTCAGTTCTGTGCTACCTTAAAGGGTACTCCTCAGCAGCAAGTCCCAGTCAATAGAGAAGCCAAATCAGATGGTTATGTGGATCCTAATGCATTGTTAGATGCTGTCAAAGGAAAATTGAAGATACAGGACCAAGGGTGTGGAGAATATTCAATGGACCAAACATTCCTCATGGGGAATTTGCCGATGTCTCCAAAATCATATGGCAAACCGCATTTATTGCAAAAGGAACCCAAGGTCATTATTCAATATCAGCCTCCTACTACATTTGCAAGATGGGGAGAACTTGACAAAGAAACTGTAGATGATGATGTCATAGATTGGCTCTATAAGGATCCAACTGAAACCCCACCTGTCAAGTTGCCAGTGGAATTATATGGCAAAGGATTTACTATGCTGCAGAAGAAAGGATATGATGGCTGCAGTGGCTTAGGCCTAAACAACAGTGGAAGATTAGAACCTGTCATACCCAAGAGGCGACCCCCAACTTTAGGGTTAGGTTTTGTACCGTTACGAATTGGATCCACATCTACCAAAATGTCCACGTGTCGAAAAGGGCGTGATTCTGACAATGAAATAACACCTGAGGATACCTGACCCAAGACTGATTCTAATGAATGGGAGTGGAGTTATTTTTCTTCTAGCTCCTATGCCCTTGACAATATCTTCATTGACCCTGATAATTTGTGTATGGAAGACAAACATGAAATAACTCCTCTTCCTAAAACATGTCCTCATGCTTGGATAGAGTCATTTTGGGATCCAAGCTCCGAATCCAATACAAGTAGTTCAGATAGTGACACCACAGATGTTCACATTTTTACCATATCAGCCCTCTCTATCCTTACAATCGATGATGACATGCCCCTCATTTATCCCCAGCTTATCCAACATGACCAACAAGAACCGCTCACATTGGACTGTTTTCAAAATGACGAAGCAATTGCAGAATTCCTGGGACTACGGGAAGGCATACCACAAGGCGATCATAAGGCAGGATTTGCTATTGACCTGGATTCCACGGCATATTTTGGGGAGTCAACTCCCTCTTCTAGTCATGAAAAAGAAAAAGAAAAAGAAAAAAATCAAAAGAATAGATCTTTGAGTGAAAACCGTAAGGCACTCTCTAATCATACAAAAGTAAAAATAAAAGACGTACCTGTGGGTGAAAACCTTTCTGAGGCGCCCAAAGGTGGAAGAGTGGACATACCCCTGTCAAGTTAGGATAAATCAACATTGCTTGTGGAAATGATCGAGGAAATCAATTTGGGTACACCTGACAACCCTAAGGTCATTCATTTTGCTGCTTCTTTATCACAACAGGAAAAGATAGATTTTGTCAATTTCTTTCTTGAGAAGAAGATCAGCTTTGCATGGTCCTATGCAGATATGCCTGGCCTCGATCCAGAGTTAGTCCTTCATCATTTGCCATTGAAAGCAGATGCCAAACCGGTCAAACAAAAACTTAGAAAGATGCATCCTCAGGTGGCTCTTTTGGTCAAAGTGGAATTTAAAAAATTACTAGATGTGGGCTTCATCAGACCCATTGATTATGCAGACTGGATTTCAAATTTAGTACTAGTTAGCAAAGTAACTGGGGGCATCAGAATCTACACAGATTTTAGGGACCTCAATAAAGCATGCCCTAAAGATGATTTTCCATTGCCAAACATAGACATCAGAGTGGACATGACGGCTGGATATGAGATGCTTTCGCTAATGGATGGTTTCTCTGGCTACAACCAAATTCTCATTGCTCCTGAAGATCAGCATAAGACAACATTCACCTATGCTTGGGGTACCTATTGCTGGAATGTGATGCCCTTCAGTCTCAAAAATGCAGGTGCAACATATCAAAGAGCAATGACGACAATTTTTCATGATTTCATGCATACTTTGATGGAGGATTATGTTGATGACTTGTTATGCAAATCTGTTACCAGAGCTAGTCATCTAGCCATCTTGGGCCCAATCTTTGACACAATGGAGACCTACAAACTCAGGCTCAATCCAAAAAAGTGTGTCTTTCGTGTTACAGCTGGCAAATTACTCGGATACATTGTTTCTCACCGAGGCATTGAGGTCGACCCCGCCAAGGTCAAAGCAATAATGGATATGCCTCCACCTTCAAACCTTTGGCAATTAAGAAGTCTGCAAGGAAAGCTCCAGTCAATTCGTCGCTTCATAGCTCAGTTGGCTGACAAATGTCATCCATTCCAACATCTACTGCACAAAGGTGTCGCTTTTAAATGGACTGAGCAATGTCAATCAGCCTTTCAAGCTCTCAAAGACTATTTGCTGTCACCGCCTATCCTAATGCCTCCTATAGAAGGAAAGCCCTTTTTATTGTATATCTCTGCAACTAAAACAACATTAGGAGTTCTCTTGGCTCAAAAAGATGAGAATGGCAAAGAAAGAGCTATTTATTATATCAGTCAGACACTGGTAGGCTATGAGCTAAATTATTCAACTATTGAGAGGGCATGCTTAGCAGTGGTATTTGCAACACAAAAGCTCTAACATTATATGCTAAGCCACCAAACATTGTTGGTTGCAAAAATTGATCCCTTAAAATATTTGCTTAGCCGAGTAGCTTTGACAGGTCGCCTAGCAAAATGGGCCATGATTCTCAGTGAATTTGAAATTGAGTATATGGAGCGAAAGGCGATAAAGGACAAATCATAGCAGATCAACTTGCAGACGCTCCTATTTCTGACAATCATCCCATGTTGACCAATTTTCCAGATGAATCAGTCTTTGCTTTCACATCCTCTAATGAATGGAAGTTATACTTTGATGGGTCCCATACTAAGTTCGGGTCCGGAGCAGGCATTTTGTTTGTCACCCCTCAAGGTGACGCTATTCCCAAGTCTTATAGAATAACTTTCCATTGTACTAATGACATTACAGAGTATGAAGCACTGGTCATAGGACTCCGAGTAGCAGTCCACTGGAACATCAAGCATTTGCAAGTCTATGGAGATTCTCAATTAGTCATCCGACAAGTCAATGATGACTACGAAACCAAAGATGAAAAGCTTATTCCTTATAGGCACATGGTAGATTTCTTCAAGAACAAATTCACAGCTATCCATTTCAGTCAAGTGCCAAGAATGCAAAACAAGTCGGCAGATGCAATGGCTACAATCGCTTCCATGTTGAATATGCCTCATAATATGGACAAGTGTGAATTCTTGGTCGAACAATTGCTGGTCCCCTCTTTTGACATTCCGACAGCTGATGTGATGTGCGTTCTTGTTGGTCCCAACTCCCCGTGGTACAATGACGTATATCAGTATTTGAAATCCCAAACCTTACCACCTAACCTTTCCACTAACCAACACCAAGCCTTTATCCGACAGACAGCCAAGTATGTCATCATCGCCGACACTCTTTACCGCCGTTCCTTTGACCATACCCTCCTCAGGTGTTTGGATTCTGATGAAGCACAAATGGCTTTACATGAGGTTCATGATGGTATATGTGGGGGCCATTTCAATGGTCTTAGCTTAGCCAAAAAGTTGATTCGTGCTGGATATTATTGGCCCACTTTGGAAAAAGATGTTCATGATTTTGTTAAAAAGTGCTACAAGTGCCAGATCCATGGAAATTATATTCATGCACCAGCCCAAGAGCTTCATTCTGTCATATCTCCATGGCCCTTTTCTCAGTGGGGATTGGATCTTATCGGCAAGATTCACCCAACATCTACAAATGGACACAAGTTCATTATTACAGCTACAGAATATTTTACCAAATGGATCGAGGCTATCCCCATGACTTATATCACTGGTGTCCAAATTTCAAAATTCTTGTTGAACTATATCATATGCAGATATGGGGTACCTCTTGCCATAGTCACAGATAATGGTCGACCTTTTAATAATAAAGATGTCAAAGAACTCTGTGACAAGTTTCATATTCAACATTGTTTTTCCAGTCCGTATTATCCACAAGGTAATGGTCAAGCTGAAGCATCAAATAAAACCATTATCAAGATCCTGAAGAAAGTTGTCAATGACATTGGTCAAGATTGGCACGTACAGTTAAATATAGCACTATGGGCCTATCGCACTTCTATCCGCACCCCTACTGGTGCAACACCTTATTCCTTGGTGTATGGTGCGGAAACCATTTTACCTTTTGAAGTCGAGATTCCTTCCTTGCGGGTTTCCTTGCAACACCTGATTGATGATGAGACACACAAAGTCTCTCAGCTGCATCAGCTTGAGATGTTAGATGAAAAGCGTCAGACAGCTCTGACACATTTGCAAGCATATCAAAACCGTCTCCATCGCTCTTATAATAAGAAAGTCAAAGGGCGACACTTTGAAGTGGGAGACCTGGTTTTAAAGGCAAATCCCAAGAATGCACAGTCTACTGACATCATCAAGGGCAAGTTTGAACCTAATTGGGTTGGGCCTTTCATAGTAACTGCAGCCTATGGCTCGGGGGCATATCAGCTTGTGACTTCAGAAGGTGAACCTCTGTCTGATCCTATCAATAGCATGCATCTTCGCAAGTACTGGGCATAATTTTTTATCAGCACTTCTTCAAATATGATCCTGAAAAAAATACAAAAAAATGAAAAAAAGCAAAAAAATACAAAAAAATAAAAAAAATCAAGAAAATATAAAGAAAAAAGTGAAAAGCAAAAGGAAACAAGAGCAAAAAAGTAAAGAGAAAAAAATGATTCGCCCTCTAGTGAAAACCTAGCAAACAGGCGCTTTGGGCAAGTACCATGGTGAAAACCTTGCAATCAAGCGCCATGAGTAATGAGATTATTGCTTCGTCATCTATCATGACTTCTAGCTATGTTTTTTTTTTCTCGATCGGTTTATCATGCCTATCTTTGTCTCGACCCAATGTTCTATTCCAGGCCTGTTATTGGTCAACATCACTGTCTTGCCTACTCCAGTTTCTTGTACATATGTTTTGGTCCCAGTCTATGTGTCTTTCAAATGCGCATTGGGTGCCTTCCCCTTATCATGATCAATCACTGGAACTTTTAAAATTGAAAAATGTCCTGAAATAATCCTAAAAATTGAAAAATGTCCTGAAATAATCCAAAAAAAATCGAAAAATGTCCTGAAAAAAAAAATTCATAAAAATCGAATAATGTCCTGAAAAAATTCATAAAAATCAAATAATGTCCTGAAAAAAGTCATAAAAATTGAAAAATGTCCTGAAAAAAATCCCTAAAAAGTCAAATAAAGTCCTAAAAAAATGAACAAAAAAATGGTAAAATCTCGAAAAGCAAAACATTAAAATCCAAAAACAAGCATTTTGCAATAAATGATCCCTCTGTGCATAGACAGATCACTGAGTATACATCCAACGACTCGCAATCCATTTCACACTGTTCTTTCATGAAATCATGCTTTAACCAGATGAACTTTTTCAATCAAAACCAAACATTCAAACTGATCACAATTGTCATATCAATCGAATATCAGTATCAAAATCATTTTCCTTGTTCCTATTATCATGGGTCTTATATAGGGTGTGGTATACTCGAAACCAGACTGTGTCCTGTCTTAGACGGGGTATCGCATTTCCTGAAACCAGACAGCATGATCGTCCTATCAGCACTTTCAACTTTTGACAATGAAGATCAAGATGTTTGTCTAATTTGCTTGAATTTGTGTATCTTATCTTTTTATTGATTTATCTTTGGCTTCGATCATGTTCCTATGTTGCTCGATGATGTCACTGAGTGATTTAGAGTGACCAGGATGGCTCATGGTCTCTTTCTTTTTTGATTGTGATTGTCGTTTGTTTGTGATGTGTCTATCTTTTGCAAAAAGGGTTGCATTTCAGCTCTGGCCTTCAATGCCATGATGCTACGCATCCATTTTGCTACATAAAAATAAAGGTTCTCACCTACACAGTGCATTACTGAAAGCAAGTTTTTCTTCATCTCTAACTCTCCCCTATCTCATTTCTTCTTACTAACATTTCTTCCGTCAGTTCGGATAGTCAGTTCGGTCTAGTGCTCGGATATCCAAACACATATGTTGTATCCTGCATTCATTGGTTAGTACATTTGCATTCCATCACATATTACATCAAGCATTTTATCCATTTCATTTCATAAATACATCAAAAATACATCAAAATACATCCATACATGTTCATAAACAAGTACATAAGTCATCCATACATAGAAAAATAACTACAAATCATAACACATTGCATCCCATCATATCGATGCATTTCATATAACATATCATAATAATATCGGAGTACAAAAACGGACTGTCTGTCCTAAGTATGGCCCGCAGGCTGACTACAACATGTGAAACTACATAATGTCCACTGCTTGTCCTAAGGAGCATGTGCCTTTGTCACTGGGTGCTCCCTCTATCCTCCTCATCCCTACCATGTCTCGCAGATGATGTCCCTCCTGGTCCTGGCTGTGGTGGTCTCATAGGTCCACTCACCCCCATGCTGCTCAATGACCTCCGAGAGCGTGACCTTCTCTCTGTCCTTGATCATGCCTGATATGAAGGTGCTCTCCGCTCCAGTGGAACTGCACTCTCATATAGTGTCCTCCAATATAGTCTCTCCTCTCCGGTCTCTACCAGCATCTATGCCATCTCCTATGCACTGGCATCCCTAATCGACCCAATGAACTCAGTGACTCTCTGTCCCTCTCGCTGTGCCTGAGCTATTGCTGTATCTCGTTCTGTCCTCAAGCTGGCATTCTGTCTCTCCAATGTTGCAATATAGTCCTGCTAACTCGCTATGGTAGCCCTGCACATCTCCATCTCCTCTATCCTAGCTGTCTCTGACTCTATGGGAATATCCTGCAATGTCTCCTGATCAGCTGAGTCTGGCTCATCATCATCATCCCCACCATCATCTCCGTCCTCGTCCTCCCCACCATCATCTCCCTCATCCCCATCCCCGTCATCCTCATCATCCTCATCATCCTCCTCATCCTCATCATCTCCCTCCTCTCCTGTGAGTGGGAAGTCTTCCTGTCTCCTCGGTACTGGGATATCAGGATCAGTCAAAGGCACTGGCCATCATTGTGCAAACCATATCTCATACTCCTCTATCGTCCCAGCATCCACCACATCTGACCTCCAATCCCACTATCTCTGCTGTAGCTCTACAAAGTCGGCATATGCTATGTGTGGCTGAATCATACTCCCCCACTGACTCGTCTCTCTGTGAGATCGGGCAAAGCATGCAGTCCTCCTAGGTACATCCTGCGTCTCTCCAAACTGTCGTCTGACTCTCTCTGGCAGGTACATCTCAATCACTCTCTGGCGATTCACTGGTCGCCCAATCAGGTACCTCTCCTGTCTAAAATATGGTAGCTCATCACTATCATCTGACCATCCAGGGCAATCAAGATATGGCCTCCATGTGAACTCTCTCAGTTTGTCTAGATCATGTCGCCAGTATAATATGTATCCAAATGGACCCTGTCTCAGTGCTCCACCATAGCAATACACATATGGTCGGTGTGGTACAACCTATCTCTTTGTAATCGGTTGACATATGGCTATGTGCTCAAATGCCCATACCTGAAGCAATGTGACTCCATAGCTCAAAGTCTGCACTCCCTGATACGCTATCTGATGCAGCTGAAAATATAGCATAGCAAGCACACATGGTCCCCATGCATACACTATCCCCTCTGTCACCATTTGCTCTAGCACTCTTCCCCATCCAATAGGGAATCCATGTCCTCGTCTATCTCCTGCTAGCAGACATGCTATCACAACTGCTATCACCACGCATCGCTGATCATACTCTCCTGCCATAGTCTCCCAGCGAATCTCCCTCTCGACAATGTCCAGATCATCTGCGTTGCACTCAAATAGCCTGCATAATGCATCTCTCCCTGTCACTGGGTCATACTCTATCATCTCTCCATGTATTGGAATGCGGAGGATACGCCATACATCCTCCAATGTCACTGTCGCCTCGCCAGTCGCCAAATGGAATGAGGAGGTCTCCGAATGCCATCGCTTTGCCAATGCGGTAAGCAATCCTGTGTTTGCCCTAATCTCGGGCATGTATGTGATGTAATATATGCCAAGTCCTGCTAATGTGTCTCTGTCTGTGCTCCTGAGTCTATGTCGTAGCATGAAACAGTCTGGTCGATTCTCCCGCGTGATCAACGGATACTGTCGACTCTGCATCACAATTGGGGCATCTTTTTGTCAGTTTTAGGGTTTGTTCCTACGGGCTACATTTCCTTGTTTTATGGCCAAATTAGGGTGTACTTTATCTATTTTACCCTATCCTACCCTTGTCCCCCCTTTTCAGGTCCTTTGCATGCAGTTTTGAACCTAAATTGAGTCTTACATGCATAATTGCGCTTGTGTCTTGCCTCTTGCACCTGTGTCTTGACTCTTGCGCTTGTGTACCCTTACACAAGTGTAGAATACCTGACACAAGCGCAGGATTCACCCTACACAAGCGTAGAAGTCAGTTTCTACATTTTCTGTGGGCCCCGCAATGTCCCGCACGCAATCAAAATTCATGAAATTGAAAACATGGGTTTTTGAGATCCATACCGCTGCTCCCATGTTGTCCAATCATCTGAATGTGCGTATGTGTTCCCTGAGGTGATCCACCATTGGAATGTTCGCCATCTCTCTGCAAGTGTCCTTGTCCAGAGCAACAAATTCTCCTCTTTGTCTAGTGCAAATGAGCAATTTTCACCCTCTTGGTCTCATTTATAGATCTTTGTCAGTGCATAGATGGACGTGCACCCTCTCCATCTTATGTTGGTCACGGTCTTGTGCACCTTAAATTGCTTGTCCTTCATGCATCCGATCTTCGATTGTCCGTCCGTTCGATCCTATCATTTTTATCAATCAATTGGCCTCTTTTCTGCATGTTTCCGGCCAATTCCTCGAGGGGGCATGCATATGTCATTGTTATTGTCTGGGGCATTTTCATATGTCATTGTTATTGTCTGGGGCATTTTCATTATTGTTCTTTGAAACAACGCTTAAAATCGCATTGTCTCAAAGAGGGGCAAAATGTAGACACCTAAAAATGGTCAACGCTTGCGGAATCATACTTTAACATTTGCGCATTGCCTCATTTTAGGTTTTTGCATCGCATTAACATTTCTCCTATGTCACGCACTTGGTTTTTATCATTTGTGAGCATCAAGTCAATCTTCTACATTCCTCATTCGTCTCGCTCTCAAATTTGGTCTTGTCGACAACACTATCCAATCATGATTTTGATCGATTTTAGCCTGTCGCATCAATGTGCGTGCTCATTTGTCATCGCTTTGGACATCACCAATCCTAATTAGGGTTTTGTCCTCTTATCAATCTTGTCATTTTGTCATCAGTCTTTATCATTTTCAATCTTGTCATTTTGCGATCGATTTGTCATCGGTCGTTGTCATCTTCGATCTTGTCATTTTGCGATCGATTTGTCATCGATCGTGGTCATTTTCAATCTTGTCATCTTGCAATCTATTTTGTCATCGATCCTTGTCCTCTTGTCAATTTTGTCATTTTGCGATCATTTCGCTATCGATCATTGTCTGTCTCAATTATGTCAATTTGGATCAATTTGTCATTGTTCCTCGTCAATTGGCACATTTATCAATCAAATCATTTATCAACACTGGTCATTTATCAATTCAAAATCATGATCGAGTCAATTATCTTTCAAGACCTAATTCGTCTTCTAAGGTTTTGTGATTTAATCATTTAACCTTGTGTGTCATTTTCTTCCTTTAGGATTAATAAATTACTTATTTATCCTAAGTCTTCTCATTACAATTAAATCTTCATTTAATTGGCTAATTATTCCTCTTTGTGAATTTATTAATAAATGAAAAATTATTAATTAATTCACTAATTCCTGATTTCTAATTTTCATCAATTTCCTAATTTCTTAATTTTCTAATTCCTAATTTCAAATTCCTCCTATTTCTCTCCTAAATTCACGGAAATGACATGTCAATTTGTCATAAATTTGTCATAATTGACAATCAATCAATTTTTGACATAGAAGTTGTCATAATTTGTCATAAATTATCAATCAACAAAATTGTGCATAGAAAGTGCATAATTTGTCATAATTGACATAATTGATTTGCAATTTCCATTTGAATTGAATCATGCTAATCTTGTCATCTCTCCAATTCTTCTATAAATTGGATGATCTTCATCAATCAAGGCTAATTGGTAATTGGTAATTGATAATTAGGCTATTGAATTTATGCTTCTAGTACTCTTGATCAATAAATCAATGTCAATCTTGCTTTCAATGATGTGTGTGCACTTGTAGGTGAGATCCACAATCCAACCATTTGAAGAGGAAAGAAGAACAATGGAGCCGCATGAAGGAGCATTCAAGTCTGCATCTGGTTTGCACAATCATTAGTTTTGTATGCTTTGTTTTCATGTCTCTATTGAATGTGTCTTAGGATAGATTCATTGCAATTATGCATTTGTGATTGAGCTATTATGTTTATCTTGTCTTGTGATGATTTCCTATTTCCTATGCTACAGTTTCAATTGATTTTCTTTTATTGCAACAAATGCCCATCCATTGTCTGCTAGTTCTTCATCAGAACCATCTGTAACTACTTCATCATCATAGTAACAAGATTTTTTTCTATTCTTCTTAAATCTATATCTCTGATTTTTAGGGTTAGGCTTGTATGATCTCTTAGCTTCCTCTCTCAATCTTGCATGTCTATCAGGATATCTAAATGCTATATGACCAACTTTATTGCAATTAAAACATTTAAATGGTGCTTTACCTTCATACTTACTTCCAAATGGACCTTTAAGCATCTTCCTTGCAGATAGTTCTGATACTTAATATAAGTACAGATCCAATAGCCAACAAGATGAGAGGGGGGGGTGAATCATACAAACTTAATCTTCCATAAAAACATCAGATTCAACCTTGGTAACATATACTTCAGTAATATAACCAAAACTACTAAACATACAAACTCAAAAGCATATAAACATTGTAAACCTCATAACACCAGATTTAACGTGGAAACCCAAATAAGAAAAAACCACTGTGGGATTTTGGACCCACTAAGAAATATACTCTTCTAGATTATGCTCGGTTAAAAGCAAATCCTATTAAAGATTACAAACACATTGCTAGATGTGACCCAGTTAAGGGATTTCCCTCAAATCTGTTAGGATCTTCACCTTGTTAGAAGAGACCTTGTTAAAGGATTTCAAACACTCAATCAGAATGTCACCTTGCTAGAGGGTTTTACAAATAAGACTATTAAGTCCACTCGGTTAAGAGATTTTCTGTCACTTTCACAAAATAATAGTAATAAAAATCTATCTGCAACTTCACATCTAAAATGCTAAAGCAAATTCTTATTTGCTCAATACAATCTAGACATAGAACTAATCGTGTCCATCTGTTGGGCTTCTATACTCTGTTATTCAAACAAGTCTTCAAGCTTCTATGCTCGGTAATCACTATGTAGCATCCATGTGCATACACTTGCCCGCATCCATTGTTTATCAATAGTTCCCTATTTATAAACAATTAGCTAACCGCTTAATCTCCTTGATCACATTTCCCATGATCAATCATAGCCATCAGATCTTCATGCTTGACCAGGTTCAATGTATCTTTCGATCTAAAAATGTTTTACCCCACCTTGGAACTTGCATATATTTCTTGGAACTTGTGCCAGGGTATTGCGGTTCAATCTGAGTTGTAGATCTTCCTGCCGATCTTCCATTGCCATAGATTCATTAACAAACTTTATTTACGGCATACCAATCATTTAATCTGTTCTAGCTCATCAGCTTCCTTCATTAAATAACACATGTAACCATTTAATATATTCTGTTACAACTCGGTTACAACTCAGTAAATACTAAACTTCACTTGGTAGACATTCTGCCTTCATTAACTGATAGCGATAACCTTAGGGATTACTGACTAGGTTCCTTAGGGTTTACCGACTATGTTCTTTGCTTGGTAACATAGTATAGTATTAAAATTACAATTTACAACATATGTATGATGTCAAAACAATCTAAACATCATGATCTCATCATTTTCTGACTTGGTAATAGTTGCCCATTGAATACCTTATTCATCCTCTTATTCATCATAATTTTTCTTGTATCTTTTACCGACATCTTTATACTCTTCAAATCATACTTCTCAAGATATGGCAACATCATATTGAATTAGAAATTCAATTTCTTGACATCAATGACAAAATAATAATATCAAGATAGTAAACATCATTAATCAGTTATATCCATAATCATCAACAACTTTCTCAATATCCTTATTGAAATGCCAACAATCTTTCATTGTCTGTTATAATGCCAAATGCTAACAATCTCCCCCTTTGGCATTGATGGCAAAACCAATTGATTTGACCTTAAAAAGATTCAGATTGTTGTGATTCTGAAATGCTGAAATGCTCTCTTGTTGTCATTAGACTTCTCCCCCATACATTAGACTTCTCCTCTTTTTTTCAGTCTTCTTTCCAATCTTCAGTTTTCTCCCCTTTCTCAGTTTTTCTCCCCCTTTGACAACAATGGCAAAAAGTAAGAACTAAAACATAATTTCTTCTTGTATGAAGTGAATTCCTGCTGTAATGTGTCAATTCAGTCTCGGTCAGAGCATTTTGTCTTCAATTCCTATTCCCTATATGGTATCCTATATTGTTTCCTATAATATTTCCCGTAATATTTCTTGTACACCTTTAGAAAACATCCTAAAGTGTGTAATTCAGCATCAACTCCTAAAAGATATTCGATAGAGTCATTAGATTGATGCTTTCACTAAACTCGGTCAGTGAGTAAAAGATAGGGGTAGGACCCCTAGCTTACTTCTGAGATATTCAAAAGTGTCCCTTGGTAGTGATTTGGTGAAGATATCTGCTATTTGTTCCTTTGTGCTAACATACTCCAACACCACTTTCTTCTCTTGAGCTTCTTCTCTAAGATAATGATATTTGATAGAGATGTGCTTTGTCTTAGAGTGCATAATAGGGTTTTTTGAAATATTAATGGCACTAGTATTGTCACAGAATATAGTTACTAGCTCGGTAACTTTCTCATTTATACCTTCCAACAGTTGTTTGATCCATACTATGTTCGTAAAATTCAATGCTGCAGCAACGTATTCAGCTTCTGTTGTTGACTGTGAAACACATCCTTGTTTCTTGCTAATCCAACTCACTAGTCTTTCTCCTAAAAAGAAAGCTCCTCCACTTGTTCTTTTTCTATCATCAATGTTGCCTGCCCAATCAGCATCAGTATAAACTTTTAAATCAAAATCATTTCCTTTCTGATATACTAAGCCATGATCTCCAATGCCTTTCAAGTATCTAAGAATTCTTTTGATTGCTGTCATGTGTGTTTTCTTAGGATCTGTAGAGAATCTTGCAACTATACCTACTGCATGTGTTGTGTCTAGTCTGCTATGAACAACATATTGCAGCTTTCCAATCATGGATCAGTAAAGTGTCTCATCAATAGATGCAAATTCATTATTCTTTGATAATTTACAGTTGGTAGTCATAGGAGTACTTACTGGTTTTGAATCCCCCATTCCAAATTTCTTCAAGATTTCCTTTATTTACTTGGATTGAGTAATGAAAATCTCATTTTTCATTTGCAGTATCTATAAACTTATAAAATACTTTATTTGACCAATTAATGACATCTCAAATTCTTTGCTCATTTCATTTCCAAAGTTCTTACATAGAGAGTCATTTCCACAAAATATAATATCATCAATGAATATGGCTGAGATCAGTATTCCATTTTCATTATTCTTCATGTACATATTGTTGTTCTCACTTGTCCTTATAAAACCAATCTTAATCAAATAAGAGTGCAATCTTTCATACCATGCTCTAGGTGCTTGTTTCAAACCATATAAAGCTTTGTTCAATTTACATACCTGATCTTTATTATTGTCTTCAACAAATCCTTCAGGTTGTTCAAAAAAAACTTCTTCTTCTAATATTCCATTCAGAAATGCAGATTTGACATCCATTTGATATACCTTGAAGTTTTTGAAAGCAACATATGCGAACAATGTGCAAAAGTTTCACCATAATCAATTCCTTCTTCTTGAGCATAACCTTTGCAAACTAGTCTTGCTTTGTTTCGAATGACCTCTCCTTTTTCATTTAGCTTGTTTCTGAAAATCCACTTTGTACCAATTACATTTTTGTCCCTCGGTCTTGGGATTAGTGTCCATGTGTCATTCTTCTTGATTTGATCAATTTCTTCTGTCATAGCATTTATCCAATCTTCACTGTTAAATGTCTCTTTTACTATTCTTGATTCAAATTCAGATATCAAACATGTGTTCTGTCTCAGTTTGTTCCTTTTCATCACTGGATCATCCTTATCTCCTATAATTTGACTTGGTGTATGATGTCTTCTGACATACTTGGCTAATACAGGCTTGGTAGGCTCTGTATGATCTTCTTCATCACTCGGTAACTAGATATTCTCTTCATTTTCTTCAACAGTCTTCTCGGTAAGACTTTTCGGTTGAACATAGACAAATTCATCATAGTCTTCTGGTTCCTTAGAATTTCCTTCATCATTTCTTTCTACAAATTCATCAATTTTCACATTTGCACTTTCTACTATTTTGTTAGATGATTTGATCAGACATTTAAATGCTTTGCTTCTAGAAGAATAACCTAGAAATGTTCCTTCTTCACTCTTCTGATCAAACTTGCAATTTCTATCATCTTTGTGAACATAGCATCTACTTCCAAAGATTTTAAAATAACTTGCATTGGGTTTCTTATCATACCAGATTTCATATGGTGTCTTCAAAGTACCTTTCTTCAATTGTACTCGGTTCAGGGTGTAAACTGTTGTGCTTATTGCTTCTCTCCAAAATGTTTGTGGCACTTTCTTTTCAATCATCAGTGTTCTAGCACAATCCATAATAGATCTATTTCTTCTCTCAGCAATTCCCTTTTGTTGTGGAGTTCTCGGTGCAGAGACTTATCTTTTAATACCATAGTCATTGCAGAATAAGTTGAATTCATCAGATGTGAACTCTCCTCTATCTGATCTAAGACATTTCAGTTGTCTTCCTATTTCATTTTCAACTCTTGCCTTGTACCATTTAAACATTTGACAAGCTTCTGATTTATCTTTTAGAAACATTACTGACATCATCCTTGAATAGTCATCCACAAATAATATGAAATATTTATCACCATAATAACTTTGAACTTTCATAGGACCACAAAGATCAGTGTGCACGAGATCTAAAATTCCCTTAGAAGTGTAAGACTTGTTGGTATTTTGGTATGGTTTTGTCATTGATGTCAACACCTACTGAATACACCTACTTTGGAGATCCAGCAACATTCACCGACAAGCAGTAATCTATGCAACAGTTACTGGTATATGGTTAATTGGCAGGATATAATGTTCACCAGTACCTGGAATGACATGGAAGACACTTGGTAATGTTGAAGACATCATGTGGACACTTTATTTTGAAGTAATAATCATTGGTATATTCATATTTGCATATTTACTTTTACCGACAAATAGGTCCAGGTTATCTAGGGTTACACCGGCAGGTTTATCTTTTCCAGATCAGCATGGCACACTATGGAGATGATTTATTATTGTTGTAAATGCATTAAGCCGACATGTTTAATCGGTTTATTGCATCGGATATTATATTATTTGTAAAATGTTTTTATTGTAATATCTTGTAGAGCTGACCTACTAAAATTGGTCTTAGGGTATGGTATAAATGTAAGATCTTATTTGTAAGATCAAGTGTGGAATGCAAAAACAAAAGATTTAAGTGAAGGTATATGCGAGATCAAGCAGAGGCATACACAAAGACATCATTTGAAGGTGAAGTTAGGTTTTTGTAGAAGCATATCAGCATTACACCGGTACTGAATCCAGCATATAAAGATGCGATTTTGTGCAGTACATTCTTATTGGATTTAACCATCCAATTGTAGTCAATGTGACTCCCATTTGTGATTGAACAGTGAGCTCTAGGCTGTTGGCCTTTCTGCATGTGCAGACCCCTTTTTGTACACTTACTATCTGCAGTAGTATCATCTGATTGTGGGTAAGGTTTCCCACTATGGTTTTTCCCCTTACAGGGTTTCCACATACAAATATTGGTGTCATGTGTTGTGGATGACTTTGTGTTTATGTTTCATGCATTAATTCTTACCGGTATAGCAATTTACTGTTAACACTGTCTACCGGTATACTTAACTGATTCACCGGTATTAAGCATTAAGTCGGTTAACAAGTTTTTGGTTTGAATTTATTAGACAACTGATTCACCCCTCCCCCCCCCTCTCAGTTGTCTCCAGGACCTAACAATTGGTATCAGAGCTTAGTCCTCTTTTTGCAGAAGTTTAACAACTTGAGGAGATCCAATGTCTACTAATTATTTCAGGAAGGACAATCCTAAACTTGATGGAACTAACTATGGGATATGGAAGATCAGAATGGAGACACATCTGAATTGCATCGGTAAAGACATCTGGGAAGTTACTAAGAATGGTTATACTGCTGTTGTAGCTGGTCAGACTGCTCCAACTACCCTAGCCAAAGATGAAGAAAATTATTGCAAAGCAAGAGAAGCACTCTTGAGTGCATTATTAGATCAAAAAATCATGGGATTATCAGATAGGTCTACTGCTAAAGCTATTTGGGATCATTTGGAAACACTGAATGAAGGAGATTCCATAGTCAAAATTGCAAAACTTGAAAGCTTCCGAGTCAGGTATGAACATCTAAAAATGGAAGAAGATGAAAGGATTTATGCTTTTATGGAAAGAGTAAATGAAATTGTTTTGGGTATCAAGTGCTATGGAGGAACCTTGAGTGAGGATGAGATTGTTTCAAAAATCTTAAGATGTTTGCCACTGGCATATAAAATGAAGGTTACTACTATAAATGAGTTGAGAACAATGCCTAATACATCAATAACTAGGGATACATTGACTGGAAAACTTTCAACTTTTGAAATTGAGGAATTTGGTCATGTTGCTATTATTAAGACTAATTTGGCCTTCAAAGCATCAACATCATCTGCTCCATCTTTTGATAAATCAGACTGGAGAGCCTTTTATGCAAGAGAACTTGAAGAAACCAGGAAGGAAAATGAAGAGCTTGAAGAACTTGAAGCACTATTTGCAAGGAAAATGCCAAAAGGTCCAATTGGAAGTAAGTATGAAGGTAAAGCACCTTTTAAATGTTTTAACTGCAATAAGATTGGTCATATGGCTTCAAGATGCCCTGATAGACATGCTAGACTAAGAGAAGGAGCTAGAAGAACATACAAGCCTAATCCTTAATATCAGAGATATAGATTTAAGAAAAACAAAGATAAATCTTGTTACATTGCTAATGAAGGTGTGACTGATGATTCTAATGAGGATCCAATAGACAATGGATGGGTTTTTGTTGCTATAACAGAGGATCAACTGGAACCTACTGCTCAACCAGTAGAACAAGCCCTAGCAGCTAAAGTTCAATCAAAGGTAAGGGTTCAATTTCTCTTGATGGTAAACATAACACTAACAATGTCTACTATGTTGAAGGATTAAAGCATAATCTTTTAAGTGTTGGTCAATTAGTTGAGAAAGGTTTTCAGTTACAATTTAAAAATGGAAAATGCAAAATCATGAATAGAACTGGTTTAGAAATTGCAACCGATAATCAGACTAGAGGTAATATCTTTCATTTGAATAACAGTGAAAAAGAATGCTTAATTGCACATATAGATGAAAGTTGGTTATGGCATAAAAGACTATGTCATGTAAATTTTGATTGCATGGTAAAAATCAGTACTTCTAACGTAGTTAGAGATCTACGTAAAATTGTGAAACCTCAGAATACAATTTGCAAGGAATGTCAATTTGGAAAACAAGTTAGAGCTAGTTTCAAGAGTATTCCAGAAAAATCCAATAATGCTCTTGATTTAATTCACATTGATTTATGTGGTCTAGCTAGAACTAAAAGATTACAAGGTGATAGATATTTCATGCTAATTATTGATGATTATTCCAGAATGTGTTGGGTTACTTTTCTTAGAGAAAAATTAGAAGCACTTGGGAAGATCAAACTATTCAAAGCAATGGTTGAAAATGAAACCGGTAAGAAAATTAAATGTTTAAGATCACGTCAAGGAGGAGAATTCACATCTAAAGATTTTAATACATTCTGTGAAGTGAATGGAATCAAAAGATAGTTATCAGCAACTCGGACACCACAGCAGAATGGAGTTGTTGAAAGGAAAAATAGAACTATCTTGGATGCAGCAAGAAGTATGTTATCAGAAGCAAATCTACCACATGTGTACTAGAGAGAGGCAGTAAGCACTGCTGTCTATACACTCAACAAAGTTCACATCAAAGGTGAAACCATTAAGACCCCTCATGAACTATGGTTTGGTAATAGTCCTACTTTTAAGTATTTCAGAATTTTTGGAAGTAAATGTTATATCAGAAGAGATGAGTATATTGGCAAATTTGATCCTAGAAGTGATGAAGGAATATTTCTTGGTTATTCATCTATGAGCAAGGCATATAGATGTTTTAATAAAAGATTACAGAAAATTGTTGAGAGTACAAATGTAAAGATTGATGAACAATTCAGAGGAACTTCAAGGTATATGGACTCTGAACTAGAAATAGAAGTTATGACAAATGAACCTACAATGAATCCACCAGTATAGAATGATGATCCAGTTACTCTGGTATCATCAGGGGATTCCATAGTAATTGAAGAATAACAATAGACTAAGACACCCCAGTATGTAAGACTGAATCATTCTGAAGATCAGATAATTGGAAACAAATTTAAAGGAGTCATGACAAGAGGAAGATTGACAAATGAAGAGGTATGTCTTATTTCTCAAATTGAACCATTATCTATCAATGAGGCATGTGAAGATAAATTTTGGATTAAAGCTATGGAAGAAGAATTAGAACAAATTGAGAAAAATAATAATTGGACATTAGTTCCCTAGCCTAAAGATAAAAATGTAATTGGAACCAAATGGTTATTTAGAAACAAACTTAATGAAGATGGTAAGGTTGTCAGAAATAAAGCAAGACTAGTGTGTAAAGGATATTCTTAGAAAGAAGGAGTTGATTACAATGAAACCTTGCAGATATTTTCACAAAACCTTTGCCTAAGGAAACTTTTTAGTATCTCAGAGATCAGCTTGGAGTCATACCACCACTAGTAGAGACTTAGATAGTTGATGATTGTCATCAACTGACAGAATTAAATGGACAAATCTTTATTCTGGTATTTGATGAGGAAGCTACTTCAAAGGGGGAGTAGTTGGTATATTGAATTGGTTGGTATTTTGTATGAACTTGACCTTTTGTGACTTTGGCATTTGATGTCAAAGGGGGAGAGATATCTATGGAAAAACACATTATCTTTTAGTAAAAGATATTTTTAAGGAAGAAATTTTGAAAAATACATCTAAG